>NW_027362764.1:55015819-55615819 GCF_046119375.1 Phyllobates terribilis
GTTTGTCTAAATACTGTGTTTGGGCATATTATTTCTTGTTCCCTTTGGTTGTGATCGGGGTCCTTCTCAGGACTAGATTACTGAGGTGCAGGGATCTTCAGGAGGTAGGGGTTACGCTGGCGGCCTGGACCTCTGTACCTTTAACAGTACCTCCAGGTTGAGGGATTAGTCAGGGCCCCAGCTTAGGGTCAGCTTAGGCCCCCTACCTCCAGTATTCAGAGACAGCGTGACATACTGCCCCCTGTGTACAAGAATATAACTACTAAAATACTACTCCTATGTACAAGAATATAACTACTATAATACTGTTCCTATGTACAAGATTATAACTACTATAATACTGTTCCTATGTACAAGACTATAACTACTATAATACTGCCCCCTATGTACAAGAATATAACTACTATAATACTGCTCTTATGTGCAAGAATATAACTACTATAATACTGCCCCTATGTACAAGAATATAACTACTATAATACTGCCCCCTGTGTACAAGAATATAACTACTATATTACTGCTCCTATGTACAAGAATATAACTACTATAATACTGCTCCTATATACAAAAATATAACTACTATAATACTGCCCCTATGTGCAAGAATATAACTACTATAATGCTGCTTTTATGTACAAGAATATAACTACTATAATACTGCCCCTATGTCCAAGAATATAACTGCTATAATACTGTTCCTATGTACAAGAATATAACTACTATAATACTGCTCCTATGTACAAGAATATAACTACTATAATACTGCCCCCTGTGTACAAGAATATAACTACTATAATACTGCCCCTATGTACAAGAATATAACTACTATAATACTGTTCCTATGTACAAGACTATAACTACTATAATACTGTTCCTATGTACAAGACTATAACTACTATAATACTGTTCCTATGTACAAGAATATAACTACTATAATACTGCCCCTATGTACAAGAATATAACTACTATAATACTGCTCTTATGTACAAGAATATAACTAGTATAATACTGCCCCCTATGTACAAGAATATAACTACTATAATACTGCTCCTATGTACAAGAATATAACTACTATAATACTGCCCCCTGTGTACAAGAATATAACTACTATAATACTGCCCCTATGTACAAGAATATAACTACTATAATACTGTTCCTATGTACAAGACTATAACTACTATAATACTGTTCCTATGTACAAGACTATAACTACTATAATACTGTTCCTATGTACAAGAATATAACTACTATAATACTGTTCCTATGTACAAGAATATAACTACTATAATACTGCCCCTATGTACAAGAATATAACTACTATAATACTGCTCTTATGTACAAGAATATAACTACTATAATACTGCCCCTATGTACAAGAATATAACTACTATAATACTGCCCTCTATGTACAAGAATATAACTACTATAATACTGTTCCTATTGTAATGCAGTGACTTGCGGCATTACGGTAATGGTCCAGGATGTGTTTTGGCTGACCATGTACCTCCCCCTCAGGTGACTGGTCACATGACTGTGACATAGCGCAGGTACTATGCACACAGAATGTCTGATCACATGACTGTGACATCAGCACAGGTACTGTGTGTGTGTACTACAGGATATATAAACCCTGGTAGTCTTGAGACAGGGTGTGTAAGGCGTGAGGCCTGTTCCCGTGCGGGACACCGTTAGTGTGAAGCCTGGTGAAGCCTGAAAGGTCGAGGCTGGATCCTTAGGTATAAGCCATGCCAGTGGCCTTGGAGGGCAGAGGCTTGAAAGACAAGAGTCCTGAAAGGCAGAGGCTGGATGTTAAGTGTGAAGACATACCAGTAGCCTTCGAAGGTACGAGGACTGGAGACCCCCACCTGGGAAGCCTAAAAGCCACAGTGGTGGCAGAATGAAACCGTTAAGACCCGGCAAAAGGTAAAAGCGGTACGTTATATGGACATTGTTATAGTTACTTTGCTGAAGGCTGTAACTGGAGCCAAGTGGGCATAGCTGCCACTGGAAAGGCTCGTGGATGTTATATGTGTGATAAGCGGTTTATGATAAATAATAAACTGCTGCATTGTGAAAAACCGGAAAGACATTGCATGTGTGCTTTAATTGACCCGATGCAGCGAGTATCCCCCAGTATGATGACTAGCTCTGCCTTACATGTGGTTTGAGAATGCGGGCAACTGCAGCCCGGTTGCTAGGGGCAACTGCAGCCCGGTTGCTAGGGGCAACGGCAGCCCGGTTGCTAGGGGCAACGGCACAGGACGACGAGTGTGGATACAAGCATCTTGCTGTGACTCGGCGGGGTCACGAAAATTAAAGCATCTTGCTGTAACTCGGCGGGGTTCCGAAAATTGTCTTCGCACTCAAACATGGTTTGCTGTGGCTCGGCGGGGTCACGAAAATTAAAGCATCTGGCTGTAACTCGGCGGGGTTACGAAAATTGTCTTCGCACTCAAACCTGGTTTGCTGCGGCTCGGCGGGGTCACGAAAATTAAAGCATCTGGCTGTAACTCGGCGTGGTTATGAAAATTGTCCTCGCACTCAAACCTGGTTTGGTGTGGCTCGGCGGGGCCACGAAAAATTTTCGGGGAAAGCAGTGAAGTGTCTAGTGTGAATAGTGTACCGCGATGACTGTGAATGGTGCAGTATCTCCAGACGGAATGGAGAAGGGGTTAGATGACCGGCTGCAAACGTCCTGCAGAAAAATGGAGTGTCCTGAAGAAATGCAGGAGCAGATAAAGATGTCTGAAGCTGTTGAACGATTGAAATGCCTTATGGAGTCGCAGCAGCAGGCATTTGAGAAACAGCAACAGGCATTTGAGAAACAGCGACAGGACTCATTGCAGGCATTTGAGCAACGTCTACTGGACATGGTGCAGGAACCGCAGGAGCGGTGGGCACCGTATAGAATGGCGACAGTGGACCATTCTGTGAATTCTCCGGGGGCACCATTGTTGTCCCAGAGTGCCCGGGGAGGTGGTAAAACTGTTGTGAACTGAGTCCTAAGACTATTGTTGATTTTTCTTGTAAAAATTCCCCTACCGGTGTGGTTGTTAAAAAGGGGGCTGAGTCTAAAAAAGGGGCGGTTGTTCAAAACAGCGTGGAGTATAGAAAATCAAAAAGATTTACTGGTGGTGGGTTGGTACCGCCTAAAAATGACAATGTGACCATTGATAATGGAGTAGCTCCAGTTGAAGGGGGTGACGTCAAGGTGGGAGGTGACTTGTTGGTCCACGACACCATAGGGAGTGACGCAGACCCCACAACTGACGGTGACACTACAAAAGTAGAAAGAGAGGTTAGTCAGGAGGGGCTAGACGAGGGGAGAGAGTCCCCTTCTCGTCGTCGACGGCGCAAGGGCCACAAAAGGGTTGCTCCTGTAGTCTTTGCTGCAAGTGAAAATGTAGTTCTGTGTGCCTTTGTTTCAAGTGTGGATGCTCCATTAGAAGCAGAAGAGGAGGTGACGTTGCCAATAGCAACCTCCGGTGCAGTACTGAGTCAGAAGGATCTGACAGCCCTGAAAGAGGAGACGGCCAGTCATGACCAAGAGCTGGAGCCTATCAGGCAGCAGTATCAGAGTGACGTCCAGCAACTAAGGGAAAACCTGGAGAACGTGTCTTCAGACCAGCGGAGCCTGGGGTCTGAACAGCAGAAAATATACCAGGTTGTGATGAACGGGCAGCGAGACCTGGAGGGAAGCGACGAGGAGGTTAACCAATGGAAGGAAGCGTTCTACGAAATAGAGGAGGACCGCCGCAAAATCAAGGAGGAGGTTTTTCAATTAGAGATTGACAAAGCAGAGTGTGAAGATGAGTTATGCGAGGTGAAAGATCGCTTCTCCCTGGTACAGTTAGAGCTGTCTGCCCTCATAGAGGAGCTGCAGGATGAAGTTTCTGGGCATGAACAAAACCTAGAACGACTGCGCGAACAGTTCAACCGGGAGCTGTGCGAATCCAAGAAGGAATATGTTGAACACAGTGGGGAACTGCAACAAATTAAGAGACACTATGAGGATCTCCTCAGGGTTAAAGAAAAACTAGAGGATGATAAGGCTTATGCAGAGCACATGCGCCAAGTGGTTGAGACCACTCTGCAGGACACCCGTGATGAAAATGGTGATCTCCGCAGAAAGACCCTAGGTCTGGAAGCTCAGGTGAAGGAGCTGCAGACGTTCTGTGATCTCCAGAGGGCAGAGACGTGCCTTAAGGGAAGAATCAGCAAGATGGAAGCTGAGCAGAAAAAGATGGAGGAGTCTATCGGAGAAGCCACAGACCAGGGCCAGGAGTTGGCCACTGGAGATGGGAGATATGAAACAGATACCTCCTCGAATAATACGCGCTCGGGTGATTTGGTGGATGTAGGAGCCGAGATCAAGGAGCTCAAGGAGTCGCTACAAGCCCATTTGAAGCAAGAGAAGTTTGAGAGACTGGCTGTTGAGAGCCAAGTGGGCGCATTGGAGACAGAGTGGTCTGAGAGAACTCTACTGTTAAAGGAGCAGCTGAAGCAGGAAGAGCTTCAGAGATGGGCTGCTGAGAGGCGAGTAGCCGAGCTAGGGGAAGAAGTTTTCAAGCTCAAAAGTCGCCTGGCAAAGTATCACTCAGTGAACGAGGCCTCCTTGGAGAAGGAAAAGGAAAAAAAAGTTGCACTCACTCCCTTATACCATGAGAAGGTGGACCTGAGGAGAGCTAAGAGAGTATTAACAGAGGATAAATATGAGATGGAAGTGGTCAAGACGAAAATTTTTGAAGTTGTAGCTGTGAGTCAGCTCAGGGGAAGCATACAGGGTGAAGAAGCTGAAAGTCAGTTGTCCCTGAAACCTGAGCTAGTTGATCGTTTGGAGACCACTGGTGAGACAGAAACCTCTCAGTACAAGTGCCTCATAGATGTACCCGAGGATTTGAGAGAAGAATGCACCAGTGAGTCCGTGCATGAAGAGTTTAAGAAGGCCGTGGGAGCCTGTAAGGTGTACTCGACCTCAGAAGCTAAACAGCTGGTGGTCCTGTCCACGGCCGAAGTCACAGTGAAGAGGGTGACGATCCTAAGTGACATGCACTGGCGATGTATTCGCACGAAGCGGTTTCTCCGGTTGAAGACGGAACTAGCCGTTAGACAACTGGAGCTTATGAGAAAAGCTCACAGTCTGCGGGAAGAGGTCATCCGGGTGCCTCATGTTCTGGTGAGAAAGCTCATTGGGAGGAATGGCCGAGCCATGCAGAGATGGTAAAGAAGTCTGGTGTGGTGAAAGTAAGCAGTCCACGTGATCGTCGGGACTGGATACCAGATGTAGACGGCATGGTGTCATTCTCCGCTGTAGGAGCGGAAGAAAGTCTTGCATATGTGCGCATGCTGATGGAGTACCGACTGACCTACCTGCGGGAGGTAGAACAGTTGAATCTCGCTAGACTGCGAGTGGATAGACAGCATCATCTGAGCAGCAGAAGATGGCAGCCGTCTAGAAATTGTGAGACCAGACAGAGAAAGGGCCCCCTAAGTAACAGAACAGCTACAGATGAAGTTAGGGACCTTTCAAGATGTCCTGAGAGTAGTGGGCGTGGGTTTAGAGGTAGTGAGACCTCCAGTAACTCAGGTTTGAGTGGCCCATACAAACGACCCAATAGAGAACGGGACAGTACGGAGTCGAACCGGACCTTAGATACCAGGGCATGTGAGTCACACTGCTGTATTGACCGCTGGGAGCGGGGGAGGTCTGACAAGGTTACGACTCACCGCTGGGAGCGGGGGAGGTCTGACAAGGTTACGACTGACCGCTGGGAGCGGGGGAGGTCTGACAAGGTTATGACCCGGAAATGTGACGTGACGAAGTCGGTGACAATGACGGATGGTAGGTCCCTAAGGGATGGGCTAATGTCGATGGATGTTAAGTGTGAAGACATACCAGTAGCCTTCGAAGGTACGAGGGCTGGAGACCCCCACCTGGGAAGCCTAAAAGCCACAGAGGTGGCAGAACGAAACCGCTAAGACCCGGCAAAAGGTAAAAGCGGTACGTTATATGGACATTGTTATAGTTACTTTGCTGAAGGCTGTAACTGGAGCCAAGTGGGCAAAGCTGCCACTGGAAAGGCTCGTGGATGTTATATGTGTGATAAGCGATTTATGATAAATGATAAACTGCTGCATTGTGAAAAACCAGAAAGACATTGCATGTGTGCTTTAATTGACCCGATGCAGCGAGTATCCCCCAGTATGATGACTAGCGCTGCCTTACACTATGTACAAGAATATAACTACTATAATACTGCTCCTATGTACAAGAATATCACTACTATAATACTGCCCCTATGTACAAGAATATAACTACTATAATACTGCCCCTATGTACAAGAATATAACTACTATAATACTGCTCTTATGTACAAGAATATAACTACTATAATACTGCCCCTATGTACAAGAATATAACTACTATAATACTGCTCTTATGTACAAGAATATAACTACTATAATACTGCTCCTATGTACAAGAATATAACTACTATAATACTGTTCCTATGTACAAGAATATAGCTACTATAATACTGCTCCTATGTACAAGAATATAACTACTATAATACTGCCCCTATGTACAAGAATATAACTACTATAATACTGCTCTTATGTACAAGAATATAACTACTATAATACTGCTCTTATGTACAAGAATATAACTACTATAATACTGCTCCTATGTACAAGAATATAACTACTATAATACTGCCCCCTGTGTACAAGAATATAACTACTATAATACTGCCCCTATGTACAAGAATATAACTACTATAATACTGTTCCTATGTACAAGACTATAACTACTATAATACTGCCCCCTATGTACAAGAATATAACTACTATAATACTGCTCCTATGTACAAGAATATAACTACTATAATACTGTTCCTATGTACAAGAATATAACTACTAGAATGATCTTTTTATTTAAAACTAACAGCCAAATATTACAGAATAATTACATTAAAATCACAAAATAATAAATATTAAAGAAAATAAATGCTGTGTTGTTACATCACTTACACAATAACATTAGATAACATTGATAAATCCCGCCACATGAATGTTCCTCCAGTTCACATTACCTGAGTTAATCTTTATATCTTTCTTATACACAGACTTGAGACTTTCCAGGATCTTATACCTGACACTATCACAGGACAGGACCTCCTTATTGATGAGCAGGCAGCACCGTGCACACCACAGATGATAGATGGTCACCACATTTATTACATATAGTGAGCTTCGGTTATACGCCCTGAGCTCAGGCTGGAAGTCTCCGTACAGCAGCTGACCATACGACTGTCCCACCAGGTGCGGTAACTTTAGGGACAAGGACACACACTCCCATACCTGCATACTGAAGGGACACTCTAGAAGCAGATGCTCCATAGTCTCCTGTATACGGGGACACTCTTCTCTAGGACAGGATCTGTCTGATACATTCCTGCACTTTAGGTTGTCTCTGACGTACATCTTACCATGGAGCCCCAGCCACGCCACGTCTCTCATATGAGGGGGGAATCTGGGATCTAGCACGTTTTTTGCAGCCTGTTTTACATCTAGACTTGGGGCGCCCCTCAGTTGTACATGGACACTAAAGTGAGATGACAGCACGTTCTTATACAACTCCTTCCTACTGAGCTGCTTGACGTCCTCATACAGGATCCTCCATCTAATGACCTTACTTATTACATGGACACCATACCAAGAAACATTATTCTTTAGTCGGCCTGAGATTCTCTTGATGGGGTCCCCTAACGACCACACGGACACAAACTGCTGGATCTGGCCCTTAAACAAACAAGACCATGGCGTCTTCTCTGAATTCTTACAAAATGAAAAATTCTTCATAAGAAACATGAGATTAAAGAAGAGCTCAGGACAGGGCATGGAGAGACCACCCTCCTTATGGGGGAGATAGACAATATTTCTCCTGACCACATTCACTCTGTTACCCCACAAGAAGTGAAAGAAGACATTGGTAAGTCTGGGGAGTAACGCATCGGGCACCAGGAACACCACACTGATATAGAGGAAGAGCGGGAGCAGGAAGGTCTTCAGCAGGCGGACCTTCTCCAGATACGTCAGCTTCCAGTGTCTCCAGCTCTACACCTTCGGCTCACACACCACCAGCTTCTCCTCCCAGTTCACCTTCCCATCATCTACAGCACCAAACACTACTCCCAAGATCTTTATCTGACCCTGAACTGTTCTGAAGGGCACAGAGAATCCATGTTCACAGAGGAGTTAGACACATTGGAGAAGGCTGTGATCTCCTGCTGTAGAGCCTCACAGTCATCTCTAGACGACACCACCATCAACACGTCATCCGCATAGGCGCAGAACTTTACATCCTCCACTGTACTCTGCAGGCGACACCTCAGCCCTGTGAAACCTCTATGATCCTGCACTTTTCTGAGGAAAGGATCCAGACTAAAGACATACAACAATGGGCTGAGAGGACAGCCCTGCCTCACCCCTGACATGATCCTGAAGAGCTGGGCCAAGTGACCATTAATCAGCGGCAGGCTTACAGCCTCCTTATACAGAACCTGCAGCCACTGCACAAAACGCACCGGGAGGCCATAGTGTAACAACACCTGGTACAGGTAGTCATGATGGACTCTATCAAAGGCTTTACTCTGGTCTAAGCCCACAATATACGCCCCCACATTGTGCTGCTTAATGTACATCACAGCTTCTCTCACCAGCAGCAATGAGTCCTCTATCGTCCGACCCTTCACACCACACGTCTGGTTGGCGATGATCAGCTCACCTGCCACCTCGCTCAGCCGATAATACAAGATCTTGGCCAGGATTTTATAGTCAGTGTTTAGCAAAGACTGTGGACGCCAGTTCTTTATATCTTTTAGATTTCCCTTCTTTGCCAGGAGAACCAGAACAGAGCTATACTGGGACTGTAGGAGCTTTCCTGCAGAGAGGCAATCATTATAAACCCGCACCAGGTCCGGAGCCAACAAGTCCCTGAACACTCTCAGCAGCTGAGCTCACTTCATTGCTGCATAGAGAGGCTTCCTTGCTCCACAATGCTGTACACAGTTTTATATTTAATGTTCTTATTCCCTATGAAGCGTTTTCTGCTCACAGTCTGGGATCTGGATCCTTTTTTTTTCTCTTTAGCCCAAGTCTCCTTTCTGGTCACAGAGTTTAAACCTTTCTCCAGTTTTTCTTTCCTGATCAGCAGCTCTCGGCTGCAATCATCCAGACACTCACACTTCATCAGCTTTACCCTAGGATCAGTCTCTTTCTTAATTTCTTCTTTTAGTTTGCTGATATGCAATTCCAGCTTAAATATACTTTGCCTTGTTACTTTAGCATTTAATCCTCCAACATAACAAGCAGGTTTAGAAGACTCACCAGTAGTGTTGAGCCACCCCCGTAGTGTTCGAGTTCGGTTCGGTTCGTCGAACACCCGTGTGTTCGCCGAACTGTTCGTCGAACTGTTCGTCGAACACCTTCGAACACCGTTAAAAACAATGGCAGGCAAACAAAAACACATAGAAACACATAGAAAACACCTTCAAAGGTGTCCAAAAGCTGACAAACTGCTCAGAAGACATAACTAACACATGGAAAAGTGACAAGTACATATAGTCATGCGAAAATAAAAGAGGTGGAGGAGTAAAAGGAGGGGGAGACACAGATATAGGCATGTCATGCCCTTCTAAAATCCAAAAAGTGAGAAGCCGACACGGCCAGTCCGCTCCTGCCCGTGCCACCTCCGTGTCGCCGGGTTTGTGCCAGAGCCGCGGTGAACCCTGACGGCCAGCCCCCCTCTCCCAATACTGGTGCCTGTCCGCTGGTGGGTCGAGCGAGCCCCCCTGTGGTGGAGGCAGCTCTAAGCTTTTTAATTTAAATTGTCTCTCTAATTTGAATGAATACACTTTAAATCCATTTACAAGGATCTATTGGAGGGCAAGTCTCATGCCAGCAGCCGCGTAATTCCAGCTCCAGTAGCGTCCACTAAAGCTGCTGCAGTTAAAAAGCTTTTATAAGGATCGAGCTCGGCTGTCCACCGCAAGGCATCCTAATGCCAGTCCCAGCCCCTATGCCTTGGGGTGCCTCCTGATGCTCTTCACTAAGTATCCCATGGTCCCGAATCATTTCCTTTGAAAAAATTAAGTGTCTAAACTACAGGTGGTGTAGCTTGCTTAACAGCCGGGATAATCCGCTGACTAGCAGACACTGCTACTAGGCACAAAGTATTTCCTGGGCTAGATGCAGTTAAAAATTTGTAATTAGATACTATCGTTGGATGCTGAGAAAGCATTCCATAGAGTCTCCTGGCACGTCATATATGATTCTCTTAAAAAGCTTGGGGTAGGGGTCTAGGGGACCCTTTTATAGCCAAAATCACGGCCCTGTATCGCAATACGTCACCTAGGCTGAAGATAAATGGAACTGTAGCACCCTGAGGGCTCGGTTGCTACAGACGTATTGCACCTCACCCAGAGGTGTGATATCTCACTCTCAGGTAAGGATGGAGTGTGGATCAGGACCCGACACCTGCATGCATTACATCACATTGCCGTGGGGCAGGGCGACCAATATGCCCCTGAGATGGGCACGACAGTCCCTGTCCCTGGCTGGAGTGGGGGGAGGGAACACTGAGGAAGGGGAACCCTGTAGTGCAGGAGCAGGGAGGAAGCAGTTCCTGGGTGCATTGAGAAGGGAGTATAAAAGGTGGGCACCATCTCAGTTTAGTGCAGAGAAGTCTGAGCAGAAGTGGCAGGGAGCAGGGGCTCTGCATGAGCTCTGCTCCGGAGGCGGGCCTAGTAACAGAGGCCCAGGCCTGGAAGAGGGAGAAGGAAGGAAGAGGAGCGGAGAAGGCTCCAGGAACGAGGAATGAAGGGATCCCAGGGGTGCGGACGGGCGAGTCGCCACCGCACGCCCGAATCCACCTGCGTGGAGGGGTCAGGCCAAAGGGGGAGACCGGTCCCCGAACTAGTGGAGGCAGGAAACGACCCTCAGCTAGAAACCGGAGGCTCTGACATTTTATGTGGCGCAGCCCCTCGCTACACCCGCTAGGAAGGCACCACATAGGGTCAGGGAAACTGGCGCCAAGTTTACCAAGAGGAGGCCCGAGGCAGCCGGACAGAAGTGTTGGTAAGAAAGGCCAGACAAAGGACACACAAAGGGGGTCCTGTGAAGTGCTCCAAAGTTATCTGGGAGTTGTCTGAGCCCCTCACCTGGTGAGCACAGTACGACGTGGGCAGCCGTTACCTGCAGACGTGGTCTGGATAATAAGAACTGTGAGTAAAGGCCCTGGACTGCATCACTGACTCCGTGTCGTTACTGCTGCTGCCCTGCACCATCACCCCCATCCTCCGCATACACTGCCCTGAGGCTATACTCCTCCCGTGGGGAGTTATGCTACGCTCTGCTGCACCCACAACACCAGCCTCAGCGGTCTGCCCTGGAGCGGCGGTTCACTCTGACCGCAATCCACGGGTGGCGTAGTCGGACATTTAAACATGAAAACCACATAAATAGTTCCGCCACTGGTTTGACCACCCTGAGCCACGGAACTGGGTCGCCGCCATGAAGACTACAACCACCAGCATCCACCAAAAAGGGTCCGGCTCCGGGTGTCCCAAGGCCCAGGGGGCGCGTCAGAACATTTTCATCACCTTTCACAATCACCAATGGGACAAGGCAGTGATGTCCTCTGTCCCCTCTCTTATACATCCTAGTGACGGAGCACCTGCTCTCATCAATTCGCCATAACCCCAATATTAGGTGGATTGAGGTGGGAGGCACCGAGTACAAGTGCTCTCTATTTGCTGATGATGTCCTAGTATATATCACTCAATCACATATATCCATCCCTGCTGTTATGGCTGAAATAGATCACTTTGTTACATGGTCAAATTTTAAAATCAATGCAGCGAAGTCTGAGGCCCTCGATGTCTCCCTCCCCAAATCCATATAGGATTCCATCCAGTCCAACTTTCCCTTTGCCTGGCCCTCACAGGGTATCAAATACTTAGGAATTCCTATTCATAGAGACCTCTCCCATCTATGTTATCTTAATTTTGGGCCCTTTATTGAACAACTCCATACAGACCACGGTTGGCAAGTTAGAACTGTAAGATTCACTACGTGAACCGCTGGTGTTTTGTGGAAAAGCACATGTACACCGCGTTCCAAATTATTATGCAAAAAGTGTTTAGGAGTGATAAGGGAAGAATTTGTTTGTCAGTTAAACTCATTGATGGTGATGTGTGTCAGGGCTCTTTATATCACTGTAAGCAATTGCAGATGTAGCACCCTGAGGATTCGGCTGCTACAGGGGTATTGCACCTCAATCCAGAGGTGTGATATTCCACTCCCGGGTAAGGATGGAGTGTGGAACTGAGCTCGGTAGGCTGCATGCACTACACACATCCCATTTCCGAGGAGCAGACCGACGGTACTCCCACTTAGAAATGTGCAGGTACGACCGAGTCTGTTCCTGGCTGGAGTGGGAGGGGGGTGGTACATCCCAAGTAGTGTAGGGGCAGATAGGGGGAGCAGCCTGGGTAAAGATAGGAGCTCATTGGGTGCTGGTCACCTGAGCTCACACATAGAGGGTGTATATAAGGTGGGCACCATCAGAGATCAGGGTCAGTCAGTCTGTCAGCCTTTTGCAGAGAGAAGTCAGAGGAGGAAGAGGAGCAGAGAAGCCCTAGAGAGAGAGAGAGAGGAGAAAGAAGGAAAGACCCAGAGAGGGGACAAAGAGAGGACTCTGAGAACCCAAATTCAAGCTACGGGTGAAGAGTCGGCATTAGGGTACCGGAACCCAAGCTGGTGGGGGCAAAAACACACCCCAGCCAGAGACCGGAGGCCGTGGGCAGCGTCTGCCACGGCCACCCACCACATCCACCACGAAGGCATACCACGTGGAGGGTCAGGGAACCCAAGGCCAAGGGTCACCCAACAGAAGGCCCGAGGGAGCTGGACCTGGGTGGATCAATAGTGGGGACGGCCAGAGAAAGGACAGAAGGAGAGCTCAGGGTCACGCTCCGGACTCGCTTGGGGGTTGGCTGGATCCAGGACCTGGTGGACGCAGCACGGCTCGGGAGGTCACTTGAAGCTGGAGTGACCGGAACATCAGCAGTGAGTAAATACCCTAAACTGCACAACCCGACTCTGTCTTCCTTTAACATCTATGCTGCACCACCACAACCCCCATCCTCTGCACCTGACCCCCTGAGGCTATACCCCACCCGTTGGGGGTTATACCACCAAAAGCTGCACCTACACCATCAGCCTCAGCGGACCCTGCTGCAGCGGCGGCCATAGTGACCGCAATACAACGGGTGGCGTAGTCGACAATAAAGAACTTTATAACATCTGTAGGACTGCCACATACAACTGAGTTTGACACCCTGGGCACGGACCGGGTCACAGCCACTCGGAAGACTACAACTCCCATCTGATCCGGCTCCGGATATTCCCCCTAAAGAATATGGCCCAGGGGGCGCGTCAACTTTGGCGTAGTCGGCAGGATTACGTGCCCGCAACACCCGGGTACTGCGTGCCTGAAGAAAAGAACGAATTTACCTCAAAAAGAAGTCTCCTGTCGGTTCCGGAGGGTCCATGCCATCGGACTCCATCACAGGTCGATTCCCGCCGGTTGTCCGCCATTAACAGCTTTTTCCCGCCATCTGCAGAGTTTCACGCCACTGGGAAGCGATTCCCGCCATTTCCAAAGGTTTCCCGCCTTGGAAGAGCGGACGCCATTATGGGCGTGCCAGAGGGTGGCAAGAGGCCACCTCCCATCGTGGGCCAGGACCGAAAATGGCGCCAAAAGTGGAAACCGCCCCCACCAACAGAGACTGTGATGCTAGAGGTGTCTGTCAGCGTGAAAGAACAGCCCCTGGAGCTGACAATCACCAAGTGGCCCCGGGACCGCCCTCGAGGTGGGAGGAGACGTAAGGAGAGAACAAAGATGGGTGTCGCCTGGAGCAGTCTGGAGCGAGCGCACCCGGAGGCAAGAAGCCGGGAGAAGAATATCGGAGGAGCTTACCCGGAGATGGCGAGAAAGCAGAGCAGCACCGGCCCGTTGGCCAGGAGCCTGCTAGAAACAGAAGAGGGAGAGCAGAGCAGCACCGGCCCGCTGGCCAGGAGCCTGCTGGAAACAACTGTAGAAGAGCAGAGCAGCACCGACCCGTTGGTCAGGAGCCTGCTGGAAACAACGACCCCACTAGGCCTAGTGGAGGTCCTAGCACAGCTCCCCCGAGACCGGGAGTGTGCGCAGACCGCTCTGGAGGGCCTCGCAAGGAGGATGGCCCGGGTGCAGCGAGAGACGTTGGCGGAGTGGAGCCGAGAGATGGCCCAGCAGACCGAGACCCGTCAGCGGAGCACGCCACCCAAGACGAGGAGACCGACCGCCTCTGAGGATGGCGCGGGAGGACTGAAGGCCGGAGACGGCGCCGAGAAGGGAGCCGAACGAGTGGAGGCAGGTAAAGGGGACGTCTATACCCCAAACCGGGAAACCGCGAACCTGCCCCAGCTCCCCGTCGCAGAGCCCGAAGTCTATCCTGCCGTGCCCGTCGCTGCACCGTCACCGCCGCAGACTAGGCCTCAAACGGGAGCCGCGACCCCTGTGACGTCACACGCCTCGACCCCGGGCGTGACCAAGCAGGAAGTACCACCAGCCTGGTCGCAAGGCCTAGTACCCCCGGGCGCCGCAATACCAACAGCGCCCCCTACCTCCGCGGAGCCCCCGGCCTGGTCGCAGGGCCAAGTAGCCCAGGGCGCCGCCGTCCTTACGGTGCCCTTCACCTTCCAGATACCCCAGGCCTGGCCGCAAGGCCCGGGCAACCCGGGCGCTAACACCACCGCGCCCATAAGACCTAAAGTGCCGCATCTGGGAGAGGACCTGTACGCCCAGCATACGTGCCCGGATGGGCAGCCATTTATATGGCCACCGGAGTTCCACCATCCCCGACTCCGGAGAGAGAGACCCCTGGATGAACCCCTGATCCCGGCTCCAAAGCCCGTAAAGAGGATCTCGCCCCCGCTAGCAGAAGCGCAGTTCGAGTGGGACCCCACCGGAGAAGATCTCATGGGGTTCACTCAAGAGACTCGGGCAGCTGCAGCGGAGCGTGCTGAGTGCTGCCGCCAACAGCTCGAGGACTTTGAGAGGGAGCGGAGAGAGAGGCGGGTCCGGGAACAGCAAGCTCAAGTAAGGAGCGCGGAGCAGAAGAGCCGGGCCAGGAGAGACCCCCGTGCAGCGCATAGTCCCCGCACCACCGGGACTGTGATAAAGTTTAATATGCAGCATGGGTGGGGCTTCATCCGAGACCACCGCACCCTAGGCGACGTCTTCGTGACCAGGAGAGACGTTGAGTCCCACCTACCGGAGGGACACAGAGGTCGTGACCTTTACATCGGGGACGAGGTCACTTTCACCCGGCACAAGTGTGCCAAAGGACCCTACGCCCTCCATGTGCATCGTCTGACGGAGGAAGAGCTGCGGTGTGAGGAGGAAGAACAAGAGGACCCGGACGGGTCTGAAACTAGAGCCAAAGGTAACAATAAAGAAAGAGCAGGAGGACGCCGTCGTTAAGTACAGCGAAGCAGGAGCTGTATATAGTTGCCCGTCGGGGCACCATAAACTGAAACTGAAACTGTTGCTGTTGCTAAAAATAGTCCCCGTTGGGACCAGCAAGTGTGAACTGTTACCCGTTTAACCCCTAAATCCCACTGACCGAGGACTGAGAGCGGCCATATCCCTGTATATAGTTGCGCGTCCTAAAGCGCCCCCTACCGGTTTTATAGGAAAACCAGTTTTCCAGAGAGACTGTCGCACTTTACCCGGTCACACGTTGCACAGTGACCGGAGGAGGAGCCTGAGGCGACGAGAATGATTATATGAAAAGTTTTATATGATGTTTTATTATGTTTATGTTTATGAAAAAAAAAAATGTGTATGTTTGTGGATGTTATGTCTTACAGCCCGAGGACGTGCTGTGATTTACCAGGGGGGAATGTAGCACCCTGAGGATTCGGCTGCTACAGGGGTATTGCACCTCAATCCAGAGGTGTGATATTCCACTCCCGGGTAAGGATGGAGTGTGGAACTGAGCTCGGTAGGCTGCATGCACTACACACATCCCATTTCCGAGGAGCAGACCGACGGTACTCCCACTTAGAAATGTGCAGGTACGACCGAGTCTGTTCCTGGCTGGAGTGGGAGGGGGGTGGTACATCCCAAGTAGTGTAGGGGCAGATAGGGGGAGCAGCCTGGGTAAAGATAGGAGCTCATTGGGTGCTGGTCACCTGAGCTCACACATAGAGGGTGTATATAAGGTGGGCACCATCAGAGATCAGGGTCAGTCAGTCTGTCAGCCTTTTGCAGAGAGAAGTCAGAGGAGGAAGAGGAGCAGAGAAGCCCTAGAGAGAGAGAGAGAGGAGAAAGAAGGAAAGACCCAGAGAGGGGACAAAGAGAGGACTCTGAGAACCCAAATTCAAGCTACGGGTGAAGAGTCGGCATTAGGGTACCGGAACCCAAGCTGGTGGGGGCAAAAACACACCCCAGCCAGAGACCGGAGGCCGTGGGCAGCGTCTGCCACGGCCACCCACCACATCCACCACGAAGGCATACCACGTGGAGGGTCAGGGAACCCAAGGCCAAGGGTCACCCAACAGAAGGCCCGAGGGAGCTGGACCTGGGTGGATCAATAGTGGGGACGGCCAGAGAAAGGACAGAAGGAGAGCTCAGGGTCACGCTCCGGACTCGCTTGGGGGTTGGCTGGATCCAGGACCTGGTGGACGCAGCACGGCTCGGGAGGTCACTTGAAGCTGGAGTGACCGGAACATCAGCAGTGAGTAAATACCCTAAACTGCACAACCCGACTCTGTCTTCCTTTAACATCTATGCTGCACCACCACAACCCCCATCCTCTGCACCTGACCCCCTGAGGCTATACCCCACCCGTTGGGGGTTATACCACCAAAAGCTGCACCTACACCATCAGCCTCAGCGGACCCTGCTGCAGCGGCGGCCATAGTGACCGCAATACAACGGGTGGCGTAGTCGACAATAAAGAACTTTATAACATCTGTAGGACTGCCACATACAACTGAGTTTGACACCCTGGGCACGGACCGGGTCACAGCCACTCGGAAGACTACAACTCCCATCTGATCCGGCTCCGGATATTCCCCCTAAAGAATATGGCCCAGGGGGCGCGTCACAGACACCTGTGCTAATTAGTTTGGCAGGTGTGTCCAATGAAAGGCAAGACTACTTAAGAAGGCTCTCTCACATTATTAAGCAGCCTACATTTTCTGCCAAAATGGGAAAGAAAAAGGATGTGTCGGCTGCTGAGAAGCAACAAATTGTGGAGTGTTTAGGTCAAGGCATGACTACAATCAACATTGTGCGATGATCAGGATGAAGTGTCTTGGCAATCAAGAAGTATGTAGCTGATTCACAGTACACACGTGTGCGTGCTGATAAGGGCAAATTGAGGACTCTTTCCTACAGGCAATTACGTCAGGTTGAAAGAGCAGCGGCCAAAAAGCCTTGTCATAGCAGCAGACAAGTTTTTGAAGCTGCTTGTGCCTCCAACGTCCCCCGAACAACAAGATGCAGGGTCCTTCAGAGGTTTGCAGCTGTGCATACGCCATCCTGTCGACCTCCTCTATCCACTTCACACAAGCAGAAACGGCTCCAGTGGGCCAAACATTACATGAAGACTGATTTCAAAACAGTTTTGTTCACGGATGAGTGCCGTGCAGCGCTCGATGGTCCAGATGGATGGAGTGGAGGATGGCTGGTTGATGGACACCCCACGCAAACACGGCTACAGCGCCAACAAGGAGGAGGTGGAGTAATGTTTTGGGCTGGAATCATGGGGAGAGAGATTGTCGGCCCCTTTAGGATCCCTGAAGGCGCTAAAGATGAACTCCATAATGTATGTGGATTTTCTCAAACAGCACTTCCTGCCATGGTTCAAGAAGAAGAACCGTGTATTTCACAGCAAGATCATTTTTCTGCATGATAATGTACCATCTCATGCTGCACATAAAACATCTGCATCTCTGGCTGATATGGGCATAAAAGGGGACAAACTTATGGTGTGACCCCCATGCTCCCCTGACCTCTACCCCATTCAGAACCTTTGGAGCATCATTAAAAGGAGTGTCTATGATGGCGGGAGGCAGTTCACATCTAAGCAACAGCTCTGGGAGGGTATTCTGTCCTCATGCAAAACAATTGAAGCAGAAACCATCCAAAACCTGACAAATTCAATGGACGAGAGAGTTCAGAAGCTCCTTTCGAACAAGGGGTCCTATGTGAAAATGTAACATCACCTAGAATAAAGTTTTGAGTTGAAAACTGTTTGATTTCAGTTTCTAACAACCTGCTAATGCTTATAATTTCAAAAATGACCATTTTTTTGGTCTTTATTAAAATGAAAAGGTTGATCGAAAAGTTTGGGGGATCTAAGAGTGTGGCAACCCAGTAGTCATGATTACTTCGAATTCTGACAATATGAGGGTCATGCTGCAGGTAGTGCAGCAAGAAGGCACTTATGTGTCTTGCGCATCTCGGAGCCCCAAAATTATTTTCCGGGCTAGATGCAGCTAAAAATTATTTTTAATTTTAAATCTGGTGAAGCTTATTATAGATGGCCTAATAGGATCAGTGCTGCACACTGCTACAAAGCCCAAATTATTTTCCAGTCAAGATACAGATAAACATGATTAGTAATTTGAAAGCTTAAAACGGTTGGTAGGGTGATTTTAACCAATCATCAAGCTTTTACTCTCCCCAGGATGACACAGGGGTAGAAAAGTCGTTTCGGATCCATGATTTGTTCATCTTTATGAACGTGAGTCTGTCTACATTATCAGTGGAGAGCCGCGTGCGCTTATCTGTCAGCACACCACCAGCAGCGCTGAACACACGTTCAGACAGAACGCTGGCTGCGGGGCATGACAAGATCTCCAAGGCGTAAGTGGCTAGCTCCGGCCATTTATCCAGATTGGAAGCCCAAAAAGAGCAAGGGTCCAGTGACACAGTCGTGGCTTCAATGTTTACTTGGAGATACTCCTGTACCATCGTCTCTAGGCGTTGACTATGTGTCAGACTTCTTGTCTCCTGTGGCCTTGCAAAGGATGGGCTAAAAAAGTGGTGAAATGATTCCGCAAAATTGATGTTACCAGCAGATACTGTGGTTCTGTTACGGTTTGAGTGCTGAACACTTGACGGTCCCACGGTTGGCAAGTTGGAACTGTGAGATTCACTACGTGCACCACTGGTATTTTGTGGAAAACCACATGTAAGATTCTGCAACAGTCTCTGCTGATACTCCTGCATGCGTGCAACCCTTTCTATGGCAGGAATAATTTCTGCAAATTTACTTTTGTACCGGGGATCTAACAGTGTGGCAACCCAGTAGTCAGGATTATTTCTAATTCTCACAATTCGAGGGTCATGTTGCAGGTAGTGCAGCAAGAAGGCACTCATGTGTGTTGCGCATCCAGGAACACCAAGTCCCTGTTGTGTTGGTGGCGAGGTAACAATCATGCTTCCTTCCTCTGTCCTCTCCCCCCAACCTCGCACAACAGAAATGTGATCAAGGTCTCCCTCATCTGATGAGTCTTCCATCAGTTCGTCCTCCACTTCTTCCTGGGCTCCTGCACCTTCCTCACTAGTTTGGCTGCTACCATGCGCCCTGGTAAAACCATCTCCCCCACCCTCACATGCCTGCCGCCTTGGTGCTGCCGACCGTCTGGACCTTGCAGATGTTAGCCCTTCCGCATACAACTCCTCCTCCTCTACTTCCTCCACCTCCTCTTGTGCCACCACCTGACTCCGAATTCTGTTTAACATGTGCTCCAGCATGTAAATCACCGGAATAGTCATGCTGATAATGGCATCGTCAGCACTAAACATCTTCGTCGCCATTTCAAAACTGTGCAGAAGGGTGCATAGGTCCCTGATCTGAGACCACTCCTCCAGCGTGATTTGCCCCACCTCTGAATCTCGTTGGCCCAGGCTATACGTCAGAACGTATTGCACCAGGGCTTGTCGGTGCTGCCACAGTCGCTGCAACATGTGCAGAGTTGAATTCCACCGGGTAGGCACATCGCATTTTAGCCGGTGAAGTGGCAGGCCCAACGACTTCTGTAGAGATGTAAGTCGCTGAGCTGCGGGATGCGAACGGCGGAAGTGAGCACACAGCGACCGTGCCCTCTGCAGAAGGCCATCTAGTCTGGGATAGTGGGCTAAAAATTGCTGGACAACCAGGTTCAACACGTGAGCCATACAAGGCACGTGTGTGACATTGCCCCGGCGAAGGGCCGCACCCAGGTTTGCAGCATTGTCGCACACGGCCTTCCCTGATTTCAGGTCCAGTGGAGACAACCATTCATGAAATTGGTTCTCCAGAGCTGACCACAACTCCTCAGCTGTGTGACTCACATTTCCCAGACATTTCAATGTAAAAACCGCCTGATGACGTTGAGCCCTACTGCCAGCATAGCAAGGAGGTGTGCAGGATCCCTTCTGCGCAGTTAGAAAGCTTGTGGCATGACCAGACAGGCTTTGGGTGCAGGTGGAAGACCGAGAGGAGGTTGAGGAGGCAGAAGCAGTGGAGGAACTTTGACATAAAGAGGATTGACGCACAACTCGTGGGGACGGCAAGACTTGGACAGCAGCCCCTTGTCCTGCTGTCACCATAGTTACCCAGTGCCCAGTCAGCGACATGTAACGCCCCTGTCCATGCCTACTCGTCCAAGTGTCTGTGGTGAAATGCACCCTGTCACACACAGAGTTTCTCAAAGAAGCGGTGATGTTGTGTGCGACATGCTGGTGGAGCGCAGGCACACCTTTCTTTGAGAAGTAGTGCCGACTGGGCATCTGGTACTGGGGCACTGCGACGGACATAAGGTCTCGAAAATCCTCTGTGTCCACCAGGCGGAAAGGCAGCATTTCTGTAGCCAAGAGCTTGCAGATGGTGAAATTCAACCTCTTAGCTTTCTCATGGCTAGGAGGAAATGGTCTTTTACTTGTCCACATCTGAGGGACCTAGGGCTGGCTATTGTGCTTAGACGGGGTTGATAAGGGTGTCCCCGGCAAACTGCCGGTCTGTGAGGAAGATGCAGGCGGACATGTTAGGTTGCCTTGATCCAAAGGTGGTGCTATCGATGTCGGACAGCGCTCAACACCAGCTGGTGTTCCCACCTCCAAAGAAAATGATGACCTGCCAATCACGCTGGCTGTTGCGGGTAAAGAGGTGGCAGGTCTGCGCCCCAAAACAGGTGTGACTGCTGTCCCCCCAGTCACAGAGGATGAAGAGGCCGCGGATGCACAAGATATGGCAGACGGTGGTTGGCCCGGCCGGCTAGGCCGCATTGTAGCACACTGAGCTTCCCACTGCAACTTATGCTTCATGTCCATGTGCCGGTTCATGCATGAAGTACACAAACTATGTATTTTTTGGCCTCTACTTAGCTTTTGCTGACAAATGTTACAGATAACACGAGTGGGGTCATCTTTATCGATCTGAAAAAATGCCCAGGCTATGCAAGGCTTAGCACCCATGCGACCTGAAGAGCCACCACGACTTGTGGTGAGAGGCAGAGTTGTGTTTGAGGATGCAGTTGTTGACGTGCTTCCAGTACTACGTCTCTGTCCAGGAAGGCGCAACCTGACCTCGTCGTCACTAGCATCTTCCTCCACCTCCTCTGCTGACCTCATCTCTTGGCTGACTGTGGGTTGACAGTAAGTGGGATCTCCAACCTCATCATCATCACCCTGTGTGTTATCACACCCGTCGTCCTCAGAGCCAACCTATTCCTGCCCTGACAAAAAACTAAAGTTGTCGCTCCAATCAGGTATTTGAGTCTTATCATCGTCTTCCTCATTGTCTCCACCAACAGGAGTTACAGTTTGGGAATGAGGGTCTACATTATGGTCAGAACCTTCTGCGTCTGGTCCTGGATCCGACTCATAAAGATTCTGGGCATCAGTGCAGATCATTTCCTCGTCTGGATTCACAGAAGCGCTGGAGTCGACCTCTGATTCCCAGGCTATAGTATGAGTAAACAGCTCTGCAGACTCAACCATCTGTTCTACCTCATACTCAGACGGGCAGCTGGAGATTTGGGAGCTGTGAGGAAGCAAGTGCGATTTGGGTGACACCTTTGAGGACTGGAGTATTTGTGATGTTGAAGTTGATGTGGAGGAGAGCCCACTTAAAGGAGCACTTGATATCCGTTGAAGCACCTGCTGTTTTTGTGCCTCATCTGGAATTTGTAGCGATTGGCGTGGCCGTAAGAAAGGGATCTTATCACATTGTCCGCTAAAAGAAGTAGACATTTTAGTTTGGCTGGAAGATGGTCTTTCTTCTGCAGATGTTACTGTTGCTTTAACACCTACCCCACGGACACAACCTTTTTCCCCCTTCCCAACACGCCTATTCCCCTTTCCACCAGCAGCAGGCCTTTTTCCACTCATTTTGGTGGTTAACTAATTCACAACTCTGGAGTTGTTTGCACAAAAAAACAATGGATGGTAACCGAGCAGAGCTGAGTGGCCAAACTGTGGTATTAGGCCAAAACTATTGGCTGGGTTAGATGCAGAAAAAAATTATATTCAATTTGCAACCTGATGGAGGTCAGTATAGATGGACTAATACAACAAGTCCCACACACAGCTAGAAGCCCAATATTTTTTCAGAGGTAGATGCAGAAAAAAATATATTCACTTTGCAACCTGATGGAGGTCAGTATAGATGGACTAATACAACAAGTCCCACACACAGCTAGAAGCCCAATATTTTTTCAGAGGTAGATGCAGAAAAAAATATATTCAGTTTGCAACCTGATGGAGGTCAGTATAGGTGGACTAATAGAACAAGTCCCACACACTGCTAGAAGGCCAAATATTTTTTCAGAGCTAGATGCAGAAAAAAATTATATTCAGTTTGCAACCTGATGGAGGTCAGTATAGATGGATTAATAGAACAAGACCCACACACAGCTAGAAGCCCAATATTTTTTCAGAGGTAGATGCAGAAAAAAATATATTCAGTTTGCAACCTGATGGAGGTCAGTATAGATGGACTAATACAACAAGTCCCACACACAGCTAGAAGCCCAATATTTTTTCAGAGCTAGATGCAGAAAAAAATTATATTCAGTTTGCAACCTGATGGAGGTCAGTATAGATGGATTAATAGAACAAGACCCACACACAGCTAGAAGCCCAATATTTTTTCAGAGCTAGATGCAGAAAAAAATTATATTCAGTTTGCAACCTGATGGAGGTCAGTATAGATGGATTAATAGAACAAGACCCACACACAGCTAGAAGCCCAATATTTTTTCAGAGCTAGATGCAGAAAAAAATATATTCAGTTTGCAACCTGATGGAGGTCAGTATAGATGGACTAATACAACAAGTCCCACACACAGCTAGAAGCCCAATATTTTTTCAGAGGTAGATGCAGAAAAAAATATATTCAGTTTGCAACCTGATTGAGGTCAGTATAGGTGGACTAATAGAACAAGTCCCACACACTGCTAGAAGGCCAAATATTTTTTCAGAGCTAGATGCAGAAAAAAATTATATTCAGTTTGCAACCTGATGGAGGTCAGTATAGATGGATTAATAGAACAAGACCCACACACAGCTAGAAGCCCAATATTTTTTCAGAGCTAGATGCAGAAAAAAATTATATTCAGTTTGCAACCTGATGGAGGTCAGTATAGATGGATTAATAGAACAAGACCCACACACAGCTAGAAGCCCAATATTTTTTCAGAGCTAGATGCAGAAAAAAATTATATTCAGTTTGCAACCTGATGGAGGTCAGTATAGATGGATTAATAGAACAAGACCCACACACAGCTAGAAGCCCAATATTTTTTCAGAGCTAGATGCAGAAAAAAATTAGATTCAGTTTGCAACCTGATGGAGGTCAGTATAGATGGATTAATAGAACAAGACCCACACACAGCTAGAAGCCCAATATTTTTTCAGAGGTAGATGCAGAAAAAAATATATTCAGTTTGCAACCTGATGGAGGTCAGTATAGATGGACTAATACAACAAGTCCCACACACAGCTAGAAGCCCAATATTTTTTCAGAGCTAGATGCAGAAAAAAATTATATTCAGTTTGCAACCTGATGGAGGTCAGTATAGATGGATTAATAGAACAAGACCCACACACAGCTAGAAGCCCAATATTTTTTCAGAGCTAGATGCAGAAAAAAATTATATTCAGTTTGCAACCTGATGGAGGTCAGTATAGATGGATTAATAGAACAAGACCCACACACAGCTAGAAGCCCAATATTTTTTCAGAGCTAGATGCAGAAAAAAATTATATTCAGTTTGCAACCTGATGGAGGTCAGTATAGATGGATTAATAGAACAAGACCCACACACAGCTAGAAGCCCAATATTTTTTCAGAGCTAGATGCAGAAAAAAATATATTCAGTTTGCAACCTGATGGAGGTCAGTATAGATGGACTAATACAACAAGTCCCACACACAGCTAGAAGCCCAATATTTTTTCAGAGGTAGATGCAGAAAAAAATATATTCAGTTTGCAACCTGATGGAGGTCAGTATAGGTGGACTAATAGAACAAGTCCCACACACTGCTAGAAGGCCAAATATTTTTTCAGAGCTAGATGCAGAAAAAAATTATATTCAGTTTGCAACCTGATGGAGGTCAGTATAGATGGATTAATAGAACAAGACCCACACACAGCTAGAAGCCCAATATTTTTTCAGAGCTAGATGCAGAAAAAAATTATATTCAGTTTGCAACCTGATGGAGGTCAGTATAGATGGATTAATAGAACAAGACCCACACACAGCTAGAAGCCCAATATTTTTTCAGAGCTAGATGCAGAAAAAAATTAGATTCAGTTTGCAACCTGATGGAGGTCAGTATAGATGGATTAATAGAACAAGACCCACACACAGCTAGAAGCCCAATATTTTTTCAGAGGTAGATGCAGAAAAAAATATATTCAGTTTGCAACCTGATGGAGGTCAGTATAGATGGACTAATACAACAAGTCCCACACACAGCTAGAAGCCCAATATTTTTTCAGAGCTAGATGCAGAAAAAAATTATATTCAGTTTGCAACCTGATGGAGGTCAGTATAGATGGATTAATAGAACAAGACCCACACACAGCTAGAAGCCCAATATTTTTTCAGAGGTAGATGCAGAAAAAAATATATTCAGTTTGCAACCTGATGGAGGTCAGTATAGATGGACTAATACAACAAGTCCCACACACAGCTAGAAGCCCAATATTTTTTCAGAGGTAGATGCAGAAAAAAATATATTCAGTTTGCAACCTGATGGAGGTCAGTATAGGTGGACTAATAGAACAAGTCCCACACACTGCTAGAAGCCCAAATATTTTTTCAGAGCTAGATGCAGAAAAAAATTATATTCAGTTTGCAACCTGATGGAGGTCAGTATAGATGGATTAATAGAACAAGACCCACACACAGCTAGAAGCCCAATATTTTTTCAGAGCTAGATGCAGAAAAAAATTAGATTCAGTTTGCAACCTGATGGAGGTCAGTATAGATGGACTAATAGAATGATGCTATGCCCAAAAGATTTTACTTCACTAGGTGCAGTAAAAAAATTGGTATTCTATACACAGGTGGTATATCTTGCAACACAGATAGGCTACTCCACTGACTAACACACTCTGCAATAGGCCAAAAAGGATTAGCTTTGCTAGATTCAGCCAAATGCTGTGAAAAAAACTTGCACAGCAATGGCACAGACCTGCCTGGCAAAAACTGATAGGAACTGATGTAACCTAGTCCTGAAAAGGACTCCAATTACAATTAGTCTTTACTCCCACAATCTATCTATTTAAGAGCACAGACCTGCCTGATAAAAGTCGTAGGAAATGTTGTAACCTAGTCCTTAAAAGGACTGCAATCACAACTATTCCCTACTCCCAAGCTATCTGTAGATTTGTGCGAAAATTGGCTTGAAATTAACAAGGTATAGCGCACACAGCAACAGCGGTGCCGTCTAACACTCAGCTGCAGCAGTGAGAAAATGGTGGCGACGGGGAAAATGGCTGGGTCTTATAGGGCAAGGACATGTGACATACACTGCCAATGACACATGCCCTTGCTTGTGTGAAAAAAAGCACTTCGCTCCGTGTGTGCGCTGCTGATAGGCTGACAGATTGCACCTCCCCACTGCAAATGCGGGAAAGAGAAAAAAAAATGGAGATCTTCATTGTTCCTGCAGAGATCCATCCCCTGCCCCTCCCCCCGCCACGCTGTACACTCAAACTGCGTATTAACATTAATTTTCATCATTACTGAGAAAAAAATCCAGTTATGATTTTGGTGCACGAACAGTTATCGAACATAACCTCGAACAGACGGATTTTTTTCAAATCGTTCGTGTTCGCCGAACGGCTCGAACACCGCCCAAAACAGCTCGAATTTGAGATTGGCGAACAGTTCGAGTAGAACAACGCTCATCTCTACTCACCAGCCACCATCTCCAGCTTTCCATTACCATCAGGTGCAAGCTGCAGGCCAGACTCCAGACCAGGGGCTTTCCCTGGATCATCAGTCCAGCTCCCCTCCACCTGGGTCAGAAGCCATGCCTCCGCCCTGCTGAGAGCTCTCAAGCACACGTCTATCCTCTCCTATGGACAAGAATAGAACTACTATAATACTGCTCCTATGGACAAGAATAGAACTACTATAATACTGCTCCTATGGACAAGAATAGAACTACTATAATACTGCTCCTATGTACAAGAATATAACTACTATAATACTGCTCTTATGTACAAGAATATAACTGCTATAATACTGCTCCTATGTACAAGAATATAACTACTATAATACTACCCCCTATGTACAAGAATATAGCTACTATAATACTGCCCCCTATGTACAAGAATATAACTACTATAATACTGCCCCTATGTATAAGAATAGAACTGCTATAATACTGCTCCTATGTACAAGAATATAACTACTATAATACTGCTCCCTATGTACAAGAATATAACTACTGCAATACTGCCCCCTATGTACAAGAATATAACTACTATAATACAGCCCCTATGTACAAGAATGTAACTACTATAATACTGCCCCCTATGTACAAGAATATAACTATTATAATACTGTTCCTATGTACAAGAATATAACTACTATAATACTGCTCCTATGTACAAGAATATAACTACTGTAATACTGCCCCCTATGTACAAGAATATAACTACTATAATTCTGCTCCTATGTACAAGAATATAACTACTATAATGCTGCTCCTATGTACAAGAATATAACTACTATAATACTGCTCCTATGTACAAGAATATAACTACTATAATACTGCTCCCTATGTATAAGAATAGAACTACTATAATACTGCTCCTATGTACAAGAATATAACTACTATAATACTGCTCCTATGTACAAGAATATAACTACTATAATACTGCCCCTATGTACAAGAATATAACTACTATAATACTGCTCCTATGTACAAGAATATAACTACTATAATACTGCTCCTATGTACAAGAATATAACTACTATAATACTGCTCCTATGTACAAGAATAGAACTACTATAATACTGCCTCCTATGTATAAGAATAGAACTACTATAATACTGCTCCTATGTACAAGAATAGAACTACTATAATACTGCTCCTATGTACAAGAATAGAACTACTATAATACTGCTCCTATGTACAAGAATAGAACTACTATAATACTGCTCCTATGTACAAGAATAGAACTACTATAATACTGCTCCTATGTACAAGAATAGAACTACTATAATACTGCTCCTATGTACAAGAATATAACTACTATAATACTGCTCCCTATGTATAAGAATAGAACTACTATAATACTGCTCCTATGTACAAGAATATAACTACTATAATACTACCCCCTATGTACAAGTTTATAGCTACTATAATACTGCCCCCTATGTACAAGAATATAACTACTATAATACTGCCCCTATGTATAAGAATAGAACTGCTATAATACTGCTCCTATGTACAAGAATATAACTACTATAATACTGCTCCCTATGTACAAGAATATAACTACTGCAATACTGCCCCCTATGTACAAGAATATAACTACTATAATACAGCCCCTATGTACAAGAATGTAACTACTATAATACTGCCCCCTATGTACAAGAATATAACTACTATAATACTGTTCCTATGTACAAGAATATAACTACTATAATACTGCTCCTATGTACAAGAATATAACTACTGTAATACTGCCCCCTATGTACAAGAATATAACTACTATAATTCTGCTCCTATGTACAAGAATATAACTACTATAATGCTGCTCCTATGTACAAGAATATAACTACTATAATACTGCTCCTATGTACAAGAATATAACTACTATAATACTGCTCCCTATGTATAAGAATAGAACTACTGTAATACTGCTCCTATGTACAAGAATATAACTACTATAATACTGCTCCTATGTACAAGAATATAACTACTATAATACTGCCCCTATGTACAAGAATATAACTACTATAATACTGCTCCTATGTACAAGAATATAACTACTATAATACTGCTCCTATGTACAAGAATATAACTACTATAATACTGCTCCTATGTACAAGAATATAACTACTATAATACTGCCCCCTATGTATAAGAATAGAACTACTATAATACTGCTCCTATGTACAAGAATATAACTACTATAATACTGCTCCTATGTACAAGAATAGAACTACTATAATACTGCTCCTATGTACAAGAATATAACTACTATAATACTGCTCCTATGTACAAGAATATAACTACTATAATACTGCTCCCTATGTATAAGAATAGAACTACTATAATACTGTCCCTATGTACAAGAATATAACTACTATAATACTGCCCCTATGTACAAGAATATAACTACTATAATACTGCTCCTATGTACAAGAATATAACTACTATAATACTGCTCCTATGTACAAGAATATAACTACTATAATCCTGCTCTCTATGTACAATAATATAACTACTATAATACTGCCCCCTATGTACAAGAATATAACTACTATAATACTGCCCCTATGTACAAGAATATAACTAATATAATACTGCCCCTATGTACAAGAATATAACTACTATAATACTGCTGCTATGTACAAGAATATAACTGCTATAATACTGCTCCTATGTACAAGAATATAACTACTATAATACTACCCCCTATGTACAAGAATATAGCTACTATAATACTGCCCCCTATGTACAAGAATATAACTACTATAATACTGCTCCTATGTACAAGAATATAACTACTATAATACTGCTCCTATGTACAAGAATATAACTGCTATAATACTGCTCCTATGTACAAGAATATAACTACTATAATACTACCCCCTATGTACAAGAATATAGCTACTATAATACTGCCCCCTATGTACAAGAATATAACTACTATAATACTGCTCCCTATGTACAAGAATATAACTACTGCAATACTGCCCCCTAAGTACAAGAATATAACTACTATAATACAGCCCCTATGTACAAGAATGTAACTACTATAATACTGCCCCCTATGTACAAGAATATAACTACTATAATACTGTTCCAATGTACAAGAATATAACTACTATAATACTGCTCCTATGTACAAGAATATAACTATTGTAATACTGCCCCCTATGTACAAGAATATAAGTACTATAATACTGCCCTTATGTACAAGAATATACGGTAACTACTATAATACTGCCCCCTATGTACAAGAATATAACTACTATAATACTGCCCCCTATGTACAAGAATATAACTACTATAATACTGCTCCTATGTACAAGAATATAACTACTATAATACTGTTCCTATGTACAAGAATATAACTACTATAATGATCTTTTTATTTAAAACTAACAGCCAAATATTACAGAATAATTACATTAAAATCACAAAATAATAAATATTAAAGAAAATAAATGCTGTGTTGTTACATCACTTACACAATAACATTAGATAACATTGATAAATCCCGCCACATGAATTTTCCTCCAGTTCACATTACCTGAGTTAATCTTTATATCTTTCTTATACACAGACTTGAGACTTTCCAGGATCTTATACCTGACACTATCACAGGACAGGACCTCCTTATTGATGAGCAGGCAGCACCGTGCACACCACAGATGATAGATGGTCACCACATTTATTACATATAGTGAGCTTCGGTTATACGCCCTGAGCTCAGGCTGGAAGTCTCCGTACAGCAGCTGACCATACGACTGTCCCACCAGGTGCGGTAACTTTAGGGACAAGGACACACACTCCCATACCTGCATACTGAAAGGACACTCTAGAAGCTGATGCTCCATAGTCTCCTGTATATGGGGACACTCTTCTCTAGGACAGGATCTGTCTGATACAGTCCTGCACTTTAGGTTGTCTCTGACGTACATCTTACCATGGAGCCCCAGCCACGCCACGTCTCTCATATGAGGGGGGAATCTGGGATCTAGCACGTTTTTTGCAGCCTGTTTTACATCTAGACTTGGGGCGCCCCTCAATTGAACATGGACACTAAAGTGAGATGACAGCACGTTCTTATACAACTCCTTCCTACTGAGCTGCTTGACGTCCTCATACAGGATCCTCCATCTAATGACCTTACTTATTACATGGACACCATACCAAGAAACATTATTCTTTAGTCGGCCTGAGATTCTCTTGATGGGGTCCCCTAACGACCACACGGACACAAACTGCTGGATCTGGCCCTTAAACAAACAAGACCATGGCGTCTTCTCTGAATTCTTACAAAATGAAAAATTCTTCATAAGAAACATGAGATTAAAGAAGAGCTCAGGACAGGGCATGGAGAGACCACCCTCCTTATGGGGGAGATAGACAATATTTCTCCTGACCACATTCACTCTGTTACCCCACAAGAAGTGAAAGAAGACATTGGTAAGTCTGGGGAGTAACGCATCGGGCACCAGGAACACCACACTGATATAGAGGAAGAGCGGGAGCAGGAAGGTCTTCAGCAGGCGGACCTTCTCCAGATACGTCAGCTTCCAGTGTCTCCAGCTCTGCACCTTCGGCTCACACACCACCAGCTTCTCCTCCCAGTTCACCTTCCCATCATCTACAGCACCAAACACTACTCCCAAGATCTTTATCTGACCCTGAACTGTTCTGAAGGGCACAGAGAATCCATGTTCACAGAGGAGTTAGACACATTGGAGAAGGCTGTGATCTCCTGCTGTAGAGCCTCACAGTCATCTCTAGACGACACCACCACCAACACGTCATCCGCATAGGCGCAGAACTTTACATCCTCCACTGTACTCTGCAGGCAACACCTCAGCCCTGTGAAACCTCTATGATCCTGCACTTTTCTGAGGAAAGGATCCAGACTAAAGACATACAACAATGGGCTGAGAGGACAGCCCTGCCTCACCCCTGACATGATCCTGAAGGGCTGGGCCAAGTGACCATTAATCAGCGGCAGGCTTACAGCCTCCTTATACAGAACCTGCAGCCACTGCACAAAACGCACCGGGAGGCCATAGTGTAACAACACCTGGAACAGGTAGTCATGATGGACTCTATCAAAGGCTTTACTCTGGTCTAAGCCCACAATATACGCCCCTACATTGTGCTGCTTAATGTACGTCACAGCTTCTCTCACCAGCAGCAATGAGTCCTCTATCGTCCGACCCTTCACACCACACGTCTGGTTGGCGATGATCAGCTCACCTGCCACCTCGCTCAGCCGATAATACAAGATCTTGGCCAGGATTTTATAGTCAGTGTTTAGCAAAGACAGTGGACGCCAGTTCTTTATATCTTTTAGATTTCCCTTCCTTGCCAGGAGAACCAGAACAGAGCTATACTGGGACTGTAGGAGCTTTCCTGCAGAGAGGCAATCATTATAAACCCACACCAGGTCCGGAGCCAACAAGTCCCTGAACTCTTTGTAAAACTCGCTGGTCAGGCCGTCCAGCCCTGGGCTCTTGTTGGCCTTTAAGGAGTCAATGCTCCTCTTCACCTCATCCTCAGTTATGGGATCGGCCATACTATCTGCCTGCACCGGGTCTAACGTTGGTAGGGATGCCCCCTTCAGATAGGCTTTAATGTCATCCTTATCAATATGAGCCCCTTTATACAGATCTCTATAATAATCCCCAATGATCCTGTGGACTTTCTCTGGCTGTGACTGCTCCACCCCATTCTCATCTAATAAGCCAGTGATCAGCTTCTTACTGACCCTGGTTTTACAGGCAATAAAGGGATCTGGGTTATGGACGCCCCAACTATCAAACTGTCCCTCCGCCTTGAGAGACTTGAGGCGATCTTACTACAGCTCCCTCATCCGCTGCTTTATATGGCTGATGCTCTGTCCGTCCACCTCCTCACCACCATTCATCCTGCTGTATAGCTGGCTCAGGAGCAGTCTCAGGGCTGTGTATCTCATATAATCCATATTACTACGTCTCCTGGCTGCTCGTATAATAAACTGCTTGATGTCACTCTTCATGATCTCCCACCACTAGGCTGTGTCATCACACATACATTGGGTGGTCCTACGTTCATTATAGAATGTGGTGAAGGCCTCTCTGAACCGTGGATCTTGGACTACAGAGCTGTTCACCTTCCAGTACTCCTTTCCACAGACCACAGCTTGGGCCAGATCCAGCGTCACGCTCACCATACAATGGTCCGAATACTCCAGGGGGCTGATCCTGTACTGAGAGCATCTCACCTCCCTCTTTATATACACCCGGTCTATCCTGCTGGCATTACCACCCTTATGGTAAGTGTACGTCTTACTGGTATGATGAGACCCATAGGGGTCTACTAGGTGGGCCTGCTGGACTATATTATTAAGGAACGTCTCATCATATCTTAGTTGCTTATGACTGCTGGATCTGTCCACATTACAGGACACATTATTAAAGTCCCCACACAATATAAATACTTTAGATGTAAAGCAATATGGTTTCATGTGGTCAAATAGTTCCCTCCGCTCTTTCCTGGTCTGCGGATCATAAATGTTTATCGCTCTATAATGGATGGAGTCCAATGTAAAGTCCAGCATCATACAGCGGCCCGGACATATCTCCAGGACCCTGTCCACCTGGACATTCATGGTATTAAAGAGGACCCCCACACTGTCATTCCTCTCCAGACCGAAGGACCAGTATGACGGCCCAAGTCTCCAGTCTCTCTTGGCTGCATACTTATGGGCATTGCTCTTCAGATACGTCTCCTGTAAGAAGAAGACGTCAGATCTCTCGTCAGACAAACGCTGGTAAATCGCCTGCCGCCGGCTCCCAGTCCTCACACTGTTCACATTAATGGAGCTTATTCTCAGCTGCATCCTGATCACTTGGACTTTCTCGTCTTCTTCCTCCTTCCACTGCTGTCACCTGTAGTGTCCCATCTCTTCGTGGACACGGGAGGGTCAGGATCCACCTCATCAGAGACGTTTTCTAGGATGCATGAAGGACTTTGCTCCATTTGTGCCTCTTCTTCTTGGTCTTCTCCCAGCACATTGTAACGTCCAGGACTTATCGTCACCACTGGAGTGTCAGAGGTTTTCTGTACTGTTGTGACTTTTCTGGTGGGATCCACAGATGTATTTTTTCTTTTTACGGTCACAAAGCCTTCCTCATCCACACTGGACAGTGCGGACAGACTAACTGCTTCCACAGATGTACTGGACTGATGCTTGGATGGTTTGGTGACAGGCTTTCTGGACACCTTAGGCCTCTCTTTAACAACTGGCATTTTAGGTCCTACTTTAGTGGCTGATCGAAGCTTAGGTCTTATTATATTGTCTGATGGCGGTTTAGGTCTTTCTTTAGTGGCTGGTGGGCCTTTAGGTGGTTCTTCAGTGGTTGGTGGTCCTAGTAGTGCAGAATCTGTTAATACATGAGACTCTGGAGCAGGTTCACTGATACTGTGACTTCTGTCCTCATCCATACCAGCTTCTGGGACAACATCAGAACCTCCGGTGACATCTTCCTGTATAACTTCTGAGGAGGTCTGGCCATTATATTTATTGTGTTCTGCATGCCAGCAATCCCGGAACGTATGCCCTGGTTCTGAGCACAGATTACAGATGACTTGTCCTGTGCATTTGTCCTTTGTATGACCGCACTGTCCACATAATGAGCACGTGATACAAGAGCAGTTTATGGCGAGGTGGCGGCCCCCACATCTATGGCACAGACGTGGCTGACCAGGGTAGTAGCAGATCCCCCTCTCTGAGCCCAGGTAGAAGGAGTGCGGCAGATGTCTGGTCACACCGCTCTCTTGTATCAGCTGGATTTTCACTGTATATCCTCCATTCCATATCTGCTCCTCGTCATAGATCTTGTCGGGATGACTTCTCACTATGCACTGCCGGTTCAGCCAGTGCTACAGCTCCGCCACCGCCACCACCTCAGACTGGAACAGGACAGTGGCCGTTATCTCCTGCGGCTTAGACAGCTGGATACAATTGAGGTCATCCCAGATCTTATCTTCTCTGGTGTCATTATAGATGTTCCAGAACAAATCCAGATCGCACTGGAGCTTAAAGCTGATGTCATAGATCCTGCTGGATGGGATATGGATCAGAGCGTAGACCTCAGACGCATTGAGCTTCATGAAGTCTTTCAGGAGAACTTTCCCAATGTAAATTCTGGATGGGATGTTCTCCTCTGGTCCTGTGTATTTTATCCTGACTGCGTTTCTCCTCTGAGGCGGGGGGTTCACTGGTCTGGTGACATTAGAGAACAGTCTCCTGAACTGATGGTCAGCAGATGGGTCAGTGCTGGAGCTTTCACCAGCCGCAGGCGGATCAGTGCTGGAGATCTCCACCGCTGCTGGAGGATTAGTGCTGGAGCTCTCCCCAGCTCCATGATTACTGACACCTGACTGTGCTGCATCAACGCCCAGATCTACTACTGATAGTTGCACAGTATTGTCTCCATTCACTGACATGGAGGGCTCAGAGTCCATTACCACTGCAGTGTGGTCTCCATCCGCTGACATACATGACATAGAGTCCATCACCACTGATTGCTGCACAGTATTATCTCCATTCACTGACATGGATGGCTCAGAGTCCATTATGATATTTGTATTATCTGCTGTAGACAGACATTCACTAGCACCAGTGAGCGGGGTCTCACTCACAGCGCTGAGCGGGGTCTCACTCACAGTATCAGTACAGGGTGCACTTTCTTTCTCACTCTCAGCAGCTGAGCTCACTTCATTGCTGCATAGAGAGGTCACTGCAGTTAACCCCTCGTTTGCTGGCACACTTTCCTCTGCAGCACTTTCTGGTGTCTCGGACCCCTCACATTGTGCCCCTGATATCAGCGCTGCACTTCTCACTGGGCTTCCTTGCTCCACAATGCTGTACACAGTTTTATATTTAATGTCCTTATTCCCTATGAAGCGTTTTCTGCTCACAGTCTGGGATCTGGATCCTTTTTTTTTTCTCTTTAGCCCAAGTCTCCTTTCTGGTCACAGAGTTTAAACCTTTCTCCAGTTTTTCTTTCCTGATCAGCAGCTCTCGGCTGCAATCATCCAGACACTCACACTTCATCAGCTTTACCCTAGGATCAGTCTCTTTCTTAATTTCTTCTTTTAGTTTGCTGATATGCAATTCCAGATTAAATATACTTTGCCTTGTAACTTTAGCATTTAATCCTCCAACATAACAAGCAGGTTTAGAAGACTCACCAGCCACCATCTCCAGCTTTCCATTACCATCAGGTGCAGGCTGCAGGCCCGACTCCAGACCAGGGGCTTTCCCTGGATCATCAGCCCAGCTCCCCTCCCCTCCACCTGGGTCAGAAGCCATGCCTCCGCCCTGCTGAGAGCTCTCAAGCACACGTCTATCCTCTCCTATGGACAAGAATAGAACTACTATAATACTGCTCCTATGTACAAGAATATAACTACTATAATACTGCTCTTATGTACAAGAATATAACTGCTATAATACTGCTCCTATGTACAAGAATATAACTACTATAATACTACCCCCTATGTACAAGAATATAGCTACTATAATACTGCCCCCTATGTACAAGAATATAACTACTATAATACTGCCCCTATGTATAAGAATATAACTACTGTAATACTGCTCCTATGTACAAGAATATAACTACTATAATACTGCTCCTATGTACAAGAATATAACTACTATAATACTACCCCCTATGTACAAGAATATAGCTACTATAATACTGCCCCCTATGTACAAGAATATAACTACTATAATACTGCCCCTATGTATAAGAATATAACTACTATAATACTGTCCCTATGTACAAGAATATAACTACTATAATACTGCCCCTATGTATAAGAATAGAACTGCTATAATACTGCTCCTATGTACAAGAATATAACTACTATAATACTGCTCCCTATGTACAAGAATATAACTACTGCAATACTGCCCCCTATGTACAAGAATATAACTACTATAATACAGCCCCTATGTACAAGAATGTAACTACTATAATACTGCCCCCTATGTACAAGAATATAACTACTATAATACTGCTCCTATGTACAAGAATATAACTACTGTAATACTGCCCCCTATGTACAAGAATATAAGTACTATAATACTGCTCCTATGTACAAGAATATAACTACTATAATTCTGCTCCTATGTACAAGAATATAACTACTATAATGCTGCTCCTATGTACAAGAATATAACTACTATAATACTGCTCCTATGTACAAGAATATAACTACTATAATACTGCTCCCTATGTATAAGAATAGAACTACTATAATACTGCTCCTATGTACAAGAATATAACTACTATAATACTGCTCCTATGTACAAGAAAATAACTACTATAATACTGCCCCTATGTACAAGAATATAACTACTATAATACTGCTCCTATGTACAAGAATATAACTACTATAATACTGCTCCTATGTACAAGAATATAACTACTATAATACTGCTCCTATGTACAAGAATATTACTACTATAATACTGCCCCCTATGTATAAGAATAGAACTACTATAATACTGCTCTTATGTACAAGAATAGAACTACTATAATACTGCTCCTATGTACAAGAATAGAACTACTATAATACTGCTCCTATGTACAAGAATATAACTACTATAATACTGCTCCTATGTACAAGAATATAACTACTATAATACTGCTCCCTATGTATAAGAATAGAACTACTATAATACTGCTCCTATGTACAAGAATATAACTACTATAACACTGCTCTTATGTACAAGAATATAACTACTATAATACTGCCCCTGTTTACAAGAATATAACTACTATAATACTGCTCCCTATGTACAAGAATATAACTACTGCAATACTGCCCCCTATGTACAAGAATATAACTACTATAATACAGCCCCTATGTACAAGAATGTAACTACTATAATACTGCCCCCTATGTACAAGAATATAACTACTATAATACTGCTCCTATGTACAAGAACATAACTACTGTAATACTGCCCCCTATGTACAAGAATATAAGTACTATAATACTGCTCCTATGTACAAGAATATAACTACTATAATTCTGCTCCTATGTACAAGAATATAACTACTATAATGCTGCTCCTATGTACAAGAATATAACTACTATAATACTGCTCCTATGTACAAGAATATAACTACTATAATACTGCTCCCTATGTATAAGAATAGAACTACTATAATACTGCTCCTATGTACAAGAATATAACTACTATAATACTGCTCCTATGTACAAGAATATAACTACTATAATACTGCCCCTATGTACAAGAATATAACTACTATAATACTGCTCCTATGTACAAGAATATAACTACTATAATACTGCTCCTATGTACAAGAATATAACTACTATAATACTGCTCCTATGTACAAGAATATTACTACTATAATACTGCCCCCTATGTATAAGAATAGAACTACTATAATACTGCTCTTATGTACAAGAATAGAACTACTATAATACTGCTCCTATGTACAAGAATAGAACTACTATAATACTGCTCCTATGTACAAGAATATAACTACTATAATACTGCTCCTATGTACAAGAATATAACTACTATAATACTGCTCCCTATGTATAAGAATAGAACTACTATAATACTGTCCCTATGTACAAGAATATAACTACTATAATACTGCCCCTATGTACAAGAATATAACTACTATAATACTGCTCCTATGTACAAGAATATAACTACTATAATACTGCTCCCTATGTATAAGAATAGAACTACTATAATACTGCTCTTATGTACAAGAATATAACTACTATAATACTGCCCCTGTTTACAAGAATATAACTACTATAATACTGCTCCTATGTACAAGAATATAACTACTATAATCCTGCTCTCTATGTACAATAATATAACTACTATAATACTGCCCCCTATGTACAAGAATATAACTACTATAATACTGCCCCTATGTACAAGAATATAACTACTATAATACTGCCCCTATATACAAGAATATAACTACTATAATACTGCCCCCTATGTACAAGAATATAACTACTATAATACTGCTCCTATGTACAAGAATATAACTATTATAATCCTGCCCTCTATGTACAAGAATATAACTACTATAATACTGCCCCTATGTACAAGAATATAACTACTATAATACTGCCTCCTATGTACAAGAATATAAGTGCTATAATACTGCCTCCTATGTACAAGAATATAACTACTATAATACTGCTCCTATGTACAGGAATATAACTACTATAATACTGCCCCCCATGTGCAATAATATAACTACTATAATACTGCCCTCTGTGTGGAGCGAAGGCTTTTGGTGATAGTCTTTACCTTTTGACTCCTGACTGTAGTAAATACATAAATCATTCATGTGCTCTCAGAAACATTGGAGAAATCTTTGATGTAGGTAGGTTATTTCCATATGAGATTGGCTGCACAGAATTACAGAACAGCAGGGATTTACTGATATCACACATTTTGTATCTATTTTTTTCCAGAGAGAATTATTGTTGCCAGGGATGTTCTTGTATTCAATAGAAGAAATTAAATCCAGATTTTTTTTTTATTATTATTTTGTTTGCTTTACTGGCGTGAAAAAAATGCAGCACATATTGTTCCATTTTGTAAAGTCTGATCAAGGTCAGAAAAGTGGTGAAATAAACCGGGGACAGATTCCTTTCTATCTTTATTTCTCTCTCTATATATAAATGTATACTGTATGTGTGTACAGTTTATTTATATTTTATTTATTTGTCTCATATCTATCTGTTATCTATTTATCTATTATCTATCATCTATCTATCTCTCTGTCTCATATGTATCTATAATCCAAACAATGGCAGCACTCCAATGATCAGATTGGAAATTAAAGACGCCTTTATTAATCTACAGTTTGTCTTACAGCACCAATGTTTCAGTTGCCCTTGGAACCTGAGAAGGTTCCATAGGGAACTTAAACGTTGGTGCTGTAAGACATAGATTAATAAAGGCGTCTTTAATTTCCAATCTGATCATTGGAGTGCTGCCATTTTTTATTTTATTTACTAAATACCTTTGTCAGGGTCTGTGCCCACGTACCAGATTTTTAGTTTGTGCACCAAATACTTAACGTGTGCACGTACCCAATCTAGGGATATGTACCCATAGAAGCCAGAGTGCTGCTATTGCCTTCTACAGATCTATCTATTATCTATTAATCTATTTATTATCTATCTTGTATCTATTATCTATCTATTATCTATCTATTAATCTATCTATTATCTATCTATTAATCTATTATCTATCATGTATCTATTATCTATCTATCTATCATATATTTATCTATCTATTAACTATCTATTATCTATTAATCTATCTATTATCTATCATGTATCTATTATCTATCTATCTATCATATATTTATCTATCTATTAACTATCTATTATCTATCATGTATCTATTATCCATCTATTATATATGTATCTATCTGTTGACTATTATCTATTAATCTATCTGTTATCTATCTATCATCTATCTATTATCTATCTATTATCTATCATCTATCTATTATCTATCTACTGTATCTATTATATAATTAGCGTTCTATTATATATTTATCTGTCTAGCTATTAACTATCTATTAATCTATCTATTATCTATCTATCTTTCTATCATCCATCTATTTATCATATATCTATAATTTATATATCTATGTATTATCTATCTATCTAAAAGTAGAAAAATTAGGCAGCACTCCAATAGTTACCAAGGCAAGTGCACTTTATTTAGCCCATGTGGCAGAACATTTCATCATTGTACAATTTAAAAACTAATTATTTATAAAAATAAAATAAAAAACAATACATTTTGACTTGTGCAACACATGCAAATATTCAATTAATCTGATATAAAGTGCTAATGTTATAAAGTGCATAACACAGACACACATACTTGATTATATTGTGCATATATACATAATTGATATAATAATTAGATCATGTGTTGTTTATAATTAAAGAGGTTGTCCACTACTTTTACATTGATACCCTATTCTTAGGACAGCGCATCAATGTCTGATTGGCTGGGGTCTGACACTCGGCACCCCCGCCGATCAGCTGTTACTTTCATGAACCGCGTTGATATCGGCGTCTGTCTAGCGCTATTGCGCATGTCTAATCACGCAATCGCAAAACAACCAATTGTATCTCAGCCAGTTCAAAGCGTGATCGTGACTCGCCCCCTGGGCCGTGGGGCACCCGGAATCGGGCTTCTGTACGATGCTGGGGGTAGTAGTGGCAACCCGATCCCGTGGCTCAGGGTGGTCAGACCAAATTGTGGCAGTCTATCAATCAGTGCTTTAAATGTCCGACTACGCCACCCGTGGATTGCGGTCAGGGATGACCGCCGCTGCGAGGCAGACTGCTGAGGCTGGTGTTGGTGTGCAGCACAGGGATAGGATAACTCCCCACAGGAAGAGTGTAGCCTCAGGGCAGTGTAGGTGGATGCTGGGGGTGATAGTCCAGGCCGCAATAGTAAGAGTTCAGAGTCCGCTTCAAACAGTCCAGGGTCTTTATTGTAGGAATTATTAATGACCCAACAGGAGTACCGGTTAGGAGTGGGCCTGGGTATCTGAGAGCATTCGGGCGAGCCCCGCTGGTCAGGGTGAGTGTGAAGGCCTACCGTTCTCTCTATGCGCTTTCTGACTATTCCCCTGTTCATGGTGTAATAGCCCACGTCCCTGAGGTGGCCGTGTACTTCTCGCCTGTATGGATTGCGACTCGGGCCTTAGGTACCTGTAGCTTCTCCGTGCTGTACTGGTCCCTCTGTGTGGCGGAGCCTCCAGGCTTCTTAGGCCAAGGGACCTGAAATCCCTCGCGGGTTGGTTCTCTGCTGCTGGGCTTATAACCCTGACAGCCTCTGACCCCAATGTCCGGTAAGATTGGCTCTCTGCCAGGACCGGCTCTCGTCGCTTCTGTCCCTGGCTTGCTGTTCCTCCTCTGCCTCACGGACTCCTCAGCTGCTGCTGACCTGTCCCTCTTCTCTGAGAACCCTTCTGGTCACTTCAGAAGCTGGTTCTGGTCTCTCTAACCCTGCCCCAGTTCCAGCTTTTATAGGGGCAGCCTGCTCCCCCTACTGGGCTGGGACAGGAGGTGCTGCATGCTAATGGTCCCTAACCAGGGAACCTCCCTCCTGCTCTCAGACACAGCCTTTAATATTTGTGGCATCCAGACCTGGGGTGAAACAATCGCATATGTGCTGTAGCGCTTGATTAAGCATGATCTCCATTTTTAAGCAGGGAGAAGCATAATGGCAAACTCGCACCTGCGTGGCTGCACTTCTTTATGTGCAGGCGCCATTTTTACTAAGGGACAGAGACTTTTCTGCACAGTACAAAGTTTATATTTATTTATAGGAGACTTATATGTCCAAAATGAGCATTATATAATTCTTAGCCAATGATAATATGCATTTGAACGCCATGGCTTTATATAATGCAGGTTTAGGGAAAGCCCACATGTTTACATACAATGGTATGTATAATGGTCGAGGAGTGATTTTTACAATTAAAGGACTTTTCTGTCTCTTTGTTTATTTCTTTTGACTATGGGGTTACACCTTTACATTACTAACCCCAGGGCTTGATGTCAGCAGACATTACACAGCTGACATGAACCCCAAAACCATTACCTCGATTGCCACCACACCAGGGCAATCGGGAAGAGCCAAGGCTAAGCGCCAGAATTGGCACATCTAATGGGGTGGCTGAGGGCTGATTTTATTAGGCTGGGAAGGGGCCAATATCCATGGCCCTTCCCAGCCTATTGTTAGAACCTTGCTCTTAGGTTTTTTCCTTTGCTGGTCACATGACCTTGTTGGCCTATTTAATCCTGCTCCGCCCTTCTGGCTTTGCTGGACTTCATTGTATAACTACTTTCTAGCTAGCCTGTGCTCTGTATCTAACTCTGTTAGTTTGCTTGGTCTACGGACCTCTATGTTCTATATATTTTGTTTGTTCGTCTGTCTGCTACTATTTCTGTTAGGAGGTGTCCCATATTCCTCCCAGTCCTTAGTACTTGTAGGGATTCCTTCCTCACATCTATAGGTCTCCGTACAGACTAGCTTAGGACTTTAGCAGGTCTGATCGCAGGATCAGGTTCCCTGTTACATCGTAGGGATTCAGCTGAGTTCTATCGTAGGGACAGATCTCCTCTCTTTCCTTAGCTCTGGTAGCAGAACATAACAGTAAGTCCAGCCTGCAAATTCTCTAAGGAAAGATTTTTCTGTTCCATCATGGTGTCGGTTCAGGATTTGGCTAAACACCTGCAGGGACTCTCTCTGGAAGTGGCCGAGCTCCGTCAGCACGTGAGTAACTGTCCTGGAGCACATTTCTTGGAGCCTAAGGTATGTTTGCCGGATTTATTTTTTGGTGAACACCGAGAATTTTTTTCATTTAAAAATGCTTGCTTATTGTATTTTCGTTTGAGACCCAAGTCCTCTGGGGATGAATCCCAGCGCATAGGGTTCATAATGTCACTTTTGCGCAAAGAGCCTCAGGAGTGGGCCTTTTCTTTGCAACCTAGTGATACATGCTTCAGATCAGTGGATAGTTTTTTTTCTGCTTTGGGACTATTATATGATGATCCTGACCGTGTCGCATCAGCTGAGACTGAGTTGAGACGTTTGAAACAGGGATCAGGTAATGTGGAAAAATATTGTACTCATTTCCGTCGTTGGTCTACTCAAACAGGGTGGAACGATTCTGCTCTGAAAAGTCTATTTCTTGCTGGGCTCAATGAAAGGGTTAAAGACCTGCTAATTGCTTATCCTACACCTGAAGATTTGCAACAGGCTATGCAATTAGCTATACGGGTGGATAGGAGACTGCGTGCAAGGGTTAATGAGAGCAAATCCTCTGCTATGTCAGTTTCTGGTTATGAGAATGTGTGTACTAACAGTGGTGAACCGATGGAGATTGGATCGGTGGCACCTCGCTCTCAAGAAAAAGACCGTAGATTTTCTGAAGGCTTGTGTTTCTATTGCGGAAAATCTGGTCATTTGATTAAAGGCTGTGAGCTTCGTATAAAGAAAGAAAAAAAAATGGTCAGTCATGCCCGTATTGCCTGTTTAAATTCCAAGGGTGTATTTTTAGCTGCTTCCACGATTGCTCAGGAAAAATTAATGGAATTTCGGGTGTTTGTTGATTGTGGGTCTACTCTGAATGTAATTGATGGGGGATTCTTGGAAAGACTCAATTTAAAACCCGAACCTTTATCATTCCCCATTGCTGTGGTTTCTGTGGATGGTTCCCCTTTGAAGAATATTACTCTCAAGGTCTGTGAATTTCCTCTCACTATTAATGGTGTTCACCATGAGAAATTGGATTTGGTAGTTTTGAATAACTTGCCTTCTCCAGTAATATTGGGATTGCCCTGGTTAAAATTTCACAATCCTGTACTGGATTGGTCTACCAATGAAATTAAATCCTGGAGCCATAAATGTTATGACAAGTGTTGTAACGGGCGTATTGCAGCTTTGGATAGGGGAGAATTGCCTGTTCCTATTCAGGATTTTTGGAGAGTTTTTTCTGAGAAGGAATCGCAGGTTTTGCCTCCCCATAGAGACTATGATTGTTCTATTGAATTTGTCCCTGGAGCGACTCTTCCTAAAAGTCGTTTATTTAACCTTACTATTCCTGAGAGGAAGGCTTTGGAGGAATACATACAGACAAGTTTGGCCGCCGGTCACATTAGGCCCTCTAAGTCTCCTGTGGCGGTTGGATTTTTTTTTGTAAAAAAAAAGGACGGCGGTTTACGTCCTTGTCTGGATTTTCGTGAGATTAACAAAATTACTGTACGCAATCCTTACCCACTGCCATTGATTCCTGATCTGTTTAACCAGTTAATGGGGGCCAAGTGGTTCTCTAAAATTGACCTTAAGGGGGCATACAATCTGTTGCGCATGAAGGAGGGTGACGAATGGAAGACTGCTTTTAACACTCCTGTGGGTCATTTTGAGAATCTGGTTATGCCTTTTGGTCTTACTAATGCTCCTGCATTTTTTCAGAATCTTATTAATGACATCCTTAGACCTTTGATCGGCAAAAATGTGGTTGTGTATTTGGATGACATTTTGATTTATTCGCCGGATCTGGAGTCTCATTGGCGGAGCGTACGTGAGGTATTACAGTTATTAATGGACAATTCGCTTTTTGCTAAGCTGGAGAAATGTGAGTTCGCTGTACAGAGAATTAGTTTTTTGGGCTACATTATCTCCAGCGAAGGTTTTGAGATGGACTCGGTTAAAGTTCAAGCTGTACAGGAATGGCCTAGGCCTATTGGTTTGAAATCGATACAGAGGTTTTTAGGTTTCGCCAATTATTACAGAAAATTCATAAAAAATTTTTCTAGTATTGTCAAACCTCTGACCGATCTCACCAGGAAAGGTGCTGATGCGGTTCAGTGGTCTTCTGAGGCCATTGAAGCTTTTGTGTATCTCAAGGAGAGGTTCACCTCTGCTCCCATCCTTATGCAGCCTGATGTGACTAAGCCGTTTTTGGTTGAGGTTGATGCTTCCTCTGTGGGGGTTGGCGCAGTATTGTCTCAGGATAACGGGGATGGATTACATCCCTGTGCCTTTTTTTCAAAAAAATTTTCGGAGACTGAACTGAATTACGATATTGGTAATCGGGAATTATTGGCTATTAAACTCGCATTTGAACACTGGCGCCACTTCTTGGAAGGTGCGGAATTTCCCGTTCAGGTTCTTACGGGTCATAAAAATCTGATATATCTTGATGCTGCCAAGCGCCTGAATGCCCGTCAGGCTAGGTGGGCACTGTTTTTCTCGCGGTTTAATTTCTCCGTTACTTACATCCCTGGTACTAAGAATGTTAAGGCGGATGCCTTGTCTCGCAGTTTTTCTCCCATAGTCGGTGCTGAGAAAGAGGAGAACATTTTACAAGAAGGTGTTGTGATAGCTGCTTTGGACTCCGTTTTGGAAGATGAGATTCTTAAAGCACAGGAGAATGCCCCATCTAACACTCCTCATGGGAGGTTGTTTGTGCCTGGGACCTTTAGGAGAGATTTGTTTGTTGAGTGTCACGAATCTCGGTTGGCAGGTCATCCCGGAATCTCTGAGACCAAGAGACTGGTGGGTCGCAGTTTTTGGTGGCCTGGATGGCAGAAGGAAGTCATTAAGTGGGTGCGTCAATGTACTATATGTGCTAGATCTAAGTCCTCACATACTCCTGCTGCGGGGTTGCTTTGTCCTTTGGAGGTTCCCAGTGCTCCTTGGACACATTTGGCTATGGACTTTATAACTGACCTTCCCCCCTCTGAGGGTTTTACTGTCATCTGGGTGGTCGTGGACCGTTTTAGCAAGATGTGTCACTTGGTTCCCTTCGTCAAACTGCCCTGCGCTAAAACTCTCGCTAAGGCCTTTGTCAAGGAAATTGTCAGACTTCATGGCGTTCCTACTGACATTGTTTCTGATAGGGGTCCTCAGTTCGTGGCTCGTTTTTGGCGTGCCTTTTGTGACAGGTTGGGAGTTCATTTGTCGTTCTCGTCCGGATATCATCCTGAATCTAATGGCCAGACAGAAAGGAAAAACCAGGATGTTGAGCAGTTCTTGCGTTGTTTTGTGGCAGACAATCAAGAGGGGTGGTCTGAGTTTCTGCCACTTGCTGAATTTGCTCTGAACAATCATACATCTTCTTCTGCTGGTTGTTCGCCTTTTTTTTGTTGTTCTGGGAGACATCCGTCGTTTGGGTCGTTCTCCAAGTTGGGATCTGCCGTGCCTGAGGAGGAGAATTTTTCCGGTGATTTGGAGAGAGTTTGGACGGAGGTGCGTGGTAATCTTCAGGAGGCCAACAGAAAATCTAAAGACTACTTTGATAGGAAACGACAGGAGGTTTTGTTCGCTGTTGGTGACATGGTTTGGTTGTCCTCTAGGAATCTGCGGTTGAGGATTCCTTCTAAGAAATTGGGTCCCAAGTTTGTAGGGCCCTTTAAGGTGCTTCAGGTTGTCAACCAATCTGCTGTTAGGTTGGAGGTTCCTACCTCCTGGAGAATTAATCCGGTATTTCATGTCTCTCTGTTAAAAAAAGCTGTTGTGTCGGATGGTGACGCCTCTGCCTCAGTTCCTCCGGTGGTGGAGGACGGGGAATATGAAATTTCTCGCATCCTTAACTCTAGACGGTATAGAGGTAGTTTGCAGTATCTTGTGGCCTGGAAAGGTTTCGGACCCGAGGATAACTCTTGGGTGAGGTCAGATGATGTTTCCGCGTCCAGACTTATCAGAGCGTTTCACAGGAGATTTCCTGATAAGCCTGGTCCTAGGGGATCCGGAGGATCCTCTTAGAAGGGGGGGTACTGTTAGAACCTTGCTCTTAGGTTTTTTCCTTTGCTGGTCACATGACCTTGTTGGCCTATTTAATCCTGCTCCGCCCTTCTGGCTTTGCTGGACTTCATTGTATAACTACTTTCTAGCTAGCCTGTGCTCTGTATCTAACTCTGTTAGTTTGCTTGGTCTACGGACCTCTATGTTCTATATATTTTGTTTGTTCGTCTGTCTGCTACTATTTCTGTTAGGAGGTGTCCCATATTCCTCCCAGTCCTTAGTACTTGTAGGGATTCCTTCCCCACATCTATAGGTCTCCGTACAGACTAGCTTAGGACTTTAGCAGGTCTGATCGCAGGATCAGGTTCCCTGTTACATCGTAGGGATTCAGCTGAGTTCTATCGTAGGGACAGATCTCCTCTCTTTCCTTAGCTCTGGTAGCAGAACATAACACCTATTAAGATCAGCCCGCAGCTATCTGCTTAGCCTTTGCTGGTTTATAAAAATAAGGGGGACCCAATGTCATTTTTCTTGTGGTCCCCCCTTTTTAATAACCAGTAAAGGCTACTCAGAAAGCTGTGAGCTCTTATTAATAGTCTGGGAAACTCCATGGATATTGGCCCCTTCCCAGCATAATAACACCAGTTGGTTATTAAAAATAAGGGGGACCCCACGTCATTTTTTTATAATTATGAATTATTTATTTAATAGGTTAAATATCGCTAAACACATGAAAGGCACTAAAGGGTGCTAGTTCATTATATGTAGGGGGCTTGTGACATTAAATATCCACAGGACATCTGTCCTATTTATTCCATCTATTCTATATATGTAATCTATCTATCTATCTATCTATCTATCTATCTGTCTATCTAGATCAGTATATAAGATTACTTTATTAGTTTGTAAACCAGCTTGAAATTACATAGAGAATTACTGTGTGTAAAAGCTGATGTTAAAAACGCATTGCACACGGATTGCATACACATGTCATATGGATGTCATATGGATGCTATGTTTTTAATTGTAGTCTTTTTTTTTATAATAAAGTATTTTTGGTCTTTAATTATATTTGAATTTTGTTGCCCTGTGTGGCTGGTGTGAACATTTCTCATTTTTATTTTTAATAAAGATTGTGATATCAAAAAAAATTGGCCATTTTTTTTTCCCAAATACATTTAGCACAAAAACCTGTTTTAAACTATTTTTCATTTTTCGATTAAATATAACCTTTAAAATATATAGTATATTAAATGTTCTGACATGATCACCCTGGAAAATGGCCAATAAGTTCCTACAGATAAGAGTAATATACTGGTTGTTAATGCTAGTAAATTGGTTAATGAGTTCAAGCAGTTATAAGGGCTGCCTGGTCAGAAGAGATTGATAAGTTATATATTGATATGTCATCGATATCACAACAGTGGGGTTCCGATGCTTCACCCCTTCAAGCTCCCCGTCAATTTCTGCATATCATTTTATATCGGTTGAAACCATCATTCCAGATGAATCCAGCTGAGCCTAAAGATCTTTGCATGTTGTATGTGCTTTTAACACATTTTAGGTGACTTTCATAGGGTCGTCTCATCAATATTCCTTCTTCTACCAATTCTTTTTCATCAGCTTTCCTCTTTCCTCGAAGGTTTTTGACTGTTACAGGTGTAGCAAATTCTTGATAACATTTTGAACTGTTGAAACTTGGATGCCAAGGTCTTTGAAGATAGTATTTAGACTGCTTGTGCTTTGTGATAATAGCATTTTAGGTCTGATCAGACAGATCTCATGTTTTTTGCCATTATGAACAGAGAACAGGCAATAAACTGATTTTTTTTTTAAAGAATCAAAGTCATCTTTAATTGGTTAAAGCTGAGAACAAGCGAGTCTAAGTTCTAATTAATCACAAATTAGTCTGATTTTGCTCTTTTTTTTTGTGGCCGTCATTTATTGTGTCCTGGCATTGATTTCAATGTTATATATTTTTTGTTCCTGACAAATTTTTATTTTGTAGTTTTCCGAATAAAAAATATGAGCTTATACACAAAGCAGTTTTGGTAATTACTTTAATTCAGGAGCTATTTGATACGATGTACCTAATATTCAGGGGTGTTCAGGATGTTGATTACAACCGTACATCTTTGTTCAAGACAGTGACAATGCGCCATTCTTTTCATTGCACAGTGACAGTGCGCTCCCTTGTTGGCTGGAATGAGAAGTGACAAGCTGGTATGAGAGCTCACTGTCAGTGCGCATTATAAGAGAACGTGGTGAGCAGAAACCAGCCCCACCCCAAAAATTGACTTCTGTGAAGGGGAATGTGCTGATCATCTGCTCTCCCTGCTCACAACATTCTCTCCTTATAATGCGCACTGACAGTGTGCTCTCTTGCTGGCTCGTCATTTCTCATTAGAGCTGGAAAGCAAGCGCACTGTCACTATGCATTGAAAATAATATCATAGAGGGACAAGGGAGCTCGTACTCATCAGAATTGACAACCAGCGCATGCTCAGCAGAACAGGGACTAGCCTAGCCCCTGAAACAGACATCACTGATGACGCTTTGTTTTAGGGTTAACAACAGCCTCTGCCCTCTGATGACGTCTCATTTGAGTATCCCAGCATGCACTGGGGATTCTCAAACAAAGCATCATCAAACAGGAAATAGCAAAAAAAAAAAAAAAAAGCAGTTAGAAAAAGTAGAGAGGGAACAGTAAGGAATTTTTAATTAAAATATATTAGAAAAGCAATTCTATTATTATAATAAATAAATGTAAGATTAAAATCAATGTTGGTTTCGGACCACCCCATTAAGCATCAGAAGCTGAGCCGCTGGAGCTGGCTGCAACATGTCAATGTGTTATTAATAATCGCGTTCCCTTATTGTTCTCATCTTCGAGTTTTGTTTACACAGTTTTAGTCTCTAATGACTAATGACTCAAATTTGGGCAGTTCTTCAAATATCCTTTCTCCTGTAACTGACCGATTTTAATTAAATTGGCCGCGCATCTACCTCTTTTCTGTGGATAATTCGCTCCCTAGCTGAGATATTTGCACATTTATCATTGCACTAAAACTGTGGTAAAATGTGTCACTTAATGGCGCCATTTATTTTCAAGCTGTTTACTAAATTCATGGAAATGAAGGTGTCAATTTAGCATCTTGCTGAGTGCTGCTGAGCAAAAGCAAAACAATTCTCCAACCATTTGTAAGAGCTGGCTTAAGAACTTGAATAACTAAAGTAGATGTATGACATTACAAAACATTTATATCTCATTCCCCAGAAAATGGAGCCACTCTTGTTGAGTGGAGGTTTGTAGTATTGCACCTCAGCCACATTGAAATGTATAGCTGCATTACCATACATAGCCATTGGGCTAGAGTGGCGCTGTTTACTGGAAAAAGCCATGAGCACAACAAAAAAGAATTGACCTAGTGAAGCTTGATCACATCCCCTTTACTGTTGGCCAATTGGGGTATCAAAACAACACAACACAGAAACCCGCTACTCTGCTGCACGACTGCCTGAGCCTCCTGTTGTTCTCCTGGTTTCCTCATATGGTGAACGACATCATATGACCACTGCAGCCAATCAGCAGCCACTGATGACCTGCAACCTTTACATTTAGTCTGAGCTGGAAGAGAGTGTTTCTTCTGGCTGGGACAGAATGGGAAGACTGTAGCCGATCAGTGGCTACTGATTGGCTGCAGCGGTCAACAATGGCCCCCACCAGAGTATGTGAGAAGACCAGCTGGGGTCCAGTTGGTGAGCCTCTGTTTCTTGTTTTATTTTAATACACAATCAAGAGAGAGCAAACAATAGCCTTGGAGAGATGTATATATACTTATTACCCAGATGGGGAAGCCCCATAAAATGTTCCTTCTCTCTTAGACTATAAAATTTAACTTTTAATTTTGATTATACTAAAATGTATAAAGGGTATAAAATATTGTCCCTAATCTGCCTGTATAAATTACTTTCTACTGTACAACATTCTGATAACACCGTAGGGTGCCAACACTAGGCTGAATAGGACAATTGTTTATGTCACAAGTCCCCCCAACATGTTTCACCGCGCAAGCGGCTTCATCAGGGGATGGGACACTGGCATCCTATTCAGCCTAAGGTGGTACAGCAGCTTTTCTTCATTTTATCACCTCTCTTACCAATCACAATTTGTAACCATCATGCCTTCCTTATACAGCCTCCAGTGTTTCTAGGAAGGGATTCAAGAACTTTTCTTCATGTTTTCATCCCTCTTACCAATTAAAACCTGTTTCCATCATCTCTACATTGTACAGCCTCTAGTGTTTTCAGGAGGGGAAAAAGAAACGTTTCTTTGTGTTATCACCCCTCTTACCAATCAGTCTGTTACAGCCGCCAATGTTTCCTCGAGGGGATACAAGATTTTTTCTTTATGTTATCACCTCTCTTACCAATCAAAGTCTTTTACTATCATCCTATCATCTCTTTGTTGTAAGGCCTCCAGTGATTTTACTATGGGATACAGGAACTTCTTTTCATGTTATCAGATTATCACCTATCTTACCAATCACAGTCTTTAACCATCATTTCTTCCTTAAAGAGTCTCCAGTGTTGCCAGGAGGGGATACAATTTTTCTTCATGTTATCTCCCCTTTTAGCAATTACAGTCTGTTACCATCTTCTCTACCCTGTACATCCTCCACTGATTTCAAGACGGGAATACAAGAACTTTTCTTAATGTTATCACCCTTCTTTCCAAATCACAGCCTATTATTATCATCTCTACCATGTACAGCCCCTAGTGTTTTCCTGGAGGGGACATAAGGACTTTTCTTCATGTTATCACCCATCTTACCATTCACAGTCTGCTACTGCCATCTGTTCCTTATACAGCCTCCTGTGTTTCTAGAGGGTATACAAGAACTTTTCTCCATGTTATCACCTCTCATACCAATCACAGTCTTTTACCATCATCTCTATGTTGTAAGGCTGCCAGTGATTTTATTATGGGATGCAGAAACCATTCTTCATGTTATCACTTCTCTTACCAATAACAGTCTTTCACCATCAGTGCTTCTTTAAACAGTCTCCGGTGTTTCCAGAAGGGGATACAAGAATTCTTCTTCAAGTTATCACCCCTTTTAGCAATTACAGTCTGCTATCTTCTCTATCCTGTACAGCCTCCACTGATTTCAATAAGTGACGCGCCCCTGGGCCTGTGTCGCGCTGCGGTGCGCACGCGGGAGCTTACCCGGAGCCGGATCCGTGGAGGGTTGTAGTCTCGTGGCGGTGACCCGGTCCGTGCCCAGGGAGTCAAACTGGACGGCAGTCTACTAGTAGTAAATAGTTGATGACTACGCCACCCGTTGAGTGCAGCCAGGGAGCTGCTGCTGCGGGGCAGACCGCTGAGGCCGATGGTAGGATTATGCAGCGTGATAGTATAACCCCCAACGGGAGGGGTATGGTCTCAGGGCAGCCGACGTGGATGATGGGGGTAGCAGGAACCACTCAGAGACGGTACGGTGTAGTTCAGGGTCTTTACTGGTAACAACGATAGACCCTCCCGGAGTATTTGCTAGCGAACGGGGCCTGGTCAGTCCTTGAGCAGATGGGATCTCCCCTGGCCAGGCGTAGTTGTAGGCCTCCCAAACTGACTATACTCTTCTGGCTACCTTGCTAGAAGCTGATGTAAGTAGCCCACGTCCCTGAGTGTACCGTGTGGTGCTCACCCGTATGGCCGGTGACTCGGGGCCTTCTAATGGCTTCCGCTCCACGATGGCGGTGCTGGTCCCACGCGTGTGACCGTGCCTTCGGGCTTCTGGGCCAGAGGACCTGAAATCCCCTGCCTGACGGATTCTGCTGCTGGGTAGGAGTTAGTCCCCACAGCCTCGGACTCCGGGTCCGGAAAGAAGTCTTCTTAGTCAGGGCGAGCTCTGCAGCTGCCAGCCCCTGACTCCTTGTAACTCTGCTGTTTCCTATGCTGCTTCTTGTCTCTACTCCACTTGTCTGACTCACCCTGCCTCAGCCCCGGGTTTATACAGGGGAAGTTCTTCCCCTCCCAAGACTGGGCAGGAGGTGTGGCATGCACAGGATCCCTGACCAAAGGACCTCCCACCTGCTCTCAGACATAACATTACATTACTGTGGAAAACCAGACCCCTGGGGTGCCACATTCCCCCCTAGTGAAATTTAGTACTCCGGGACTAAACACATTTAGAAAAACATAACAAGGCAAAAACATTAATAATACAATAAGAAAACATATAAAGATGGTTACGGCGTGTCCGCAACCGGGTGCAGTCTCTGAAGAGAGCAAGGTGTCCATTTCACCAACACAGGGAGACGTAACCAGGTAGGGGTCTGTCCTACCCCGAGTCCTTAACAGTCTCTAGTCCATCCTGGGTTACGCTCCAACTATGTACAAGGATTCCCGGTAAATCCACCAAGGATTCCTAAAAATAACTAGAAACACAAAATTATACACAAGCAACAAGACACAGAAAAACATAAATAAAACAATTTATACACTTTAAATTCTCCAGCGTGCGGGTAACTGGCCTCTAGTGGCCCGAGTGGACCTACGGAGCTGACTGTCTGGCCCTGAACTACAGGGTGTAGGAGCTGTCAAGGGTAAACTGGGCAGCTGTCTACCGGCTCTTTGTCTCACTAGGGGTACGGCAGGCTCACTATAAGCAGAGGGTTGATTCTCCTGTTCTGCTTGTGTGGAGTCTTCTGCCTCCTGGACCGGCTGTTCTTCCAGCTCTACCCGTTGCTCCGTAGGTTCTTGGGATGATGGTTGGAGGAAGGTGAGTACGGGTACCACAACTGCACCATTGACTTGAGTCCAAGACTGAGGGAAGTCCCCGAGCACGGTACTAACCATATCTTCCCTTTCTTCCACGGGTCGATGGTCTTCTTGTTCCTCTTCAGGGTTCCTCAGTTGTTCGGGACACTTCTTCAGGTGGTCCCGGGATACAATGGCTGTGGTTTCCCCTCCGTCTTTACTGATGGTACAGACCTTCGGGTTCTCGTGGCTTGAGGGCAGTACGGTGTACGGGTCCTTCTCCCACTGGTCGTCCAACTTGTGGAGCCGTCTCTTCCTCTTCAAGACCTGCTCTCCGGGTACCAGGGGAACAGCGGGAGCATACTGGTTGTAAGTTTTCTCTTGTCTTTCCCTAGCCTGACAGAGACTTCGCTCCACGCTCTCCTGTACTCTCCGGTACTGCTGCTGCCTCTCTGTGTCCCAGGTACTGCACCTTTGGTTTCAGGAGGTGACACTTGGAGGGTTTCACCTTTAGGCCGTAACTCGCCAGAGCCTCGAACACTTCCGCCAGGTGTTTCAGGTGGTCCTCATACGTCTTGGAATATACGATGACATCGTCCAGGTACAACAGGACCGTCTCGAAGTTTCTGTGGCCCAGACAACACTCCATTAGGCGTTGGAAGGTTCCTGGTGCGTTGCAGAGTCCGAACGGCATGCAGGTGAACTCGCTAAGTCCCATCGGGGTGGTGAATGCGGTCTTCTCCCGGTCCGCCTCTGCTACAGGAACCTGCCAGTACCCGCTAGTGAGATCCAAGGTAGAGAAGAAGTTAGCAGATCTTAAAGCAGCCAATGACTCCTCTATCCTTGGTAAGGGGTACGCATCCTTGTGTGTGATACGGTTGATTTTCCGGTAATCTACACACATCCTCATGGTGTTGTCTTTCTTTTTGACTAAAACTAATGGGGCTGCCCAGGGGCTACAACTATCCCGGATTACCCCAGCCTCCTTCATGTCTCTAAGCATCCCCTTGGCGTGTTGGTAATGTGCAGGGGGTACGGGTCGATACCTCTCTTTTATGGGAGGATGATCTCCCGTGGGGATGCGATGTTCTACCCCCTTGACTCGCCCGAAGTCTAACGGGTGTTTACTAAACACTCTCTCATACTCTTGAACCACCCGATAGACTCCTTGTTTCTGATGTGAGGGAGTGGAGTCAGTACCCAGATGTAGTTGCTGACACCAGTCCTCCATGTCTTTCTTAGAGCCGTTACCTTCCTCCGGGTGAGATGGAGGCAAGGGTTCCACAGATTGTATAGAATTTTGATTAGTGATATATAATTTGGCTAGCGTGGCATACCGGGGCAGGTACACTTCCCTCTCCCCGATATTTATTATGCGAACGGGCACCCTCCCATGGCGTACATTGACGACCCCCCGTGCTGTCAAAATGGTGGGCCTACTGTCTGAGTAAACTGGTTCTACCATTGCCTGGTAATCTCTACCTCTCAGACCAATAGCTGCCCGGCACCAAATCATCATTTCACTTTTTGGGGGCATGGCAATAGGAAAAGGGTCACACATTCTTACGCTACCAATCTCACCGCCGGAGAGTTCCACTTGTTGCCGTTGCATCAGTGCCCGGATCTCTTTCTGGAGCACCCGCTGCTCGCCGGAGCTGGCATTCTTGGCAACCTGCTGTAAAAGGAAAATCACCTCTGCAAGACAATTTTCAATTACATTAGTTCCTAGAGTTATTTTTGGGTGACTCTCATGTTTATCAATATCTACAATGATCAGTCCCTGTGCGGCCAGTTCGACTCTACCAATTTTGATGGTCACCTCTTTAAATCCGATCTGTGGCACGGGCTGACCATTGCTGGCGATGATACTCAAGTCGTCGTCGGGGTAGCGGGTAATATCCGAGTCATTCCAGTACTGCTTGAAGAGCACGTACGGGATGGTGGTGACCTGTGACCCGGTGTCCAGTAGGGCACTCATGGGAATGCCATCCAGTACCACAGGCAAGACTGGACGTCCTCCCACATATCTGTCGCGCCAGTTCGATGGGCCTGGTGATCTTTTTCCTGGGGGTTGGCCCTCTACCCCAGGTTGTGCCCGTTTAAAGAACAGTACCTTGCCATATGTCCGGGTTGATTGCAGCGGCGGCAGATGGGTCGTCCGTCCTCACTGTATCGGTCACTGGGTCTTCCTCTGGCCGGTGGGGTCCTCCTTGGTCGACGCCACGGGATGTCCTCCGGTCCGGATGCCAGCTGGATCTTCCCTGGGGTGGAAACCTGTAAAGACTGCACAGTTCGGGTTAGCGCAGCAACGCTCTTAGCTAGCTCTTGGACCTGATGGTGTAGGTCTGGAGCCGGGTCATTGTCCAAAGCCTGCGCATCAGCTCCCACAGGCCCTGCTGACAAGGGCGCCGCCTCCTGGTAGTAAGTGGTAGTGGGGCGTCTGTGGGTCACAACGCCACCTGGTGCCGGTTCTCGGAGCACCCGGATGGCTCTGTCCTTGAACTGTGCAAAGTCCAGATGGGGATCCTGTAAGGCCATTGCCCGCAACTGGGTTCGGTGGGCATTGCAATATAAACCCTCTATAAATTGTTCAGTCAACAGCCTGTCCTCGTTTCCCACCCCATCAGGGTCGGTCTGCTTTATGGCCCTCAGGGCCTCTTGTAGGTTTAGTGCATAGTCCCTTATACTCTCATGCGCTCGCTGCTTGCACCCGTAGAATCTAAGCTTAATCTCGGCTGAGGTGCGGGTATCAAAGGTGTCCTTCAGCCGGGTTAGTATCCCTGCGACAGTCTTCCTCCCAGGTGGCCAGGATTTTACTTCCCTTTTGGCTGCCCCTGTTAGTTGGGCCACCAGGATGCTCACTTTTTGCTCTTCTGTGAGGGGGTACACCTGGAAGAGGCTATCCAGCTTTTCTCTAAAGTCATGCAGGGTATGTGACTCCCCTGAGTACTGGGGTAGCCAAGCTGCTCCCGGGATATAGGGCATGGTGAAGGGCATAACTGCAGCAGCGGTAGCGCTGGCGGGGGTTGAGGCAGTGAAGCTCTCCTCCGTATCCGACATCTTCCTCCCCCCTAGTGGACCGTGGCCTACCTTGCGATGATCCTCTTCCATAGGCCGCGGCTCCGCAGTGGATCGTCAGGGTTGAGGACCTTCCGTCGCGCTCCTGTGACGTCGGCGTCTGCTGGGCTCCTTCCAGGACCTTACGCAACGTCCGGACGTGAGGCGGGGCTTCAGTTCTCGCGCGCTTTCGGAGTCCACGCCCCTCTTCTTCCCGCGCGGCGTCCTCAAGATGGCGTCCAATGGCGGGAAAACTCCACGGATGGCGGGAAGAAGGTCGAAGATGGCGCCGGATGGCGGGAAAACTTCGCGGATGGCGGGAAGAAGGTAGAAGATGGCGCCGGATGGCGGGAAACCTCCACGGATAGCGGGAATCTTCACCACTGGTAAGTTTGAACAGTCTTTGCTTTTCAGGCACGCAGTACCCGGTGGTTGCGGGCACGAAATCCTGCCGACTACGCCAAAGTTGACGCGCCCCTGGGCCTGTGTCGCGCTGCGGTGCGCACGCGGGAGCTTACCCGGAGCCGGATCCGTGGAGGGTTGTAGTCTCGTGGCGGTGACCCGGTCCGTGCCCAGGGAGTCAAACTGGACGGCAGTCTACTAGTAGTAAATAGTTGATGACTACGCCACCCGTTGAGTGCAGCCAGGGAGCTGCTGCTGCGGGGCAGACCGCTGAGGCCGATGGTAGGATTATGCAGCGTGATAGTATAACCCCCAACGGGAGGGGTATGGTCTCAGGGCAGCCGACGTGGATGATGGGGGTAGCAGGAACCACTCAGAGACGGTACGGTGTAGTTCAGGGTCTTTACTGGTAACAACGATAGACCCTCCCGGAGTACTTGCTAGCGAACGGGGCCTGGTCAGTCCTTGAGCAGATGGGATCTCCCCTGGCCAGGCGTAGTTGTAGGCCTCCCAAACTGACTATACTCTTCTGGCTACCTTGCTAGAAGCTGATGTAAGTAGCCCACGTCCCTGAGTGTACCGTGTGGTGCTCACCCGTATGGCCGGTGACTCGGGGCCTTCTAATGGCTTCCGCTCCACGATGGCGGTGCTGGTCCCACGCGTGTGACCGTGCCTTCGGGCTTCTGGGCCAGAGGACCTGAAATCCCCTGCCTGACGGATTCTGCTGCTGGGTAGGAGTTAGTCCCCACAGCCTCGGACTCCGGGTCCGGAAAGAAGTCTTCTTAGTCAGGGCGAGCTCTGCAGCTGCCAGCCCCTGACTCCTTGTAACTCTGCTGTTTCCTATGCTGCTTCTTGTCTCTACTCCACTTGTCTGACTCACCCTGCCTCAGCCCCGGGTTTATACAGGGGAAGTTCTTCCCCTCCCAAGACTGGGCAGGAGGTGTGGCATGCACAGGATCCCTGACCAAAGGACCTCCCACCTGCTCTCAGACATAACATTACATTACTGTGGAAAACCAGACCCCTGGGGTGCCACATAAGGAATGCAGGAACTTTTCTTCATCTTATCACCCCTCTTTCCAATCGCAATCTGTTATTATCAGCTCTGCCTTGTAAAGCCTCTATTGTTTCCACGAGGGGATACAGGAACTTTTCTTCATGTTATCATCCTTGTTCCAATCATGGTCTTTTGTCATCATCTCTACCTTGCACATCCTCTAGTGTTTCCACGAGGAGATACAGGAACTTTTCATCATGTTATCACCCTGCTTACCAATCTAATAAGATACATTACATTTATGGGAATTTTTTTCTACTAAAGGACTGAGACGATCCTTTGCACATCTAATCACCCACTGTGCCTAATCAGGCCATTGTAGACTCCATGTGTGGATCACTGAGCTTTGTGGTCGCCTCAGTTTTGATAATTATGTGCAGATACTGTATGTTTCAGTGGACATAGACATAAGTGACTTACATCTTAAACTTATATTTTTAAGAGGTGTTGTTCATCTCAGACCCTGTTTGTGTCTGACAGTTAGCGTCAAATATGAGTTTGGATGCAATTCTTACATGTGATATTGTTTGGGTATGGGGAGATAATGTGATTTATTATTATTATTTTTTTTTTATTATTATTTAATTCAAATTGTATTTGTGCATTTATTTTATTTCTGCAAAGTATGAATATTGTGCAAGCAAAATAATTATACCATCCTATTGTTTTTTCCATTTAATTAATAAAGGAGTGTCCCATTCACTTATGCAGCCTGTAAATTACTTGTAACGTCTTTTTTTTATATATATATACAGTATATGTAAAAATATTATACACTAGGGCGTTTTAGAAGCTTGTGTAATAAATCGAGAGGAAAAAATTGTGTATTTCCAGAATTCAGATGTGGATTGGTTTTTTTAAGCTATTGATGTGCTGTGACTGAAAATACTGTATTTTAATGTCTTCTTGGAGAGCAGTAAATTGATACCGCTGAGGTTTAGTCACAGTGGTATTAAGGCGGCTTGCTGTTAAATCTGCCAACTCATTAGAATAAATTCCAATTTGCATGCTAAGATCAACTCTCGCCAGTGTTTTCGAGCCTTGCCCAAATCTGAATATTTAGTGTTTTAAGTTTTAGTTTTGATAAAATACATTATTCGCTATGAGAATATAATCTGGACATAATGGCCTTCGAATCGCTCTTCTCCCAAATGAAAAATGTCTCTACTTTATATGGCCACCCTATAAATCCAGGTCTTACTGAAGTGGAGGCCAACTAGTGGATCACCATCTTTGGCTAGACCTCACAATGGGGACCAGTTGCATACCTTTATGGGGCGCAGAGGTAGCAGCCACACCTGTGCCCTGGTGGCTAAGGGGGAACCAAAGGACCTTATGTTATATAAGAAGGCACCAGTGTTTTACATGACACTTGCTAGGTAAGAACCCTTTTACAAATTTTGCATTTGGACCCAGGATCCCATACTAAAATGCATTATACTAGTTAAAGGAAGTGCGTCAGCCCAAATTGACATTCTAATCTGCATGTGCTAGGGGATATAGCCCCAATAAAAAATGGACATCTAATCCCCTTCTAAGTTCTGCAAAAATTGAAGTTTAATCAAGCTTGCTAATTAGGATGCTTGGTGCACCCTTGGTGTGGCCAAGACACTCACTACATTGTTCCGCCCACAGGTTTTGCACGACACTCGCCTCTCTTTCTGGTGATTGGAGCAACACTATCTACAGAGAAAGCTCAGGCAACCCAGTGGGGTGCACTGAACTTCTTGGTCACACCAAGGGTGCACCGAGCAGCTTAAAAATATATGATACTAATTAAAGCAAGTGCGTAAGTGCGTCAGCCCAAATTAACATTATAATCTATAGGTGCTTTTAGGTGATATGGCCACAATAAAAACTGTATATTTAATCCCCTCTTTTGTTCTGCAAAAATGGAAATTTAATTAAGTTTGCTATTTAGGATGCTCGGTGCACCCTTGGTGTGGCCAAGACACTCACTACATCGTTCCGCCCACAAGTTTTGCATGACCCCTATCTCTCTTTCTGGTGATTGGAGCAATACTATCTGCAGAGAAAGCTCAGGCAAGCCATTGGGGTGTACTGAACCTTTTAGTCACAGCAAGGATGCACCAAGCAGCTTAGCATATTTGGTTAAACTTCATTTTTTTCAGAACAAAGGCAGAAACCAGATCACTAAAAGAAAGATTTTGATATGGGTTAAATCCTCTACAAGGCTGTTTGCTTACTTTGTACTGTCAGTTTTGGCTGAGAGACCCCCTTTTACCACCACTGGCCTTTGGGGTATGCTATCTGTGGTGTTGAACATGGAGCTTTAGCTGCCCTTGTTAAAAGTGATGCTTCAGATGGCTGAGCACTGGAGACTTGTGACCACTACCGCAACATATTAATGGGGTAGCATTAATGCTATGAGATTCATTTGTGATATTTGGTATTTACTTAGTGTGGCTCTGTGCAATATATTGTATGGTGCAATCTATGGTAGTGGAGGAAATATATAGGATTATAGGATTTAGCTGAATAAAGATATTTATTATAGTTTTTTTAAGTAATCTTAATTTGTGCACAAAAAAAACATAAACTATCCAAATTTTCATGACAGTTTATTTATGCTTTCTTTTTACAGAAAAAAAATGAAATTTACATTTAAGGAAACAATGGAAGAAAAAACACATCACTGCTGCTTCTTACTAATCATTCTTTTCGTTGTAAGTATTACAAGAGTATCTATCAATGTCATCAATGTTATAATCCTGATTTTTTTTTTTAATTTGCTTAAGGCTATGTTCACACTAGGCATTTTTTCAGCATTTTTTTTTTCTGCAGCAAAACCTGATCTCTTGGCAGGAAAGAATCTGCGTCAAAAACGCAGGCTTTGGTGCGTTTTTGCTTCTTTTTTGGTACGTTTTTCAGGATCCCAAAGTTCAGCTTTGCTTCCACCACAGAAGCATGAACACAGGTCAGCAATGCAAGACATATGTGAAACCGTACTATCTAGAATTACAAATGTAACAGTGGAGGGAGGTGAATTGTTCAGGAATAGTTTACCTAAGACACTGGCAGTACATTGATTTTGTAGGACACTATTTACTTTCACACTATGGTCTGCCATTGAGTTGCTCAGAGATTTTTCAATTTCACACCTCTGTGGGCCACAGGTATTGTTCAATCTCACACCTAGCTTAGCCAATATTTACACTGTACACATAACTAATTAAATTAAACTGTTCTAATCCAAATTGCCATCTCAGGTGACAAAGACAAGATGGTAAAATCACAAAAATGAATGAGTTTCACATACTGCTGTACTTGTTTTTTTTCCACTAAAAACACAGCAAAGCCTGATAGCTATGTTCACACTAGGCATTTTTTCATCTTTTTTTCACCGCCCATTACTTTCAATGGGTGAAAAACGCTGAATTGTGTTCTACTGCGCAAAAAAAACAAGCAAAGAACAAAATACTGATGAAACAAAAAACAATGTGTGTGCATGAGACTTCTGAACTCTCATAGACTTTGCGGGTACTGTAAAACGCAGCTGAAAATTTGCATAAAAAAGCATAAAAAAATGCAGAAAAAAACGTGTGAACATGGCCAACATCAGTAGTCTAAAGTTGGTTTAGAATTTAGATAGTTGCTTGGCAAACTTAAGATAGGTCATCAGTATCAAAGTAGTGGACAACCCCTTCAAGAATATGTATCAAGTGATATAACTTTCTCTATTCTCTCGCTATAGTTACAATGCTTTGTTGCAATAAATCTCGATAGTCACTGGAGTTCAGTTCTGTAAATTATGAAGCAATATCTAAAAGCCACTTAGGAAAAAATATTTCAACTATCTGTGATTGCCGAGCAGCGGGATATGCTTTTCTCTCTTGCAAAATTCCTAAATATTGTGTTTCCAAAAAATAAATCAAATTTTTTTATTTCCACTAATTAACATCACCAAGTCCATGACTGAAAATACATTTAAAGTGAATGTCTACCTTTGCATATTCATTTTAATTTTCTGCTAATTAACTGTTTATAAACCATTTCTCTACAGTAGTCAGAGCTTAGTTTTACTGATACAAAGCTCCACATGTAATATTTAAACGTTTAAAAGTCAAGATCCAGACCTGTAGCTGCCACTAGAGGGAGCTTAGGAATGTACTGTAAACTATGCATTGATTAGACAGTATGCTGTAAGCTCCTAAGCTCCCCCTAGTGGTGACTGCAGAAAGACAGGATTAAATCATTTATCTCAAAACATTTTGAGCTCGTTAGCACTGACCATTAAACAGACATTTTATGAAATGAATCAGCGCAGATTCAAGATTTGTAAACAATATGATAATAAAAGGAAGAAATTCACTCGAAGGCTCTGTTCAGATCACTTTTCTGCTTTGCTTTTGGAGCATTTCCCACCATTAAATCTCCAGAGAGGTAAAGTAAATAACATTGATTGTCAGCGTGGCCCATCCTACAAAAGAAATATTGTGACACAAATTGTTGAATAAGTTATTGCTTTCCATGATAGATGCAGAGCATCACAGGTATGATAGAAAAGTGTCAGAACATGCAGAGCATCACGGCTATGAGAGAAAGGTGTCAGAAAATGCAGAACATCACAGCTATGATAGAAAGATGTCCGATCAGGTAGAGCATCACAGCTATGATAGAAAGGTGTCAGAATACGCAGAGTATCGCAGCTATGATACAAAAGTGTCAGAACACACAGAGCATCACAGCTATGAGAGAAAGGTGTCAGAAAATGCAGAACATCACAGCTATGATAGAAAGATGTCCGATCAGGTAGAGCATCACAGCTATGATAGAAAGGTGTCAGACTACGCAGAGCATCACAGCTATGATAGAAAAGTGTCCGAATATGCTGAGCATTGTAGCTATGATAGAAAGGTGTCAGAATATGTAGAGCATCACATCTGTGATAGAAAGGTGTTAGAATATGCAGAGCTTCGCAGCTATGGTGGAAATATATCAGATCACACGGAAAATTGCAGCTATGATCGAAAGGTGTTAGAATATGCAGAGCATTGTATCTGTGAGAGAAAGGTGTCAGAGCATGCATCCCAGCTATGATAGAAAAGTATCAGAACACACAGAACATCGCAGTTATGATAGAAAAGTATCAGAACACGCAGAACATCACAGCTATGTTAGAAACTTATCAGGACACGCAGAGCATCGTAGCTATGATAGAAAGGTGTCATAACATGCAGAGCATCACAGCTATGATAGATAAGCATCATTAAATGCAGAGTATCACAGCTATGATAGAAAGATGTCAGATGCAAAACATGCCTTTCGTCACAGGTGACCCTTGAAGATGCCACTTTTTATAGAGTGTCAGCTCAGTGTTTATGTATTTTTTGGGAAGTTAATTTATTTAAAAAGTTTGGTCTGGATTCTCTATTAGTATTCTATGGGTCTGTATTTGCTTAGTGGGTCTGACATGAGACCTGTATGTGTTAAGGGGGTCTGCAGCCCTGGAGTGAGTTAATCTTATAGCGGGAATGTCTCCATTCTGAAAACTGCAATTTGTTAATAGGGGGCCACAATACACCTCTGCCCCAATCATGTATTGTTACAAGTAGGGATGTGTGGACCCGGGGAAGTTCGGGTTCTGGTACCCCACTGAATTTTAGTCCAAAGTTTGGTTTGGGTACCAGAACTGTACCCAAACTTCAACCTGTGCCCCATTGAAATCAATGAGAACCCGAACTTTGGAGCTGGAAAAAAAATCTTTCTCTCTCAGGAGAAGTCTTTACAGTTCAGGTTCGCTCATCTCTAGTTACAAGTCCAAAGCTCTATGTCACCATCCCATTCCCCATACAATGCTGATGAAAGTTTTAATCTGTGATTAATAATTAAATCTGTTTTTGGGTAGAACTTGAAGTGGATAATTAGATCTTTATAAATTTGGCAATTACAGTTTAGATTAAACCAAAGAAAAGAACATGGGCCGAGGCCCCGGTGAGATCCTTCTTATCAGCCGTGAAGATTAATTCCTATGATAATCCTATTAATGTGGTATAAAACAAATCTGCAGGAAAAGACGTATTTTAGGTTTTCTATTATGTTCCAAGGAAACTTGAAAGTCAAACGGCAGATCTTACCTTTACATTATCCAAACTTTAAGATGCACTTTCTACTAAGTTCTTAAACAATTTATACATCTTACAGACCTGACTATTTCCTTAATGATAGGGTAGAATGATGGGGTAGAGCGTTTTGTGAGTGCTCTGCCTAATCATAGAAAAAAGCTGTGTAGTTTTTAAATATCTCAACGGCAAAGCAAGAAGGGGAATTTACCTGCAGCCAGAGATAGGACAGAGCTGACCCCATTTTTTGATCTGGAGAGGTTAGTTAAATCCAATCACCACATATATATATTATTATAATTATTACTATATTAACTGCCTTTTCTAATCTAGAACACAGAAGAAAGGGGGCATCAATCCTTTACTAGACTACCAAGGATACACATATTAACCACCTTGCCTTTACCCTACACCTGTAGGGCCACTAACTACCATGGGACATTTATAATATTGGTGTCTTTTATGGAGCAGAGGGGCATCGAGCCCCCTTAAGAACCAAGGCTCCAGGGCCACAGTTACCTCTGCTTCCCTTTTCACTACCCTAGACCACCAGGAAAACAAACACCAATTCTTATCATTATACTAAACCACAATTGAAATAAATCTTAATGACTCTACTTCTCTCAGCGACTAGGGATGGTGGCATCATCTCACATTACTGCCCTAGACCACTAGGGAGGAAAATTAACTGTTCCTTTACAAAAGACATCCAAAGATGGGTTAATTAAAACCTCAACAGCCTGACACTCCCCCAGACTACCCTTCATTAACCGCCATACACCCCCAGACTACCCTTCATTGACAGCCTTACACCCCCAGACTACCCTTCATTGACAGCCTTACACCCCCAGACTACCCTTCGTTGACAGCCTTACACTCCCACTCCACCCTTCGTTGACAGCCGTACACCTCCAGACTACCCTTCTTTGACAGCCTTACACCTCCAGACTACCCTTCGTTGACGGCCTTACACCTCCAGACTACCCTTCGTTGATGGCCTTACACCTCCAGACTACCCTTTGTTGACGGCCTTACACCCCCAAACTACCCTTCGTTGACAGCCTTACACCCCCAGACTACCCTTCGTTGACAGCTTTACACACCCCAAACTACCCTTCATTGACAGCCTTACACCCCCAGACTACCCTTCGTTAATAGCCTAACACCTCCAGACTACCTTTCGTTGACAGCCTTACACCTCCAGACTACCCTTTGTTGATAGCCTTACACCCCCATGCTACCCTTTGTTGATAGCCTTACACTTCCAGACTACCCTTCATTGACGGCCTTACACCTCCAGACTACCCTTCGTTGACAGCCTTACACCTCCAGACTACCCTTCGTTGACAGCCTTACACCTCCAGACTACCCTTCGTTGACAGCCTTACACCCCCAGACTACCCTTCGTTGACAGCTTTACACCCCCAGACTACCCTTCATTGACAGCCTTACACCCCCAGACTACCCTTCGTTGATAGCCTTACACCCCTAGACTACCCTTCGTTAATAGCCTAACACCTCCAGACTACCTTTCGTTGACAACCTTACACCTCCAGACTACCCTTTGTTGATAGCCTTACACCCCCATGCTACCCTTTGTTGATAGCCTTACACCTCCAGACTACCCTTCATTGACAGCCTTACACCTCCAGACTACCCTTCGTTGACAGCCTTACACCCTCAGACTACCCTTCGTTGACAGCCTTACACCTCCAGACTACCCTTCATTGACAGCCTTACACCTCCAGACTACCCTTCGTTGACAGCCTTACACCCTCAGACTACCCTTCGTTGACAGCCTTACACCTCCAGACTACCCTTCGTTGACAGCCTTACACCCCTAGACTACCCTTCGTTGACAGCCTTACACCCCCAGACTACCCTTCGGTAACAATCTCCTCTTTTCATTGATTTCTATGTAGTAACCTCCATTATCATTAAAGTCCATGTATAAAAGTCTGGTGATGCTATTGTGGCAACCCCAGAGCAAGCACGATTGTTCCATTACCGCAGCAATCAGGATATCCGAGGAAGGAGTTAGAAAATGAAAAATTTTCCTTTTAAATGTCATTATTGGCAATTAAAATACATTGCACTTGTTTATCTTTAATGTTGAGATTGTGGTAAAATGTCCGGTTACCGTTTTCCTGGCTCCGACGTGAGATCGGAGAGATGTAAACATTTTCACGTTCCTATTGGGAGTTGTAGATTTGTCCAGTTGCATCAAGCCCAGTTCAGCGTAAAGCTCAGTTCCCTGGATGGCAAAAGTCAAATGATGTGCTGTCATGCTGCAAAATGTCTCTCCACATTGATTTTTCAGATTGATAAGGCTCGGTATTTACATGCTGCCAGCTGCGTTCACATCCCCAGTATCAGTGCAGCCACGATAAAGACTCATTTATATGGTAATTAAGATACATTTGGGGCGCTAGGAATTGTGATAGATATCTGTGCTGCGTTTCTTTCTCAATTTGAAAAGTGAATTTAAAAATTTTAAAACTCTTTAAAGTTCTAACCAACATTCCAAGAGAACTTGTACCGGATGTCAGTTTCTGCCTCTAGCTCCTCCCCCTTCCTCTCTCCATAGACTCTTACAAGCACCAACTGTCATCTCTGTATCTCAGTAATGGTAAAATGCCTTCCCTGATTACAAATTTTACTTGTAAATTGATAATTTTGAGAATGAATGATCAGTTCAGGAGGAGAAAGAAGCTAATTTCTCAGATAAGTTTTATAATAAAGTTTCTTATTTTCACGTGTACGATTGATTTATGACAGAAATCAAAACGTTGGGTACCCATTACGGTTTTTGAAAATTCTGATGCACTTTCCAACTCTGACAATTAAAAAGAGACTCCAATAGATATTCTGTTTTTGCATTTTCGTTTTTTCCCTCCCCTTCTTCCAACTTTTTTATTTTTCCATCCTCATGCCCGTATGAGAGCTTGTTTTTTTGTGGGAGGAGTTGTTCTTTTGAATTACACCATTAATTTTACCATATAGTGTACTGGAAAGCGGGAAAAAAATTCCAAGTGCGTTGAAAATGTTTTTTGGGTTTTATATTTACCATGGTCACTATATGGTAAAACTGACTTGGCAATATATTTCTCCAGGTCATATATAATTTTTATTTTTGTTTAAGTGGTGAAAAAAAATTCGGAAATTTGTAACAAATTTTTTTTGCTAATGTCAACATATTCCGAAACCAGTAACATTTTTATTTTTTGGGATTTGGAGCCGGGTGAGGGCTTATTTTTTGCACCCTGAACTGACGATTTTATTGGGGTAGATATGTTTTCATTGTCTCTTATTGCTTTTTATTGCAATGTTGCGTCAGCCAAAAAAAATGTAATTCTGGCGTTTTGATTCCTTTTCTTGTTGCAATGTTTACCAATCGGATTAATTTATTTTATATTTTGATAGATTTATGGATGCAGCTATGCCAAATATGTGTCTTTTTTAATTATATTATTGAACTTTTGTTTTTTTATTTTTTTTTAAACTTTTTTTCTCACTATTTACTTTATTTAATAGTCCCCTTAGGAGACTTGAAGCTCCGATCGTCCGATCGCTTGTGCTACACATAGCAGGGCCTCTGCATTGCTATGTATAGCAGAGATCTCAATCTCCTATGTATGCTGGCGACGGGGGTTCACAGGAGGATCGTAATGACAGGTACTGGGGTCTTCAGAAGACCCTCAGCTTTCATGACAACCCATTGGTGCCCCACGATCACGTGACAGGGGCTCACTAATTTAGCACATGCGGTGCATGTTAAATGCCACTGTCAATGTTTGACATTTGGATTTAACTGGTTAACAGCCCAGGGCACAGCACCGCTCCACCCGCAGATGTTAAAGGCACATAACGGCTGATTAAATCAGCTGTTATGTGTGGGGAAAGATAAAAGGCAGGGACACAACTTTTGACTTAAATGTAGGTCATGAAAGCGTTAAAGAGTAACTGTCTTATCAGAGAAATCTGCATCTTTCTCCCCCTGGACTGATCTTTCACTCTTTAAAGGGAATCTGTCGCTCCCTGGGAGAATATGGGGGGAATATGGTTAAATAAACACATAGGCGGGGATTTCGGCGATTACTAAGAAGATAGGCAAAACCGAGTTGATAAAAACACATTTCTCTGAAATCAAACCTCTACTATGGGCCATACAGATATGTATAGATTTACTTTTCTATAACCTGTATGGCCATAGTAGAGGTCTGATATCTCCCAGGGGGTGACACATTCCATTTAATTCATGGGTAAAATCTGTATTCAGTGAAGACAAATTTTCCCATTACTGAGATAGAAGAAGATGGTTGTTGCTTTTCAAATTCTATGGAGGGGAGAGTGGGGAGGAGCTAGAGGCCGACACAGACATTCTAGGGAGGAGTTAGAGGAAGACACAGACATTCTAGGGAGGAGCTAGAGGAAGACACAGACATTCTAGGGAGGAGCTAGAGGAAGACACAGACATACTAGGGCGGAGCTAGAGGAAGACACAGACATTCTAGGGAGGAGCTAGAGGACGACACAGACATTCTAGGGAGGAGTTAGAGGAAGACACAGACATTCTAGGGAGGAGCTACAGGAAGACACAGATGACGCGCCCCTGGGCCTGTGTCGCGCTGCGTTGCGCACGCGGGAGCCTACCCGGAGCCGGATCAGTGGAGGGTTGTAGTCTCGTGGCGGTGACCCGGTCCGTGCCCAGGGAGTCAAACTAGACGGCAGTCTATTAGTAGTAAATAGTTGATGACTACGCCACCCGTTGAGTGCAGCCAGGAAGCTGCTGCTGCAGGGCAGACCGCTGAGGCCAGTGGTAGGATTGTGCAGCGTGATAGTATAACCCCCAACGAGAGGGGTATGGCCTCAGGGCAGCCGACGTGGATGATGGGGGTAGCAGGAACCACTCAGAGACGGTACGGTGTAGTTCAGGGTCTTTACTGGTAACAACGACAGACCCTCCCGGAGTACTTGCTAGCAAACGGGGCCTGGTCAGTCTTTGAGCAGATGGGATCTCCCCTGGCCAGGCGTAGTTGTAGGCCTCCCAAACTGACTGTACTCTTCTGGCTACCTTGCTAGAAGCTGATGTAAGTAGCCCATGTCCCTGAGTGTACCGTGTGGTGCTCACCCGTATGGCCGGTGACTCGGGGCCTTCTAATGGCTTCCGCTCCACGATGGCGGTGCTGGTCCCACGCGTGTGACCGTGCCTTCGGGCTTCTGGGCCAGAGGACCTGAAATCCCCTGCCTGACGGATTCTGCTGCTGGGTAGGAGTTAGTCCCCACAGCCTCGGACTCCGGGTCCGGTAAAGAATCTTCTTAGTCAGGGCGAGCTCTGCAGCTGCCAGCCCCTGACTCCTTGTAACTCTGCTGTTTCCTATGCTGCTTCTTGTCTCTACTCCACTTGTCTGACTCACCCTGCCTCAGCCCCGGGTTTATACAGGGGAAGTTCTTCCCCTCCCAAGACTGGGCAGGAGGTGTGGCATGCACAGGATCCCTGACCAAAGGACCTCCCACCTGCTCTCAGACATAACATTACATTACTGTGGAAAACCAGACCCCTGGGGTGCCACATTCCCCCCTAGTGAAATTTAGTACTCCGGGACTAAACACATTTAGAAAAACATAACAAGGCAAAAACATTAATAATACAATAAGAAAACATATAAGGATGGTTACGGCGTGTCCGCAACCGGGTGCAGTCTCTGAAGAGAGCAAGGTGTCCATTTCACCAACACAGGGAGACGTAACCAGGTAGGGGTCTGTCCTACCCCGAGTCCTTAACAGTCTCTAGTCCATCCTGGGTTACGCTCCAACTATGTACAAGGATTCCCGGTAAATCCACCAAGGATTCCTAAAAATAACTAGAAACACAAAATTATACACAAGCAACAAGACACAGAAAAACATAAATAAAACAATTTATACACTTTAAATTCTCCAGCGTGCGGGTAACTGGCCTCTAGTGGCCCGAGTGGACCTACGGAGCTGACTGTCTGGCCCTGAACTACAGGGTGTAGGAGCTGTCAAGGGTAAACTGGGCAGCTGTCTACCGGCTCTTTGTCTCACTAGGGGTACGGCAGGCTCACTATAAGCAGAGGGTTGATTCTCCTGTTCTGCTTGTGTGGAGTCTTCTGCCTCCTGGACCGGCTGTTCTTCCAGCTCTACCCGTTGCTCCGTAGGTTCTTGGGATGATGGTTGGAGGAAGGTGAGTACGGGTACCACAACTGCACCATTGACTTGAGTCCAAGACTGAGGGAAGTCCCCGAGCACGGTACTAACCATATCTTCCCTTTCTTCCACGGGTCGATGGTCTTCTTGTTCCTCTTCAGGGTTCCTCAGTTGTTCGGGACACTTCTTCAGGTGGTCCCGGGATACAATGGCTGTGGTTTCCCCTCCGTCTTTACTGATGGTACAGACCTTCGGGTTCTCGTGGCTTGAGGGCAGTACGGTGTACGGGTCCTTCTCCCACTGGTCGTCCAACTTGTGGAGCCGTCTCTTCCTCTTCAAGACCTGCTCTCCGGGTACCAGGGGAACAGCGGGAGCATACTGGTTGTAAGTTTTCTCTTGTCTTTCCCTAGCCTGACAGAGACTTCGCTCCACGCTCTCCTGTACTCTCCGGTACTGCTGCTGCCTCTCTGTGTCCCAGTCTGTTTCTGGTGAAGTGTCCTCGGGGGTCAGGACTCCCATCTCCAGGTCAACAGGTAACTTACCAGGTCTTGCCCTCATTAGGTAAGCCGGGGTACAGTTGGTGGAACCTACCGGGATGTGGTTGTATAGGTCCACCAGATCGGGCAACTTTTCAGGCCACAGACTGCGTTCTTCCAGGGGCAACGTTTTTAGAAGATCCATTACCACCTGGTTCATTTTTTCACAAAGTCCATTAGTCTGCGGATGGTAGGGTGTCGTCCTTATCTTCCCGCAGCCATACAGATTGCAGAATTCCTGAAAGACCTCCGCTTCAAAGGCAGGTCCCTGGTCCGTCAGCACTTGGTCCGGGTACCCGTGTGGACGGCAGAAGTGCTGCTGGAAGGCTCTAGCTGCTGTTTGAGCCGTTAAGTCCTTGACGGGGACGACAACCAAGAACCGGGAGTAATGATCCACGATGGTTAACGCGTAGACGTAGCCACTTCTGCTTGGGGTCAGTTTTACATGATCCAAGGCTACCAGTTCCAACGGTTGCCGGGTGACGATGGACTGCAGGGGAGTCTTCTGGCTGGCTCGGTCCTTCCTTCTCAGGTTGCACGGGCCACAATCTCTGCACCACTTCTCGATGGTTCCCCTCATGCCTACCCAGTGGAACCGCTCGCGCAGCAGGAACTCCAGCTTTTTCCACCCAAAGTGTCCAGCTCCGTCGTGGTATGCCTCCATCACCATGGCTGCGTCTCTTCGTGGCACCACTACTTGCCAGAGTAATTCATGCGTCCGGGAGTTAACCATTCTGCGGCACAACTTCCCTTTGTAAAGGAACAGTCGACTCTTCTCTGCCCATAGTTGTTTGGCTTCCTCCGGAGCGTCTGGTTCAAGGCGAGCCTCCGGCCGAGTCAGCATCTCCTTCACCAGTCGGACGGCAGGGTCGCTGTCTTGCGTTTCCGCCCAGTTGTAGTGGGGTAAGGGGTTCAACGTAGCAGCCTGCTTACTCCTTACCCGGTGGGAATACTGAATAGTCCCATGACGGTGGAACGCAGGGAGTTCAACTTCTTCCAGTCCCTCCGGATCTTCTCCTCCGTCCGGCAGGTTGGGCATCCTGGACAGGGCGTCCGCGTTGGTATTGGAGCGTCCTGCCCGGTATTTAATTGTGAACTCGTAGTTGGACAGACGGGCCATCCACCTCTGCTCCAGGGCACCGAGTCTTGCCGTGTCCAGGTGTGTCAGCGGGTTGTTATCCGTGTATACGGTGAACCGGGAAGAAGCGAGGTAATGCCTAAAGCGCTCGGTGACTGCCCATACCACGGCCAGGAACTCTAGCTTAAATGAGCTGTAATTCTCGGGGTTCCTTTCGGTGGGTCGCAGTTTTCGGCTGGCATAGGAGATTACTCGTTCTCTCCCCTGCTGAATCTGGGACAGTACGGCTCCTAGCCCGATGTTACTGGCGTCGGTGTAGAGGATGAAGGGCTGGCTATAGTCCGGGTACGCCAAGATTTCATCCCCCGTGAGGGCCATCTTCAGCTGGCGGAAGGACTCTTCTTCTAGCTCTTCCCATTTGAAGGGCGGCTTCTGGTTCTTGGCCTTTCGGGACTGGCCTATCAGGAGGTCCTGCATAGGCGCTGCCTTTTTGGTGAAACCGGGAATAAACCTTCGGTAGTAGCCTACCAACCCTAGGAACTGCCGCACTTCTTTTACGCTGGAGGGGCTTGGCCATTCCTTAATTGCGGTGATTTTATCAGGGTCGGGAGCCACTCCGTCAGCGCTCACTACGTGTCCCAGGTACTGCACCTTTGGTTTCAGGAGGTGACATTTGGAGGGTTTCACCTTTAGGCCGTAACTCGCCAGAGCTTCGAACACCTCCGCCAGGTGTTTCAGGTGGTCCTCATAAGTTTTGGAGTATACGATGACATCGTCCAGGTACAACAGGACCGTCTCGAAGTTTCTGTGGCCCAGACAGCACTCCATTAGGCGTTGGAAGGTTCCTGGTGCGTTGCAGAGTCCGAACGGCATGCAGGTGAACTCGCTAAGTCCCATCGGGGTGGTGAATGCGGTCTTCTCCCGGTCCGCCTCTGCTACAGGAACCTGCCAGTACCCGCTAGTGAGATCCAAGGTAGAGAAGAAGTTAGCAGATCTTAAAGCAGCCAATGACTCCTCTATCCTTGGTAAGGGGTACGCATCCTTGTGTGTGATACGGTTGATTTTCCGGTAATCTACACACATCCTCATGGTGTTGTCTTTCTTTTTGACTAAAACTAATGGGGCTGCCCATGGGCTACAACTATCCCGGATTACCCCAGCCTCCTTCATGTCTCTAAGCATCCCCTTGGCGTGTTGGTAATGTGCAGGGGGTACGGGTCGATACCTCTCTTTTATGGGAGGATGATCTCCCGTGGGGATGCGATGTTCTACCCCCTTGACTCGCCCGAAGTCTAACGGGTGTTTACTAAACACTCTCTCATACTCTTGAACCACCCGATAGACTCCTTGTTTCTGATGTGAGGGAGTGGAGTCAGTACCCAGATGTAGTTGCTGACACCAGTCCTCCATGTCTTTCTTAGAGCCGTTACCTTCCTCCGGGTGAGATGGAGGCAAGGGTTCCACAGATTGTATAGAATTTTGATTAGTGATATATAATTTGGCTAGCGTGGCATACCGGGGCAGGTACACTTCCCTCTCCCCGATATTTATTATGCGAACGGGCACCCTCCCATGGCGTACATTGACGACCCCCCGTGCTGTCAAAATGGTGGGCCTACTGTCTGAGTAAACTGGTTCTACCATTGCCTGGTAATCTCTACCTCTCAGACCAATAGCTGCCCGGCACCAAATCATCATTTCACTTTTTGGGGGCATGGCAATAGGAAAAGGGTCACACATTCTTACGCTACCAATCTCACCGCCGGAGAGTTCCACTTGTTGCCGTTGCATCAGTGCCCGGATCTCTTTCTGGAGCACCCGCTGCTCGCCGGAGCTGGCATTCTTGGCAACCTGCTGTAAAAGGAAAATCACCTCTGCAAGACAATTTTCAATTACATTAGTTCCTAGAGTTATTTTTGGGTGACTCTCATGTTTATCAATATCTACAATGATCAGTCCCTGTGCGGCCAGTTCGACTCTACCAATTTTGATGGTCACCTCTTTAAATCCGATCTGTGGCACGGGCTGACCATTGCTGGCGATGATACTCAAGTCGTCGTCGGGGTAGCGGGTAATATCCGAGTCATTCCAGTACTGCTTGAAGAGCACGTACGGGATGGTGGTGACCTGTGACCCGGTGTCCAGTAGGGCACTCATGGGAATGCCATCCAGTACCACAGGCAAGACTGGACGTCCTCCCACATATCTGTCGCGCCAGTTCGATGGGCCTGGTGATCTTTTTCCTGGGGGTTGGCCCTCTACCCCAGGTTGTGCCCGTTTAAAGAACAGTACCTTGCCATATGTCCGGGTTGATTGCAGCGGCGGCAGATGGGTCGTCCGTCCTCACTGTATCGGTCACTGGGTCTTCCTCTGGCCGGTGGGGTCCTCCTTGGTCGACGCCACGGGATGTCCTCCGGTCCGGATGCCAGCTGGATCTTCCCTGGGGTGGAAACCTGTAAAGACTGCACAGTTCGGGTTAGCGCAGCAACGCTCTTAGCTAGCTCTTGGACCTGATGGTGTAGGTCTGGAGCCGGGTCATTGTCCAAAGCCTGCGCATCAGCTCCCACAGGCCCTGCTGACAAGGGCGCCGCCTCCTGGTAGTAAGTGGTAGTGGGGCGTCTGTGGGTCACAACGCCACCTGGTGCCGGTTCTCGGAGCACCCGGATGGCTCTGTCCTTGAACTGTGCAAAGTCCAGATGGGGATCCTGTAAGGCCATTGCCCGCAACTGGGTTCGGTGGGCATTGCAATATAAACCCTCTATAAATTGTTCAGTCAACAGCCTGTCCTCGTTTCCCACCCCATCAGGGTCGGTCTGCTTTATGGCCCTCAGGGCCTCTTGTAGGTTTAGTGCATAGTCCCTTATACTCTCATGCGCTCGCTGCTTGCACCCGTAGAATCTAAGCTTAATCTCGGCTGAGGTGCGGGTATCAAAGGTGTCCTTCAGCCGGGTTAGTATCCCTGCGACAGTCTTCCTCCCAGGTGGCCAGGATTTTACTTCCCTTTTGGCTGCCCCTGTTAGTTGGGCCACCAGGATGCTCACTTTTTGCTCTTCTGTGAGGGGGTACACCTGGAAGAGGCTATCCAGCTTTTCTCTAAAGTCATGCAGGGTATGTGACTCCCCTGAGTACTGGGGTAGCCAAGCTGCTCCCGGGATATAGGGCATGGTGAAGGGCATAACTGCAGCAGCGGTAGCGCTGGCGGGGGTTGAGGCAGTGAAGCTCTCCTCCGTATCCGACATCTTCCTCCCCCCTAGTGGACCGTGGCCTACCTTGCGATGATCCTCTTCCGTAGGCCGCGGCTCCGCAGTGGATCGTCAGGGTTGAGGACCTTCCGTCGCGCTCCTGTGACGTCGGCGTCTGCTGGGCTCCTTCCAGGACCTTACGCAACGTCCGGACGTGAGGCGGGGCTTCAGTTCTCGCGCGCTTTCGGAGTCCACGCCCCTCTTCTTCCCGCGCGGCGTCCTCAAGATGGCGTCCAATGGCGGGAAAACTCCACGGATGGCGGGAAGAAGGTCGAAGATGGCGCCGGATGGCGGGAAAACTTCGCGGATGGTGGGAAGAAGGTAGAAGATGGCGCCGGATGGCGGGAAACCTTCACCACTGGTAAGTTTGAACAGTCTTTGCTTTTCAGGCACGCAGTACCCGGTGGTTGCGGGCACGAAATCCTGCCGACTACGCCAAAGTTGACGCGCCCCTGGGCCTGTGTCGCGCTGCGTTGCGCACGCGGGAGCCTACCCGGAGCCGGATCAGTGGAGGGTTGTAGTCTCGTGGCGGTGACCCGGTCCGTGCCCAGGGAGTCAAACTAGACGGCAGTCTATTAGTAGTAAATAGTTGATGACTACACCACCCGTTGAGTGCAGCCAGGAAGCTGCTGCTGCAGGGCAGACCGCTGAGGCCGGTGGTTGGATTGTGCAGCGTGATAGTATAACCCCCAACGAGAGGGGTATGGCCTCAGGGCAGCCGACGTGGATGATGGGGGTAGCAGGAACCACTCAGAGACGGTACGGTGTAGTTCAGGGTCTTTACTGGTAACAACGACAGACCCTCCCGGAGTACTTGCTAGCAAACGGGGCCTGGTCAGTCTTTGAGCAGATGGGATCTCCCCTGGCCAGGCGTAGTTGTAGGCCTCCCAAACTGACTGTACTCTTCTGGCTACCTTGCTAGAAGCTGATGTAAGTAGCCCACGTCCCTGAGTGTACCGTGTGGTGCTCACCCGTATGGCCGGTGACTCGGGGCCTTCTAATGGCTTCCGCTCCACGATGGCGGTGCTGGTCCCACGCGTGTGACCGTGCCTTCGGGCTTCTGGGCCAGAGGACCTGAAATCCCCTGCCTGACGGATTCTGCTGCTGGGTAGGAGTTAGTCCCCACAGCCTCGGACTCCGGGTCCGGTAAAGAATCTTCTTAGTCAGGGTGAGCTCTGCAGCTGCCAGCCCCTGACTCCTTGTAACTCTGCTGTTTCCTATGCTGCTTCTTGTCTCTACTCCACTTGTCTGACTCACCCTGCCTCAGCCCCGGGTTTATACAGGGGAAGTTCTTCCCCTCCCAAGACTGGGCAGGAGGTGTGGCATGCACAGGATCCCTGACCAAAGGACCTCCCACCTGCTCTCAGACATAACATTACATTACTGTGGAAAACCAGACCCCTGGGGTGCCACACAGACATTCTAGGGAGGAGCTAGAGGCCGACACAGACATTCTAGGGAGGAGCTAGAGGCCGACACAGACATTCTAGGGAGGAGCTAGAGGCCGACACAGACATTCTAGGGAGGAGTTAGAGGAAGACACAGACATTCTAGGGAGGAGCTAGAGGCCGACACAGACATTCTAGGGAGGAGTTAGAGGAAGACACAGACATTCTAGGGAGGAGCTACAGGAAGACACAGACATTCTAGGGAGGAGCTAGAGGCCGACACAGACATTCTAGGGAGGAGTTAGAGGAAGACACAGACATTCTAGGGAGGAGCTACAGGAAGACACAGACATTCTAGGGAGGAGCTAGAGGCCGACACAGACATTCTAGGGAGGAGTTAGAGGAAGACACAGACATTCTAGGGAGGAGCTACAGGAAGACACAGACATTCTAGGGAGGAGCTAGAGGACGACACAGACATTCTAGAGAGGAGTTAGAGGAAGACACAGACATTCTAGGGAGGAGCTAGAGGAAGACACAGACATACTAGGGAGGAGTTAGAGGAAGACACAGACATTCTAGGGAGGAGTTAGAGGAAGACACAGACATTCTAGCGAGGAGCTAGAGGAAGACACAGACATTCTAGGGAGGAGCTAGAGGAAGACACAGACATTCTAGGGAGGAGCTAGAGGACGAAACAGACATTCTAGGGAGGAGTTAGAGGAAGACACAGACATTCTAGGGAGGAGCTACAGGAAGACACAGACCTTCTAGGGAGGAGCTAGAGGCCGACACAGACATTCTAGGTAGGAGTTAGAGGAAGGCACAGACATTCTAGGGAGGAGCTAGAGGAAGACACAGACATTCTAGGGAGGAGCTAGAGGAAGACACAGACATACTAGGGGGGAGCTAGAGGAAGACACAGACATTCTAGGGAGGAGCTAGAGGACGACACAGACATTCTAGGGAGGAGTTAGAGGAAGACACAGACATTCTAGGGAGGAGCTACAGGAAGACACAGACATTCTAGGGAGGAGCTAGAGGCCGACACAGACATTCTAGGGAGGAGCTAGAGGCCGACACAGACATTCTAGGGAGGAGCTAGAGGACGACACAGACATTCTAGGGAGGAGTTAGAGGAAGACACAGACATTCTAGGGAGGAGCTACAGGAAGACACAGACATTCTAGGGAGGAGCTAGAGGCCGACACAGACATTCTAGGGGAGGAGCTAGAGGCAGACACAGACATTCTAGGGAGGAGCTAGAGGAAGACACAGACATTCTAGGGAGGAGCTAGAGGAAGACACAGACATACTAGGGGGGAGCTAGAGGAAGACACAGACATTCTAGGGAGGAGCTAGAGGCCGACACAGACATTCTAGGGAGGAGTTAGAGGAAGACACAGACATTCTAGGGAGGAGCTACAGGAAGACACAGACATTCTAGGGAAGAGCTAGAGGCCGACACAGACATTCTAGGGAGGAGCTAGAGGCCGACACAGACATTCTAGGGAGGAGCTAGAGGCCGACACAAACATTCTAGGGAGGAGTTAGAGGAAGACACAAACATTCTAGGGAGGAGCTACAGGAAGACACAGACATTCTAGGGAGGAGCTAGAGGCCGACACAGACATTCTAGGGAGGAGCTAGAGGCCGACACAGACATTCTAGGGAGGAGCTAGAGGCCGACACAGACATTCTAGGCAGGAGTTAGAGGAAGACACAGACATTCTAGGGAGGAGCTAGAGGAAGACACAGACATTCTAGTGAGGAGCTAGAGGAAGACACAGACATACTAGGGCGGAGCTAGAGGAAGACACAGACATTCTAGGGAGGAGCTAGAGGATGACACAGACATTCTAGGGAGGAGTTAGAGGAAGACACAGACATTCTAGGGAGGAGCTACAGAAAGACACAGACATTCTAGGGAGGAGCTAGAGGCCGACACAGACATTCTAGGGAGGAGCTAGAGGCCGACACAGACATTCTAGGGAGGAGTTAGAGGAAGACACAGACATTCTAGGGAGGAGCTAGAGGCCGACACAGACATTCTAGGGAGGAGTTAGAGGAAGACACAGACATTCTAGGGAGGAGCTACAGGAAGACATAGACATTCTAGGGAGGAGCTAGAGGCCGACACAGACATTCTAGGGAGGAGTTAGAGGAAGACACAGACATTCTAGGGAGGAGCTACAGGAAGACACAGACATTCTACGGAGGAGCTAGAGGACGACACAGACATTCTAGGGAGGAGTTAGAGGAAGACACAGACATTCTAGGGAGGAGCTAGAGGAAGACACAGACATACTAGGGCGGAGCTAGAGGAAGACACAGACATTCTAGGGAGGAGCTAGAGGACGACACAGACATTCTAGGGAGGAGTTAGAGGAAGACACAGACATTCTAGGGAGGAGCTACAGGAAGACACAGACATTCTAGGGAGGAGCTAGAGGCCGACACAGACATTCTAGGGAGAAGCTATAGGCCGACACAGACATTCTAGGGAGGAGCTAGAGGCCGACACAGACATTCTAGGGAGGAGTTAGAGGAAGACACAGACATTCTAGGGAGGAGCTACAGGAAGACACAGACATTCTAGGGAGGAGCTACAGGAAGACACAGACATTCTAGGGAGGAGCTAGAGGGCGACACAGACATACTAGGGAGGAGCTAAAAGAAGACACACATTCTAGGGAGGAGCTAGAGGAAGACTTAGACATTCTAGGGAGGTGCTAGGGGAAGACTCAGATATTCTAGGGAGGAGCTAGAGGCCAACACAGACATTCTAGGGAGGAGCTATAGGCCGACACAGACATTCTAGGGAGGAGCTAGAAGCCGACACAGACATTCTAGGGAAGAGCTAGAGGCCGACACGTACATTCTAGGGAGGAACTAGAGGCCGACACAGACATTCTAGGGAGGAGCTATAGGCAGATACAGATATTCTAGGGAGGAGCTAGAGGAAGACACAGACATTCTAGGGAGGAGCTAGAGGCCGACACAGACATTCTATGGAGGAGCTAGAGGAAGACTCAGACATTCTAGGGAGGAGCTAGAGGAAGACACAGACATTCTAGGGAGGAGCTAGAGGCCGACAAAGACACTCTAGGGAGGAGCTATAGGCCGATACAGTCATTTTAGGGAGGAGCTAGAGGACAACAAGGACATTCTAGGGAGGACCTAGAGGATGACACAGACATTCTAGGGAGGAGCTAGAGGCCGACACAGACATTCTAGGGAGGAGCTAGAGGCCGACACAGACATTCTAGGGACGAGCTAGAGGCTGACTCAGACATTCTAGGGAGGATCTAGAGGACAACAAGGACATTCTAGGGAGGACCTAGAGGACGACACAGACATTCTAGGGAGGAGCTAGAGGCCGACACAGACATTGTAGTGAGGAGCTAGAGGCCGACACAGACATTCTAGGGAGGAGCTAGAGGACAACAAGGACATTCTAGGGAGGAGCTAGAGGACAACAAGGACATTCTAGGGAGGACCTAGAGGACGACACAGACATTCTAGGGAGGAGCTAGAGGAAGACTCAGACATTCTAGGGAGGACCTAGAGGACGACACAGACATTCTAGGGAGGAGCTAGAGGCCGACACAGACATTCTAGGGAGGAGCTATAGGCCGATACAGACATTCTAGGGAGGATCTAGAGGTCGACACAGACATTTTAGGGAGGAGCTAGAGGAAGACTCAGACATTCTAGGGAGGAGCTAGAGGAAGACACAGACATTCTAGGGAGGAGCTAGAGGCCGAAACAGACATTCTAGGGAGGAGCTATAGGTCAATGCAGACGTTCTAGGGAGGAGCTAGAGGAAGACACAGACATTCTAGGGAGGAGCTAGAGGAAGACTTAGACATTCTAAGGAGGAGCTAGAGGAAGACTCAGACATTCTAGGGAGGAGCTAGAGGAAGACTCAGACATTCTAGGGAGGAGCTAGAGGCCGACACAGACATTCTAGGGAGGAGCTATAGGCAGATACAGACATTCTAGGGAGGAGCTAGAGGCCGACACAGACATTCTAGGGAGGAGCTATAGGCAGATACAGACATTCTAGGGAGGAGCTATAGGCAGATACAGACATTCTAGGGAGGAGCTAGAGGCCGACACAGACATTCTAGGGAGGAGCTGTAGGCAGATACAGACATTCTAGGGAGGTGCTAGAGGAAGACACAGACATTCCAGGGAGGAGCTAGAGGTCGACACAGACATTCTAGGGAGAAGCTATAGGCCGATACAGACATTCTAGGGAGGAGCTAGAGGAAGACTCAGACATTCTAGGGAGGAGCTAGAGGAAGACACAGACATTCTAGGGAGGAGCTAGAAGCTGACACAAACATTCTAGGGCGGAGATAGAGGCCGACACAAACATTCTAGGGCGGAGCTAGAGGCCGACACAGACATTCTAGGGCACATCTAGAGGCCGACACAGATACTCTAGGGAGGAGCTAGAGGCCGACACAGACATTCTAGGAAGAAGCTAGAGGCCGACACAGACATTTTAGGGAGGAGCTAGAGGCCGACACAGACATTTTAGGGAGGAGTTAGAGGATGACACAGACATTCTAGCGAGGGGCTAGAAGAAGACACAGACGTTCTACGGAGGAGCTAGAGGCTGACACAGACATTCTAGGGAGGAGCTAGAGACCAACACAGCCATTCTAGGGTGGAGATAGAGGCCGACACAGACATTCTAGGGAGGAGCTAGTGACTGACACAAACATTCTAGGGAGGAGCTAGAGGCCAACACAGACATTCTAGGGAGGAGCTAGAGGCCGACACAGACATTCTAGGGAGCAGTTAGAGGCCGACACAGACATTCTAGGAAGGAGCTAGAGGCCGACAAAGACATTCTAGGGAGGAGCTAGAGGCCGACACAGACATTCTAGGAAGGAGCTAGAGGAAGACACAGACATTCTGCTGCACGTTTTTCTGAAAGGACAGTTACAGTTAATTCTCAAAAAGTTCTATGGAGAACTGTAACTGTTGCTTCAGGAGAACTTGCAGCAGAATGTCTGTGTGTTCCTCTAGCTCATTCCCTCCAAAGAACTTTATGAGCACCAACTGTCATCTCCCATCTCAGTAACGGGAAAGTCTGTCTTCACTGAAGACACATTTTACCCATGAATCGAGAATTTAGGAGGAGGAGAAAAAAGCTTATTTCTCAGATAAAAATTACAATGTTTTTAATTTTTGTGTACTATTGATTCATGGGGAAAAATTAAAACAGCAGTTAAAAAAAAAAAAAAAAAACTCTTTAAATCTTCTTCTTTAGCGAGTGTGAACGAGCTGAGTGTGACTGGAGCGTAAGTGTAAATGGAAGTAAGTGTGTGAGTTGTTTTTCAGTGAAGAGGTATTTGGGAATCCTGCAGAAAATACCTGTGTGAATTGCGGTGAGTTGCTGAATTGTGACCTGCTGAGTGCTTTTCTACCTGTTTAGTTTTATTGGGCTTTTTAAAACCTATTTTCTCACTACAGTTTTACAGTTTCTTAGTTTACTACCTGTGTATTTAAGGGTTAACTACATTGCACTAAAATCCTGAGGTGTAGCTATGCTCACAAGGGGTTAATTAAGGGTGAGGGGTCATAATTAGGGGTTTGTAAGGAGCAGCTGGTTGGGGCATCCAGTCCTTTGGAAGTGCATTGAGATGTAGGGTGCATTGCTGCAAAAGGGGAAAAGAAAAAAAAAACATAAAAAAACCTCTTTAAATCTTCTTCCTTAGCGAGTGTGATCAGAGCGTAGGTGCAAACGGAAGTAAGTGTGTGACTTGTTTTTCAGTGACTTTGGATTCAGAGAGTTTGGAAGGGAGGAATTTGGACTGAATTGCTGTCTGTATTTTATTAATTCTTTACATTTCTTTTTACTTAACATTTCTGTCTAGTGCAATCCCCATTAGGAAATGAGCTCCATTATTGGCAATGCTATCCAGTGTACATCTTGCCACATGTATGCAATCCTTGAACAGCCGGACGGGGGTGCATACTGCTGCGCGAGATGTGTGCACATTGTGCGTTTGGAAGCCTAGGTTCTGGATCTAAATGAGCAGCTGGCAACACTGAGATCCATTGACAATATGGAAAGGAATCTGCTGCTCACTGAGCAGCTGCTCACTGGGGTAGATGTGGGGGAGGGTGGTAGTAGGGAGCTGCAGGACAGTGAGGCAGCTAGCTGGGTGACAGTTAGAAGGGGGGGTAGAGGGAAGAGTGCCAGGGAGGCTAGTCCTGATCTGGCACACCCCAATAAGTTTGCAAAGTTGGCAGATGAGGGGGGTGACTGTACAGGGGTAGCACTGCTGCAGCTAGGCATGTCACCTGAAAGCCGGAGGAGTGTCAGTTCCAGTAAGGAGGGAAATAGGAGAGCAGGGCAGGCCAGGCAGGTGCTGGTAGTGGGGGACTCAATTATTAGGGGAACAGATAGGGCAATCTGTCACAAAGACAGGGATCGTCGAACAGTGTGCTGCTGTAATAGTGGGGAAGGGCGTAGCCTTCCCTTGAGACTGAGAGAGTAAAAGGAAGAGTTCCTGAAGACAGACCTCCCCAACTGTGGTAGGCCAAGCTAAGGGGGTTAGCTTTAGTGGTCCGGTTGGTAGAGCAGAGGGGGAACTTAGTGCCCTTATCAAGCCTAGAGAGATATAGAGCTTGTTCCTGGTATAGTTCCTTCTGGGCTGTAGTACCTGAAAACAGCCACAAGATGCCACTGTTCGGGGTGCAGATGTCAGGTTGAGTCTGCTAGCCGAGCTATAGACAGTGATGGGTTAAGGTTCTGTGATGACAGCTCACTGAGGGTGGGCATATTAGGAAAGTCTCTGTTTTAATTTCCTGAATCAGGAAGTGATTCAGTAGTACAAGAAGGGATTGCGACCTGATGAGACAGCCTTACTATAGTGGCTGCTAGGGTAGACGGGAGCTCCGAACCCTCAGACAGTGAGATCCCAGTGCGCAGTTCTCCCCATGCAAGAGCACGAGTCCTGTTCGCTCACCGTAGAAACTCACCAAAGCGTAGTGAGGACACGGGGCACTTCTGGTCTGCAGGCAGCAGAGGAAGCTAAACAGTACTCCAAGCCAAGACGTGGGGGAGAGATATCGGATCCGTTCACTGTTAATACAGAGGAGTCTCTAGGGCCAGGAATTATAGCCACAGAGATGCTCCGCCTAAAGAGGGAACCAGGGCTGAAGCAGTTAACAGCGCCTGTGAGGGAGATGATTGCCTGTCGGGCCTTATCCATTATATCTGACTGTAAATACTGTAAATATTCCTCTTCCCCAAGTAAAGTCCAAGTTCTGGTTAAGAACCTCGTGTCCTCTGAAATTATTGCTGCCCTGGTCCCAGAAGAAAATTGCCTGGAGACAGCCGCGATCGGATGGCGTGAAGTAAGTGAAGAGCACTACATACACAGCCACACTTCAGAGAGAGGACACGTATTGTCTGTAGGGTGCCATAGCGAGAGGGGGCTACAGCTCGCCCACGACTACCTCGCTGGGGCACCTTACATTTGGCGTAGTCGGCAGGATGCGAGCTCCTCGCATGAAGAAAGCGGGGAAGAGCCGACACAGAACACTGAGGAGAAAGTGTTGGAAAGCATGGATTCCAAGATGGTGACGACGGCGGTAAAGTCTGGGAGAAGAACCGCCCATCGTGGGAGTGGACGGCGCTGGAGAGCGCGAAAAGATGTCCAGCCCCTACGAGTTCCGGCCCGAAGAAGGATGGGCCCAGCGGTAAAGATGCGTCCCAGGATGGGACGTCCCGAGAAGAAGAGGGCACGGCGTAAGGTGAAGCCCGGCCCCGTGAGTACCAGCGCGCACAGAGAGGGGGCGCGGCTGAAGGCGGAGCGGCCGAGAGTGACAAGTGACGCGGCGGTCGCGTCAGAGGTCCGGCCCAGGAAGAGGCGGAGCTGGACGCGCAGGATGCGCGTCACCGGTAAGCGACCGGCGCCATTTTCTGTCCGGCATGTAAGGAGAAGGAGGTACAGCAGCGGACGTCCTGAGAGGATGGCAGCCCCAGAGCCTGACAACGTGCGCGAGACAAGCGGTGAGGAGGAACCCCTGGAGATCACCACCCCAGGGGCCGCGACTGGAAGTCGTTCGCCGGCGGGCGCTGCCCGTGAACCATTGCCCTTACCCCCAGTGGCTGTCCAGTGGGCCACTAGGCCTGATCCGGAGCTGGGCCTGCTAGTCCACGAGCTTCGCATGTGGTGCTGGAGCCGGATGCCGGAGGAAACGTCCCCCTCGGCTGAGGGAGGAGAACATCCAGGTGGGGCCGGAGCAATAGCTGCAGCGAAGCTTACAGAAGGTGAGCGGTCCATGCCCCAGCGGCCGGTCACGTCTGCGGTACTTGCCCCAGTAGTTTCCGTGGCAACAGAGGCCCCCAGGCCTTCAGGGGACGGTGCGGAAGGGAAGCCCCCTAAAAGAAAGGCCCCGTGGGAGAATTTCTGGTCGTTGGCCTTGGAGGCCCTACATTCCCCCTCGGCAGAGCGGTACGCCGAGCCCAGGAGTCCTAAGTAGGCTACCCGGGACCCCCCGATGACCGCGCGAGAACAGCGGCGATGGACCGATACCTTCCTGAGAGGCTGGCTGGAGGGGTCCAACGCGGCAAGAAGGGAGTCAGTGGAGGAAGCTCAGACCCGGGGGCGGGTCATAGAATTCCGTATCCATGAGGGGTACGGGTTTCTGGAAGAAGAATGGACCGGGCACGAGGTGTTCGTGTCCCGCGAGGCGGTAAAACGGGACTATCTGCCTGACCGTTTACACAACCTGCACGTGGGGGACATCGTGCACTTTGTAAAATGTGAGTGCCAAAACGGGTGGTATGCGGCTGCGGTCACCCGCCCATATAAATGGGAAGACGTCCTAGAGAAGGAGTCGGCACCACAACACCCAGGAGGGGCTGAGGCAGTTGAGCAGGGGGCTGCCAGAGAGACTCAGGCTGGTGTTAGCCAGGAGGTCCATCATTTTTCTGTCACCAGCTACGGCCCTACCCAGGTCGGCTGTGGCAGTGCTACGTCCTCGGACGAGGACCCCGGGCCTAGCAGATACCCCGATCAGCCGTGGAAGTGGAGGAAGCCACCTTCATTCGCAGCATGGGCCGCCTTCATGAAGGAACAGAGGGAGGCCCGGAAGAAGTAAGCTAAGTGGGCTAAAAGGTCCGTTGACCTTTCACTTCTTCTCCTACTAGGACTCATCGGTGGTGGTCCTTTCTGTAGTTTGGGACTGTTACCCAGTGGGGGCGGAGTGCCCCAGGTTGACTTAAGTTAAAAAGAAAAAAAAATGGAGGGCTGTTCCCCTACCTCCTAGGCCAGGAAGGCCTTAAGCAGCACCCAAAAGTTGCGTGCCCGGGAGAGCTGCTCTTTTTGTTTTTACTTTTGTTTTCTTTTTGTTGCGCTTGTTGCGCCTTTTTCTGCTGGAATTTAGAATGCTGAGGCACACCTTGAGGATGGATATCCTCCAAATCTAAGAGACTTGCGGCCTGGCGGGAAGAACCGGTGACCCCCGCTAGGGCCAAGAAGAAAAGAGACTCACAGGGTGTTACCTGTGACTGTGTGCCTCAGAATGTAGCCCCAGGAGGGGATTAAGGGCTATTGAAGAGTTGACCTGATTTAAAAATGTGGACATGGACACTTCGTTTCCAGGGTCCTTACCAAGAAGGACCGGTGCCTCTGAAAAAGTTGATAATGGACTGTCCTGAATTGCTGTTCCAGGGCCCTTAACCGAGAAGGGCCGGTCTTCCATCCAAGAAGATGACCTCAGGACCAGTCGCTTACTAAGAATGTTTTAGTAAAATTTAGTAATGTAATTTTATAACTGTTGATTGATGTTTATTGCCTAGTGTGGTCAGGGACGACCAACATTAAAGTGTCGGGGAATGTAATAGTGGGGAAGGGCGTAGCCTTCCCTTGAGACTGAGAGAGTAAAAGGAAGAGTTCCTGAAGACAGACCTCCCCAACTGTGGTAGGCCAAGCTAAGGGGGTTAGCTTTAGTGGTCCGGTTGGTAGAGCAGAGGGTGAACTTAGTGCCCTTATCAAGCCTAGAGAGATATAGAGCTTGTTCCTGGTATAGTTCCTTCTGGGCTGTAGTACCTGAAAACAGCCACAAGATGCCACTGTTCGGGGTGCAGATGTCAGGTTGAGTCTGCTAGCCGAGCTATAGACAGTGATGGGTTAAGGTTCTGTGATGACAGCTCACTGAGGGTGGGCATATTAGGAAAGTCTCTGTTTTAATTTCCTGAATCAGGAAGTGATTCAGTAGTACAAGAAGGGATTGCGACCTGATGAGACAGCCTTACTATAGTGGCTTCTAGGGTAGACGGGAGCTCCGAACCCTCAGACAGTGAGATCCCAGTGCGCAGTTCTCCCCATGCAAGAGCACGAGTCCTGTTCGCTCGCCGTAGAAACTCACCAAAGCGTAGTGAGGACACGGGGCACTTCTGGTCTGCAGGCAGCAGAGGAAGCTAAACAGTACTCTAAGCCAAGACGTGGGGGAGAGATATCGGATCCGTTCACTGTTAATACAGAGGAGTCTCTAGGGCCAGGAATTATAGCCACAGAGATGCTCCGCCTAAAGAGGGAACCAGGGCTGAAGCAGTTAACAGCGCCTGTGAGGGAGATGATTGCCTGTCGGGCCTTATCCATTATATCTGACTGTAAATACTGTAAATATTCCTCTTCCCCAAGTAAAGTCCAAGTTCTGGTTAAGAACCTCGTGTCCTCTGAAATTATTGCTGCCCTGGTCCCAGAAGAAAATTGCCTGGAGACAGCCGCGATCGGATGGCGTGAAGTAAGTGAAGAGCACTACATACACAGCCACACTTATGAGAGAGGACACGTATTGTCTGTAGGGTGCCATAGCGAGAGGGGGCTACAGCTCGCCCACGACTACCTCGCTGGGGCACCTTACACTGCCTACCTGGCGCTCGAGTCCGGCACATCGCTGATCGGGTTGACAGATTACTGGGAGGGGCTGGTGAGGACCCAGTGGTCATGGTGCACATTGGCACAAATGACAAAGTTAGAGGTAGGTGGAAGGTCCTTAAAGATGATTTCAGGGAATTAGGCTGCAAGCTTAAAGCAAGGACCTCCAAGGTGGTATTCTCTGAAATACTACCTGTACCACGTGCCATGCCAGAGAGGCAACGGGAGATTAGGGAGATAAATAAGTGGCTCAAGAACTGGTGTAGGAAGGAGGGATTTGGGTTCCTGGAGAACTGGGCCGACTTCTCAGTTGGCTACAGACTTTACGCTAGGGACCGGCTGCACCTCAATGGGGAGGGTGCAGCTGTGCTGGGGGAGAAAATGACTAGAAGGTTGGAGGAGTGTTTAAACTAGGGATTGGGGGGGGGAGGGTATTCATTTTATAGGTGGGGAAGATAGTGCAGATAGTCACCTGGGCACAAATAAAGAAATTGGGAGTGGGGTTAGAACAGTCAATAAAGTAAGAAGGAATAGAGGTACAGAGAGATACATAAAATGCATGTACACTAATGCCAGAAGCCTCACCAACAAAATGGAGGAATTAGAATTAATTTTGTTGGAAAATAATTATGACAGGGTGGGGATATCTGAGACATGGCTAGACGAGAGCCATGACTGGGCAGTTAATTTACAGGGTTATAGTCTGTTCAGAAATGACCATACAAACATGCGAATGGGAATGTGTGTTTATATGTAAAATCATCCTTAAAACCCATCTTGCGGGAGGATATATGTGAATCTAATGGAAATGTAGAGTCCCTGTGGGTGGAGCTAAGGGGAGGGGGAAAAAATAATAAATTACTGATAGGGGTTTGTTATAAGTCTCCAAAAATAATGGAAGCAGCAGAGAATATCCTCGTAAAGCAAATAGATGAAGCAGCGACTCAAGGAGAAGTCATTATTATGGGGGACTTCAACTACCCTGAAATACATTGGGGGACAGAAACCTGTAGTTCAAGCAAAGGTAATAGGTTTTTGAAAACTATGAGAGACAATTACCTTTCACAACTGGTTCAGGACCCAACAAGAATGGGGGCACTGCTAGACCTAATATTAACCAACAGGCCAGACCGCATATCAAATATACGAGTTGGGGGTCACTTGGGTAATAGTGATCACAAAATAATAAGTTTTCATGTAACCTTAAATAAGATGTGTAGTAGAGGAGTTACAAGGACACTAAACTTCAGGAAGACAAATTTCCAACGGTTGAGAGATGATCTTAGTGCAATAAACTGGGACGATATCCTGAGACATAAAGCTACACAAAGCAAATGGGAGACATTTATTAGCATCCTGAATAGGACCTGTGCACAATATATACCCTATGGGAATAAACATGCTAGAAATAGGAGGAAACCACTATGGCTAAATAGAGCTGTAAGGGGTGCAATAAGTGACTAAAAGAAAGCATTTAGAGAACTAAAGCAAGTAGGTAGTGATGAGGCATTAAATAAATATAGAAAATTAAATAAATTCTGTAAAAACCAAATCAAGGCAGCAAAGATTGAGAAAGAGAGACTCATTGGCAGAAAAGTAAAAATAATCCCAAAATATTCTTTAACTACATAAATAGTAAAAAACTAAAAAATGATAGTGTTGGCCCCCTTAAAAATAGTCTGTGTGAAATGGTGGATGAGGATGAGGAAAAAGCCAATATGCTAAATGATTTTTTTTCAACCGTATTTACACAAGAAAATCGCATGACAGAAAACATGATTAGTGATAACAAAAATTCTCCATTAAATGTCGCTTGCTTAACCCAGCAGGAAGTACGGCGGCGTCTAAAAATCACGTAAGTTGACAAATCCCCGGGCCCGGATGGGATATACCCGCGAGTACTGCAGGAATTAAGTAACGTCATAGATAGACCATTATTTTTAATCTTTAAAGATTCCATAATAACAGGGTCTGTACCACAGGACTGGCGTATAGCAAATGTGGTGCCAATATTCAAAAAGGGGACAAAAACCGAACTTGGAAATTATAGGCCGGTAAGCTTAACCTCTACTGTGGGTAAAATCCTGGAGGGTTTCCTAAGAGATGCTATAATAGAGTATCTGAAGAAGAATAACCTCATGACCCAATATCAACATGGGTTTACAAGGGACCGTTCCTGTCAAACTAATCTGATTAGTTTTTATGAATAGGCAAGTTCCGGACTGGACCAAGGAAATGCAGTGGATGTTGTGTATATGGACTTTTCAAAAGCTTTTGATACGGTTCCACACAAAAGGTTGATACATAAAATGAGAACAATGGGGATAGGGGAAAATATATGTATGTGGGTTAAGAATTGGCTAAGTGATAGGAAACAAAGGGTGGTTATTAATGGAAAACACTCAGACTGGGTCTCAGTTAACAGTGGGGTACCACAGGGGTCAGTATTGGGCCCCCTTCTTTTTAACATATTTATTAATGACCTTGTAGGGGGCATACAGAGTAATATTTCAATATTTGCAGATGACACTAAACTCTGCAAGGTAATCAATACAGAGGAGGACAATTTTATATTACAGGAGGATCTATGTAAACTAGAAGCTTGGGCTGATAAATGGCAAATGAGCTTTAATGGGGATAAATGTAAGGTAATGCACTTGGGCAGAGGAAATAAAATGTATAATTACAGTGCCTACAAGTAGTATTCAACCCCCTGCAGACTTAGCTGGTTGACACATGCGGAATTAACTTGGCATTGTGACATTTGTACTGTAGATCAGCCTGGAAGTGGGAAATGCACTGCAGCAAATTTTGTTTTTGTTTCTTTTTTTTTTTTTTTTTTTAAACGTTAAAAGTTAATTCAGAGTGTCATTTATTATTCAACCCCTCAAACCACAAGAATTCTGTTTGGTCCCCCTAAAGTATTAAGAAGTAGTTCAGGCACCAAGAATAATGAGCTTCACATGTGTGGATTAAAGATCTCTTTTGCCAGCCTTTTCTGACTATTTAAGACCCTCCCCAAACTTGTGAACAGCACTCAGACATGGTCAACATGGGAAAGACAAAGGAGCATTCCAAGGCCATCAGAGACAAGATCGTGGAGGGTCACAAGGCTGGCAAGGGGTACAAAACCCTTTCCAAGGAGTTGGGCCTACCTGTCTCCACTGTTGGGAGCATCATCCGTAAGTGGAAGGCTTATGGAACTACTGTTAGCCTTCCACGGCCTGGACAGCCTTTGAAAGTGTCCTCCCGTGCCGAGGCCAGGCTTGTCCGAAGAGTCAAGGCTAACCCAAGGACAACAAGGAAGGAGCTCCGGGAAGATCTCATGGCAGTGGGGACATTGGTTTCAGTCAATACCCTAAGTAACGTACTCCACCGCAATGGTCTCCGTTCCAGACGAGCCTGTATGGTACCTTTACTTTCAAAGCGTCATGTCAAGGCTCGTCTACAGTTTGCTCATGATCACTTGGAGGACTCTGAGACAGACTGGTTCAAGGTTCTATGGTCTGATGAGACCAAGATCGAGATCTTTGGGGCCAACCACAAACGTGACGTTTGGAGACTGGATGGCACTGCATATGACCCCAAGAATACCATCCCTACAGTCAAGCATGGTGGTGGCAGCATCATGCTGTGGGGCTGTTTCTCAGCCAAGGGGCCTGGCCATCTGGTCCGCATCCATGGGAAGATGGATAGCACGGCCTACCTGGAGATTTTGGCCAAGAACCTCCGCTCCTCCATCAAGGATCTTAAGATGGGTCATAATTTCATCTTCCAACAAGACAACGACCCAAAGCACACAGCCAAGAAAACCAAGCCCTGGTTCAAGAGGGAAAAAGTCAAGGTGTTGGAGTGGCCTAGTCAGTCTCCTGACCTTAACCCAATTGAAAACTTGTGGAATGAGCTCAAGAATAAAGTCCACATGAGACACCCAAAGAACCTAGATAACTTGGAGAAGATCTGCATGGAGGAGTGGGCCAAGATAACTCCACAGACCTGTGCCGGCCTGATCAGGTCTTCTAAAAGACGATTATTAGCTGTAATTGCAAACAAGGGTTATTCCACAAAATATTAAACATAGGGGTTGTATAATAATTGACCCACACTTTTATGTTTAAAATTTAATAAAATTCAACTGAGCAACGTAACTTTTTGGTTTGTAAGATTTATGCTTCTGTTCATAAAACCTACTCTCGTTTGCGGTTTGAAGGCTCTAACTTATTTGCATCTTATCAAACCAGCTAAATCTGCAGGGGGTTGAATACTACTTGTAGGCACTGTATATGCTTAATTGTAAAACACTGGGCAAAACTGTAACTGAAAAAGACCTGGGTGTATTGGTGGACGACAAGCTCATGTTTAGTGGCCAGTGTCAGGCAGCTGCTGCAAAGGCAAATAAAATAATGGGATGCATTAAAAGAGGCATAGATGCTCATGAGGAGAACATAATTTTACCTCTATACAAGTCATTAGTGCGACCACACTTAGAATACTGTGTACAGTTCTGGTCTCCGGTGTATAAGAAAGACATAGCTGAACTAGAGCGGGTGCAGAGAAGAGCGACCAAGGTTATTAGAGGACTGGGGGGTCTGCAATACCAAGACAGGTTATTACACTTGGGGTTATTTACTGTGGAAAAAAGAAGGCTTAGGGGTGATCTTATTACTATGTACAAGTATATGAGGGGACAGTACAAAGACCTGTCTACTGATCTTTTTACTCTGAGGCCTGAGACGGGCACAAGGGGGCATCTTCTACGTCTGGAGGAAAGAAGGTTTAATCATAATCACAGACGGGGATTCTTTACTGTAAGAGCAGTGAGACTATGGAAGTCTCTGCCGCATGAAGTTGTAATGAGTGATTCACTACTAATATTTAAGAAGGGCCTGGATGCCTTTCTTGAAAAGTATAATATTACAGGTTATATATACTAGATTCCTTGATAGGGCGTTGATCCAGGGAACTAGTCTGATTGTCGTATGGAGTCGGGAAGGAATTTTTTTTCCCTAATGTGTAGCTTAGTGTTTGCCACGTGGGTTTTTTGCCTTCTTCCTCTGGATCAACATGTTAGGCTATGGGTTGAACTAGATGGACTTAGTCTTCCTTCAACCTTAAAAACTATATTACTATGTTACTATGTTACTATGTTACTCTGATGATCCCAAGCCTGGCCCACATTAGCAGTGTTCTTTATCTTATGATATATCAGTTTCTTTCAGTTTTGTCTGCAGGCAGTAGCTTGGGTGACAATATGTCCCATGGTTACTTGCCCATACAACCCATAGGAAGGTATCCCCAGATCAGATCTATGAAAAATTATAAAGATAATTTATAATAATTTATTATAAATAATGTATATATTTTTTTAATTTCTATATATATATATATATATATATAAATAAATAATTTATAATAAAGATAATTCCCAACTTCTATTGAGGCACAGGAGAGGCTACAGACTAGTTTTGTGCAGCAGCATGCATGTCACTGGCAAAATGCAAATTACTGAAGTGGGAGGAAGGGACTGGTTGGCAATAGCCTAACGTTACATACAAGAATGAGGAAGGTCACTGGCGGACACAGACAGAAAAGGGCTCCTGTGCTAGAACTGTATATGGGCCCTTTGCAGTCCAATATCTCATCATAATGCTCAATTCCCCCCGCTTTGGAGGTGGTTGTGGCCCCCTTACCTCCTGCGCCCCTGAGTGGCTGCACAGGTTGCACCAATGATTTATCCGCCCCTGAGGAGGGTACACAATGCTAAGGAGGCACATTCTGACTGATATAGAATTTTATTATTTAGAAACCTAAAAGAAATAGCAATGACTTCAGATGTCATTAAAATAAGTGGAAACGGTAGAATAATCTGAATATCCTTTGAAGCAAAAGAGGCATATGTGTAGCGTCGGCGTCCCTGCCTCCTGCTAGGCAGGGATGCCGTTCCCCTCACCTCTCCGCTCCGTGCCCGGCGGCTTCCTCCCGCTCTGCTGGCAGTGCGCGCTGCTTCCCGGCCTCTGTGCTTAGGGCGCGCGCGCGCTCCCCCTCTCTTAAAGGGGCCGCGCGCGTCGTCCTAAGGAGTCCCCGGCCAATGGCCGGAGGACCTCACCATATATAAGGCACCTCCTCCAAAATGGAGGTGCCCGAGCAATGTTGTTGCAAAGCCTTTCAACTCTGCTTCAGCCCTCAGGTCCCGTTACCAGATACCTGCCAGTTACCTGCCAGATCTCTGCTTGATACCTACCTGATTCCTGTCTATGTGCTTGTATTCCTGCGGTCCGACAGTCTGCCTTCCAACACCTGTCAGTCTGTCTATGGATCTGCCCGCCCGCTCACCTGGGAGCGCTCACCTGCTACCTGTCTGCTAGCCTACCTGGAGGCTCTGCCGTCACTTGCCGTGACCACCTGCCTGTCCAGAGACTCCTGCTCGCTCACCTGGGAGCGCTCACCTGCTACCTGCCTGCTAGCCTACCTGGAGGCTCTGCCGTCACTTGCCGTGACCACCTGCCTGTCCAGAGACTCTTGCCCGCTCGCCTGGGAGCGCTCACCTGCTACCTGTCTGCTAGCCTACCTGGAGGCTCTGCCGTCACTTACCGTGACCACCTGCCTGTCCAGAGACTCTTGCCCGCTCACCTGGGAGCGACCACCTGCTACCTGTCTGCTAGCCTACCTGAAGGCTCTGCCGTCACTTGCCTTGACCACCTGCCTGTCCAGAGACTCTTGCCCGCTCACCTGGGAGCGCCCACCTGCTACCTGCCTGCTAGCCTACCTGGAGGCTCTGCCGTCACTTGCCGTGACCACCTGCCTGTCTAGAGACTCTTACCCTGCTGTCACTTGCCGTGACCATCCGCCTGTCAAGAGACTGTCCCCGTCACTTGCCGTGACCTCCTGCCCTTCTACCCAGAGACTGTCCCCGTCACTTGCCGTGACCTCCTGCCCTTCTACCCAGAGACTGTCCCTGTCACTTGCCGTGACTGCCTGCCTGCCTTGCCTGGGAGCCACCCGCTTCCTTACAAGGACTGCCCCTTTGTATAGTTGCTCTGAGGTTCCACCTCCCAGACCCGTTACAGTTTGCTCGGGCCATGGAACCCGGTGGCACCCAAGCTCCCTCGCTCTCGGACCTATGTCATGAACTTTCCCGTCAGAGGACCCAACAGGAGTCCATCCTGAGCCACCTGCGTAGTGTTAACTCCCGCCTGGACACACTGACTACCTCTTCGGGACCTGCTTCCAGTCGCACGACTCCTACCCCGGCAGCGCCGCTGCCCATCAATTCCATGGCAACTCTTCCCGGTCCTCGCCTCACCGCCCCGCCTCATTTTGGCGGAGATCCCGGACAGGCACGGGTCTTCATTAACCTGTGCACTCTGCACTTCGAACTGTTGGCACACCAGTTTTCCACTGACCGAGCCAAAGTAGCCTTCATCATGTCCCATCTCACGGGGGAGGCGCTGGCTTGGCTAAATCCTCTATGGGAGAGAGGAGACCCCCTGGTGTCCAACCTGCCATCCTTTCTCACGACTTTCCGGAAGGTCTTCGACGAACCAGGACGGAGGACCTCATCCGCCTCATCTCTGCTACGCCTCCGCCAAGGAAGTCTCACCGTGGGTCAATATGCCATACGGTTCCGTACCCTTGCTTCGGAGCTTGCCTGGGATTTCGGAGCTTGCCTGGGATAACGACGCCCTGGTGTCCGTCTTCTGGGAGGTTCTGTCCGGCCGTATTAAAGATGAACTCGCCGGTTGGGACATTCCTACCACTCTCGACGACTTAATTACACTTGTCACCCGGATTGACATCCGGTTCCAGGAGCGCACCAAAGAGGCTACCCGTGAGAGGAGGTTTCCACGCCTTGCCCCTACCTTCCAGAGATCCGTCACTTCCTCCGTTACTCCCCCGGCGCACTCACCCGAGCCTATGCAGGTCGACCAGACCAAGATGGTCAAGACCCGTGAAGAATTACGCCGTGCCGAGGGGAGCTGCTTCTACTGTGGCAGTAAGGAGCACCGGATCCGTTCCTGCCCGGAGAGGTCGGGAAACACCTGTGTCTAGGGTCGCTCAGAGAAGTCACCCTAGACAGAAATAAACCCTCTCCATCTCTAATGCTGTCGGTCTCTATCATCTGCGGGGAGAACCGTTATTTTGAACTGGCTCAACTTGACTCTGGAGCTGCCGGAAATCTCATTTCTCAGTCCCTGGTAGAGAGATACCGCATTCCCACCAAACCTCTGGCTGTACCCTTATCTGTTGCCGCCGTGGATGGGGGCCTCTTACCTCATCCCATCCAACTCATCACCGAATCCATAACTCTGCAGGTGGGAATGCTGCACTCTGAGAGCATCTTCTTTCATGTTCTGCCTGGACTCTCTCACGCCCTCTTGCTAGGCCTACCTTGGCTCCAGAGACACGCACCCGTGCTTGATTGGCAGACCGGAGAAGTTCTTCGCTGGGGACAGGACTGCCATAAGACTTGTTTAGTTCCCGTTCATCCTGCTCGTCCTTCTCCTACCCCAGCCAATCTACCCGGCCTACCGGTTCCCTATTGTTTTTTTGCGGACGTCTTTAATAAAAGAGAAGCAGAGACATTACCCCCTCATAGACCATACGACTGCCCAATTGACCTGATGCCTGGCGCTACTCCTCCCCTTGGGCGTATTTACCCTTTGTCCGCTGCTGAGACCCGATCCATGTCTGAATATATTGAGGAGAATCTGGCCCGGGGATTTATCCGGAAATCTACCTCCCCGGCGGGAGCAGGCTTCTTCTTCGTCAAAAAGAAGGACGGCTCACTCCATCCCTGTATAGACTATAGAGGCCTTAACCAGATCACAGTGAAGAATAAATACCCCCTTCCGCTCATTCCTGAATTATTTGACCGTCTGAGGGGGGCTAGAATATTCACCAAGCTGGACCTCCGTGGGGCGTATAATCTGGTCCGTATCTGTCAGGGGGATGAATGGAAGACGGCATTCAACACCCGGGACGGCCACTATGAATACCTTGTAATACCCTTCGGTCTCTGTAACGCTCCCGCCATCTTTCAAGAGTTGGTCAATGACATCTTCCGTGACCTTCTCTACTCCTGCGTGGTGGTGTACCTGGACGACATCTTGGTCTTCTCTCCGGATCTTCTCACTCACCGGAGGGATCTTCGTCAGGTCCTGCTCAGGCTCAGGCATAACCTCCTCTACGCTAAATACGAGAAGTGCCTCTTTGAGCAGACCTCGCTTCCATTTCTGGGCTACATAATCTCTCAGACCGGCCTACAAATGGACCCTGAGAAACTGTCTGCCATCCAGAAGTGGCCCCGACCAGAGGGGTTGAAGGCTATTCAGCGGTTCCTGGGCTTCGCCAACTACTACCGCCTCTTCATTCCGCACTTCTCTTCCCGGACTGCCCCTATCTCGGCGCTCACCCGTAAGGGCGCTAATCCCAGAGAATGGCCGTCCGAAGCAGAGGAGGCCTTCCTTTCCTTAAAACAAGCTTTTTCCTCCGCCCCTGTGCTGCATCGTCCGGACGGCAACAAACAATTCTTTCTAGAAGTCGACGCTTCCTCCTCCGGAGCCGTACTTACCCAAAAGTCGTCTTCCGGAAGAATGGTAACCTGCGGCTTCTTCTCCAAACTCTTCTCCTCTTCTGAGCGCAATTATTCTATAGGAGACCGAGAATTGTTGGCCATTAAGCTGGCACTGGAGGAGTGGCATTACCTGCTCGAGGGGGCTCTTCACCCGGTAATAATTTACACGGACCACAAGAACTTGGCTTACCTCCAGAGTGCCCAGAGACTTAACCCGCGCCAAGCCCGGTGGTCCTTGTTCTTCGCCCGCTTTAATTTCAGTCTTCATTTTCGCCCGGCCGACAAAAACATCAAAGCTGATGCCTTATCCCGATCCTTTTTGGTCTCTGATCTTGAGGAGGAGCCTAAACACATCATCGACCCCGCCAAAGTAATGCTGGTGGCCCCCGTGAATCTAAATCGTCTTCCACCCGGTAAGACGTTCGTAACTGTTCCTGATCGTGAGAAGGTTATACACTGGGGAGACTCGTCCAAGCTAGCTGGCCACGCTGGTCAGAAAAAGACCCTCCAGCTTATTTCCCGGCATTACTGGTGGCCTACCCTGCACAAGGACGTAATAGACTTTGTTTCAGCCTGTGTGTCCTGCGCCCGCAACAAGGTTCCGAGACATCTGCCAGCCGGCCGTCTCCTTCCTCTTCCTGTACCTGCTGCCCCGTGGCAGCATATAGCTATGGACTTTATAACGGACCTCCCTGTCTCTGCCGGTTGTACGGTCATATGGGTGGTCGCTGACCGCTTTTCCAAAATGGCTCACTTTATTCCCCTGCCGGGTCTCCCGTCTGCATCAGAGTTAGCTAAAGACTTTATCCATCATGTCTTCCATCTTCATGGTCTTCCTCTCCACATCGTATCCGACCGAGGGGTTCAGTTCACCTCTCGTTTTTGGCGAGCCATGTGTAAACTGCTGGGGGTCACCTTGGACTTTTCTTCTGCTTATCACCCACAGTCCAATGGCCAAGTAGAACGGATCAGCCAAATTTTAACCATTTACCTCCGGCACTTTGTTAATGCTCACCATTCCGACTGGGTGGATCTTTTACCGTGGGCCGAATTTTCTTACAATAATCACGAGAGCGAATCTTCCTCCAAATCCCCGTTTTTTGTAGTCTTCGGTCAGCATCCTCGGATCCCGTTTCCCGTCTCCGCCTCGGTGGACAATCCGGCTGCGGAATCTCTCGTTAACGAATTTTCCTCCATTTGGGAAAGTACCAGATCCGCACTTCTTCAGTCATCCGAGCGGATGAAAAAACAGGCTGACAAAAGACGTCTGGATCCACCACAATTCCGTCCTGGAGATAAAGTCTGGCTCTCGTCCAAATATGTCCGGCTCAAGATTCCTTCCTACAAGTTATGGCCTCGGTTCATCGGCCCACTGGAAGTTATCAAACAAATCAACCCGGTGGCCTATAAATTGAAACTCCCGGCCAATTTGCGGATTCCTAATTCCTTCCATGTATCTCTACTCAAACCCGTGGTACTTAACTCTTTTTCCAAGTCTACAGGTACGCCTCCTGCTCCGGTTTCCGCTGAAAACGAGTTTGAGGTAGAGAACATTCTGGCCACCAAAAGGGTAAGAGGAAAATCCTTTTTTTCTAGTGGATTGGAAGGGGTTTGGTCCTGAGGAGAGAACATGGGAGCCCCGGGAGAATATTCATGCCCCTCTCATCCTTGATAAATTTCTCTCCGGCCTAAAAAAGGGGGGGCCTAAAGGGGGGGGGTACTGTAGCGACGGCGTCCCTGCCTCCTGCTAGGCAGGGACGCCGTTCCCCTCACCTCTCCGCTCTGCTGGCAGCGCGCGCTGCTTCCCGGCCTCTGTGCTTAGGACGCGCGCGCGCACTCCCCCTCTCTTAAAGGGGCCGCGCGCGTCGTCCTAAGGAGTCCCCGGCCAATGGCCGGAGGACCTCACCATATATAAGGCACCTCCTCCAAAATGGAGGTGCCCGAGCAATGTTGTTGCAAAGCCTTTCAACTCTGCTTCAGCCCTCAGGTTCCGTTACCAGTTACCTGCCAGATCTCTGCTTGATACCTACCTGATTCCTGTCTATCTGCTTGTATTCCTGCGGTCCGACAATCTGCCTTCCAACACCTGTCAGTCTGTCTATGGATCTGCCCGCCCGCTCACCTGGGAGAGCTCACCTGCTACCTGTCTGCTAGCCTACCTGGAGGCTCTGCCGTCACTTGCTGTGACCACCTGCCCGTCCAGAGACTCTTGCCCGCTCACCTGGGAGCGCTCACCTGCTACCTGCCTGCTAGCCTACCTGGAGGCTCTGCCGTCACTTGCTGTGACCACCTGCCCGTCCAGAGACTCCTGCTCGCTCACCTGGGAGCGCTCACCTGCTACCTGCCTGCTAGCATACCTGGAGGCTCTGCCGTCACTTGCCGTGACCACCTGCCTGTTCAGAGACTCTTGCCCGCTCGCCTGGGAGCGCTCACCTGCTACCTGTCTGCTAGCCTACCTGGAGGCTCTGCCGTCACTTGCCGTGACCACCTGCCTGTCCAGAGACTCTTGCCCGCTCGCCTGGGAGCACTCACCTGCTACCTGTCTGCTAGCCTACCTGGAGGCTCTGCCGTCACTTGCCGTGACCAACTGCCTGTCTAGAGACTCTTACCCTGCTGTCACTTGCCGTAACCATCCGCCTGTCAAGAGACTGTCCCCGTCACTTGCCGTGACCTCCTGCCCTTCTACCCAGAGACTGTCCCCGTCACTTGCCGTGACCTCCTGCCCTTCTACCCAGAGACTGTCCCTGTCACTTGCCGTGACTACCTGCCCGCCTTCCCTGGGAGCCACCCGCTTCCTTACAAGGACTGCCCCTTTGTATAGTTGCTCTGAGGTTCCACCTCCCAGACCCGTTACAATATGGTTGTGTCCAGTAGCATATAATCATCAGCAGTGTCTGCAGAATTATCTGTATACTGATATGTGAAATGTTTCCTTCCCGGACATGATATGATATTGCTCAGTCTTCACTAACTTCTGTTTCTCCTGGTGACTTTGAAGCTGCCGACAAGACACTGGTGATGGCTTAGTGGTCGTATGTATGACGTCATTTACTTGGCTTTTTAGGAGTGACATCATATGTACGGCTGCTAAACTGCCGCATATCTCATCATGCAACTGTCCGGAGAACAGGTATTAGTACATCTGTAGGGTCCCGATCATCACTGTGGAATTAGGAGAAAACTACGTGACACCGAATAATATAATATACAATAAATACATCTGTATGACATGTTTTATTATCTATCATCTATAGATTTATCTATCTACTAGCTTACCAATCTATATCTATTTATTTATATATGTATTTATCTATTTCATAACCATTATATCTCTGTAATGTATCCACCTATACATGTATTTTGTATCTATATGTTTTTGCTTTTAATCTAATATATGTCTATCTACAGTACAGACCAAAAGTTTGGACACACCTTCTCATTTAAAGATTTTTCTGTATTTTCATGACTATGAAAATTGTACATTCACACTGAAGGCAGCAAAACTATGAATTAACACATGTGGAATTATATACTTAACAAAAAAGTGTGAAACAACTGAAAATATGTCTTATATTCTAGGTTCTTCAAAGTAGCCACCTTTTGCTTTGACGACTGCTTTGCACACTCTTGGCATTCTCTTGATGAGCTTCAAGAGGTAGTCACCGGAAATGGTCTTCCAACAATCTTGAAGGAGTTCCCAGAGATGCTTAGCACTTGTTGGCCCTTTTGCCTTCACTCTGAGGTCCAGCTCACCCCAAACCATCTCAATTGGGTTCAGGTCTGGTGACTGTGGAGGCCAGGTCATTTGGCGTAGCACCGCATCACTCTCATTCTTGGTCAAATAGCCCTTACACAGCCTGGAGGTGTGTTTGGGGTCATTGTCCTGTTGAAAAATAATTGATGGTCCAACTAAATGCAAACCGGATGGAATAGCATGCCGCTGCAAGATGCTGTGGTAGCCATGCTGGTTCAGTATGCCTTCAATTTTGAATAAATCCCCAACAGTGTCACCAGCAAAGCACCCCCACACCATCACACCTCCTCCTCCATGCTTCACGGTGGAAACCAGGCATGTAGAGTCCATCCGTTCACCTTTTCTGCGTCGCACAAAGACACGGTGGTTGAAACCAAAGATCTCAAATTTGGACTCATCAGACCAAAGCACAGATTTCCACTGGTCTAATGTCCATTCCTTGTGTTCTTTAGCCCAAACAAGTCTCTTCTGCTTGTTGCCTGTCCTTAGCAGTGGCTTCCTAGCAGCTATTTTACCATGAAGGCCTGCTGCACAAAGTCTCCTCTTAACAGTTGTTGAAGAGATGTGTCTGCTGCTAGAACTCTGTGTGACATTGACCTAGTCTCTAATCTGAGCTGCTGTTAACATGCGATTTCTGAGGCTGGTGACTCGGATAATCTTATCCTCAGAAGCAGAGGTGACTCTTGGTCTTCCTTTCCTGGGGTGGTCCTCAAGTGAGACAGTTTCTTTGTAGCAATTTATGGTTTTTGCAACAGCACTTGGGGACACTTTCAAAGCTTTCCCAATTTTTCGCATTGACTGACCTTCAATTCTTAAAGTAATGATAGCCACTCGTTTTTCTTTACTTAGCTGCTTTTTTCTTGCCATAATACAAATTCTAACAGTATATTCAGGAGGACTATCAGCTGTGTATCCACCAGACTTCTGCACAACACAACTGATGGTCCCAACCCCATTTATAAGGCAAGAAATCCCACTTATTAAACCTGACAGGGCACACTGTGAAGTGAAAACCATTTCCGGTGACTACCTCTTGAAGCTCATCAAGAGAATGCCAAGAGTGTGCAAAGCAGTCATCAAAGCAAAAGGTGGCTACTTTGAAGAACCTAGAATATAAGACATATTTTCAGTTGTTTCACACTTTTTTGTTAAGTATATAATTCCACATGTGTTAATTCATAGTTTTGATGCCTTCAGTGTGAATGTACAATTTTCAAAGTCATGAAAATACAGAAAAATCTTTAAATGAGAAGGTGTGTCCAAACTTTTGGTCTGTACTGTATATGTCGATCTATTATCTATCTATCTATTTATGTATCTACAGGTGCTTCTCCCAAAATTAGAATATCATCAAAAAGTTAATTTATTTCAGTTCTTCAATCCAAAAAGTGAAACTCATATATTATATAGAGTCATTACACACAGAGTGATCTATTATATAGAGTCATTACACACAGAGATCTATTATATAGAGTCATTACACACAGAGTGATCTATTATATAGAGTCATTACACACAGAGATCTATTATATAGAGTCATTACACACAGAGTGATCTATTATATAGTCATTACACACAGAGTGATCTATTTCAAGTGTTTATTTCTGTTAATGTTGATGATTATGGCTTACAGCCAATGAAAACACAAAAGTCCTTATCTCAGTAAATTAGAATACTTTATAACAACAGCTTGAAAAATGTTTTTAAATCCGAAATGTCCTACTGAAATGTATGTTCAGTAAATGCACTCAATACTTGGTCGGGGCTCCTTTTGCATCAATTACTGCATCAATGCAGCAATGTGGCATGGAGGCGATCAGCCTGTGGCACTGCTGAGGGGTTATGGAAGCCCAGGTGGCTTTGATAGCAGCCTTCAGCTCGTCTGCATTGTTGGGTCTGGTGTCTCTCATCTTCCTCTTGACAATACCCCATAGATTCTCTATAATAGATTTTCTATGGGGTTAAGGTCAGGCGAGTTTGCTGCCAATCAAGCACAGTGATACTGTGGCACCCTGCTACACACAGGTACCACAGGACCCAAAAGGGTGCATGGACGGACTTCTCCACAAGAGGTCCTTACTACACACAGACACTTCTACCCTTCCACCTCATACCACCAGAGGGAGCCCTGTGAGGGATATATATACTGGAGGGTGGAGTTAGGTAGGGAGAGTGTGCTGGCACTAGAGATCAGTGAAGAAGCAGCACCTGTTAGCTGCTGTGCTGAGGAAAAGTCAAGGCCTAAAGCACGTGCTGAAGCCTGAGGGCCTAGAGCGTGGCCGGAGGCAAGGAGAGGAGAGAGGAGTTAAGGGGGCAGAGGAGCATCTTAGGCTCACCCCAGAACACAAGCCGGACACCGGGTCCGCGCCTACAGGGTCCTCTACGCCCAGTAGGAATAACCGGTATACCAGGAGGATTCCAGACCCCTGGTCAACCTGAAGCTACAATCATCTGAAGAACTAGGAACCACGAAGGCCCCAGCATCCAGGGATAGTGGTAGCCAGAGAAAAGTTCTTACTACCAAGCAGACAGGTGACAGAGTGAAACAGTACAGAAGCTAGGCCTAGTTCCAGGCTGGTCAGGAGCTTCAGAGAGAGAGAGGAAGAAACGGATCAGGAGACCTACTACCCGCTCCCTGGGGAGAGTCCAGAAGTGCACCCCTCCTACCAAGTACACTGGACCATACCTGCCGTTTACACCAGTAGCGAATCCCCTGTGTGCGAGTCTGACATTCCCCCTGTCCCGTCTGGGCCACCTCTCACCTGCATCCCTTTCATCAACCCTGCCCCGGAGGCCCGCTCCACCTGTGGGGAGCAGAAGCATCCCAGCTGCCATCCCATCACCCCCGGAGGTCTGCAGCAGCGCTGGTACCCATTACCAGGAACCACAGGTTGCGTCACGAGACAAAACTGTTATTCATCCCTTCAAGTAACAAACCCCTTTTTAAAGAGTGACCCCAGGGTACGGGCCCGGGAGCCGACTGCCGTGACATCCCACAGAAGGTCAAGGCCTGGGTACCGAGTTTCCCCCATATCCCCCTGGGCGAGTCATACTCTTTCTGGCGTCACAAACAGGATTTCGTGCCCGTTATCACCGGGTATTGTGCGCCTAGAGACTGTTTTTCTTCACTGAATGTGGCGCCCGCCCCAGAAGAACGGGCGCCATTATGTGCGTTCTCAAAGACAACAAGGAATCACCTCCCATCGTGGGCCGGGTCCCAGAATGGCGCCAAAAGCGAGGTCCGCCCCAAGCAGCAATGGCCATGTATGTAGATGTGTCTATGAAAGTGGGGGGGCCGCCCCCAGGTGTGACCGACAGCCAGCTGCCATGGGACCGCCCCAGAAAGGGGAGAGGGAAGAAGAAAACTGAGAGACAGGGTGTGGTCTCGACCAGTCTAGACAGACCGCACCCGGCAGGCAACATGGAGGAGAGTCCGGAGCAAGCTCCCGTCCATGGCCTGCAGCGGCCATAAGTGCCTCTCACCCTGTAGGGGGTGCTAGCAAAGTTATCCCTGGAGCATGCGGAGTTCCTCCACGCCGAGGTGCAAGAACTAGGTCGGCGGATAGAAGTGGCCCTGCAAGCTGGGATCGCTGCCTGGAAAGCGGAGCTGGTGGAGAAGTTGGCGACCCGGCAGCGGTCGGCGCTGCAAGTGATCGGCGGTGTCCAAGCCCCGGTGGAGCTGCTCATGGATCGGGAGGTGATAGGCCGAGCTGAAGAGGTCGTGGGAGCAGGTAGGACTGATGTCCCTGTCCCGGACGCAGCTGGCGCTGCACCGTCCCTGGTCCTCCTGCCGGAACCGCTTATCCCGGGCGCTCACACCCCAGACCTGTACCCTGGTGATCACGTCATCTACACCAGGCACCGAGGTGAGAGGGGCTGGTATGCCCTGAACGTCCACAGGGTGGTGGAGGAGAGTGAACCCTCGCCATCTAGAGCTGATGACCCAGCTGGGCCAGCCTATTGTGGACAGGTGCTTCCCCGGAGTGAGCACCATTATTGAACTGCTGAAAAGTACTGTACATAGCAACCCGTAAGGGTACAAAAGGAAAATTTGTTTTTGTGTGAACTGAAAAATTAATGTGTGCCTTTAGTTACCCGTGAGGGTATAAAGACTTGTAGGCTGAGGACTGTGAGCAGCCAAAAACTGTCCATTGTAAATAGTTGCACTTATTAAAGTGCCCCCTATTGGTTTTATATTAAGAGACCACTGAACAAAAACCCGTTTGGCGTGGCCGAAGACGTGGTCCAACACCTGGATCACTTATGCCCTGTAGCCACGCCCAGGGCCTACGTTGAGGGTTTTCAGGCAGGTCCCTCATGCTATTCATATTGCACCTTCACCAGTGAGATGGACACCTGGTTATGGGACTCACTGTAACTTTGATATGTGTTATTGTTATTGTAATTGTTGTTGTGACCTGTTTACAAAAACGCTTCAGTCCAGGAGTACTGAGTTGTACTAGGGGGGAATGTGGCACCCTGCTACACACAGGTACCACAGGACCCAAAAGGGTGCATGGACGGACTTCTCCACAAGAGGCCCTTACTACACACAGACACCTCCACCCTTCACCTCATACCACCAGAGGGAGCCCTGTGAGGGATATATATACTGGAGGGTGGAGTTAGGTAGGGAGAGTGCGCTGGCACTAGAGATCAGTGAAGAAGCAGCACCTGTTAGCTGCTGTGCTGAGGAAAAGTCAAGGCCTAAAGCACGTGCTGAAGCCTGAGGGCCTAGAGCGTGGCCGGAGGCAAGGAGAGGAGAGAGGAGTTAAGGGGGCAGAGGAGCATCTTAGGCTCACCCCAGAACACAAGCCGGACACCGGGTCCGCGCCTACAGGGTCCTCTACGCCCAGTAGGAATAACCGGTATACCAGGAGGATTCCAGACCCCTGGTCAACCTGAAGCTACAATCATCTGAAGAACTAGGAACCACGAAGGCCCCAGCATCCAGGGATAGTGGTAGCCAGAGAAAAGTTCTTACTACCAAGCAGACAGATGAGAGAGTGAAACAGTACAGAAGCTAGGCCTAGTTCCAGGCTGGTCAGGAGCTTCAGAGAGAGAGAGGAAGAAACGGATCAGGAGACCTACTACCCGCTCCCTGGGGAGAGTCCAGAAGTGCACCCCTCCTACCAAGTACACTGGACCATACCTGCCGTTTACACCAGTAGCGAATCCCCTTTGTGCGAGTCCGACATTCCCCCTGTCCCGTCTGGGCCACCTCTCACCTGCATCCCTTTCATCAACCCTGCCCCGGAGGCCCGCTCCGCCTGTGGGGAGCAGAAGCATCCCAGCTGCCATCCCATCACCCCCGGAGGTCTGCAGCAGCGCTGGTACCCATTACCAGGAACCACAGGTTGCGTCACGAGACAAAACTGTTATTCATCCCTTCAAGTAACAAACCCCTTTTTAAAGAGTGACCCCAGGGTACGGGCCTGGGAGCCGACTGCCGTGACATCCCACAGAAGGTCAAGGCCTGGGTACCGAGTTTCCCCCATATCCCCCTGGGCGAGTCATACTCTTTCTGGCGTCACAAACAGGATTTCGTGCCCGTTATCACCGGGTATTGTGCGCCTAGAGACTGTTTTTCTTCACTGAATGTGGCGCCCGCCCCAGAAGAACGGGCGCCATTATGTGCGTTCTCAAAGACAACAAGGAATCACCTCCCATCGTGGGCCGGGTCCCAGAATGGCGCCAAAAGCGAGGTCCGCCCCAAGCAGCAATGGCCATGTATGTAGATGTGTCTATGAAAGTGGGGGGGCCGCCCCCAGGTGTGACCGACAGCCAGCTGCCATGGGACCGCCCCAGAAAGGGGAGAGGGAAGAAGAAAACTGAGAGACAGGGTGTGGTCTTGACCAGTCTAGACAGACCGCACCCGGCAGGCAACATGGAGGAGAGTCCGGAGCAAGCTCCCGTCCATGGCCTGCAGCGGCCATAAGTGCCTCTCACCCTGGAGGGGGTGCTAGCAAAGTTATCCCTGGAGCATGCGGAGTTCCTCCACGCCGAGGTGCAAGAACTAGGTCGGCGGATAGAAGTGGCCCTGCAAGCTGGGATCGCTGCCTGGAAAGCGGAGCTGGTGGAGAAGTTGGCGACCCGGCAGCGGTCGGCGCTGCAAGTGATCGGCGGTGTCCAAGCCCCGGTGGAGCTGCTCATGGATCAGGAGGTGATAGGCCGAGCTGAAGAGGTCGTGGGAGCAGGTAGGACTGATGTCCCTGTCCCGGACGCAGCTGGCGCTGCACCGTCCCTGGTCCTCCTGCCGGAACCGCTTATCCCGGGCGCTCACACCCCAGACCTGTACCCTGGTGATCACGTCATCTACACCAGGCACCGAGGTGAGAGGGGCTGGTATGCCCTGAACGTCCACAGGGTGGTGGAGGAGAGTGAACCCTCGCCATCTAGAGCTGATGACCCAGCTGGGCCAGCCTATTGTGGACAGGTGCTTCCCCGGAGTGAGCACCATTATTGAACTGCTGAAAAGTACTGTACATAGCAACCCGTAAGGGTACAAAAGGAAAATTTGTTTTTGTGTGAACTGAAAAATTAATGTGTGCCTTTAGTTACCCGTGAGGGTATAAAGACTTGTAGGCTGAGGACTGTGAGCAGCCAAAAACTGTCCATTGTAAATAGTTGCACTTATTAAAGTGCCCCCTATTGGTTTTATATTAAGAGACCACTGAACAAAAACCCGTTTGGCGTGGCCGAAGACGTGGTCCAACACCTGGATCACTTATGCCCTGTAGCCACGCCCAGGGCCTACGTTGAGGGTTTTCAGGCGGGTCCCTCATGCTATTCATATTGCACCTTCACCAGTGAGATGGACACCTGGTTATGGGACTCACTGTAACTTTGATATGTGTTATTGTTATTGTAATTGTTGTTGTGACCTGTTTACAAAAACGCTTCAGTCCAGGAGTACTGAGTTGTACTAGGGGGGAATGTGGCACCCTGCTACACACAGGTACCACAGGACCCAAAAGGGTGCATGGACGGACTTCTCCACAAGAGGCCCTTACTACACACAGACACCTCCACCCTTCCACCTCATACCACCAGAGGGAGCCCTGTGAGGGATATATATACTGGAGGGTGGAGTTAGGTAGGGAGAGTGCGCTGGCACTAGAGATCAGTGAAGAAGCAGCACCTGTTAGCTGCTGTGCTGAGGAAAAGTCAAGGCCTAAAGCACGTGCTGAAGCCTGAGGGCCTAGAGCGTGGCCGGAGGCAAGGAGAGGAGAGAGGAGTTAAGGGGGCAGAGGAGCATCTTAGGCTCACCCCAGAACACAAGCCGGACACCGGGTCCGCGCCTACAGGGTCCTCTACGCCCAGTAGGAATAACCGGTATACCAGGAGGATTCCAGACCCCTGGTCAACCTGAAGCTACAATCATCTGAAGAACTAGGAACCACGAAGGCCCCAGCATCCAGGGATAGTGGTAGCCAGAGAAAAGTTCTTACTACCAAGCAGACAGGTGAGAGAGTGAAACAGTACAGAAGCTAGGCCTAGTTCCAGGCTGGTCAGGAGCTTCAGAGAGAGAGAGGAAGAAACGGATCAGGAGGCCTACTACCCGCTCCCTGGGGAGAGTCCAGAAGTGCACCCCTCCTACCAAGTACCCTGGACCATACCTGCCGTTTACACCAGTAAAGGTACTGAAGCGAATCCCCTGTGTGCGTGTCCGTCGTTCCCCCTGTCCCGACTGGGCCACCTCTCATCTGCATCCCTTTCATCAACCCTGCCCCGGGGGCCCGCTCCGCCTGTGGGGAGCAGAAGCATCCCAGCTGCCATCCCATCACCCCCGGAGGTTTGCAGCAGCGCGGGTACCCATTACCAGGAACCACAGGTTGCTTCACGAGACAAAACTGTTATTCATCCCTTCAAGTAACCCCTTTTTATGAGTGACCCCAGGGTACGGGCCTGGGAGCCGACTGCCGTGACATCCCACAGAAGGTCAAGGCCTGGGTACCGAGTTTCCCCCATATCCCCCTGGGCGAGTCATACTCTTTCTGGCGTCACAAACAGGATTTCGTGCCCGTTATCACCGGGTATTGTGCGCCTAGAGACTGTTTTTCTTCACTGAATGTGGCGCCCGCCCCAGAAGAACGGGCGCCATTATGTGCGTTCTCAAAGACAACAAGGAATCACCTCCCATCGTGGGCCGGGTCCCAGAATGGCGCCAAAAGCGAGGTCCGCCCCAAGCAGCAATGGCCATGTATGTAGATGTGTCTATGAAAGTGGGGGGGCCGCCCCCAGGTGTGACCGACAGCCAGCTGCCATGGGACCGCCCCAGAAAGGGGAGAGGGAAGAAGAAAACTGAGAGACAGGGTGTGGTCTTGACCAGTCTAGACAGACCGCACCCGGCAGGCAACATGGAGGAGAGTCCGGAGCAAGCTCCCGTCCATGGCCTGCAGCGGCCATAAGTGCCTCTCACCCTGGAGGGGGTGCTAGCAAAGTTATCCCTGGAGCATGCGGAGTTCCTCCACGCCGAGGTGCAAGAACTAGGTCGGCGGATAGAAGTGGCCCTGCAAGCTGGGATCGCTGCCTGGAAAGCGGAGCTGGTGGAGAAGTTGGCGACCCGGCAGCGGTCGGCGCTGCAAGTGATCGGCGGTGTCCAAGCCCCGGTGGAGCTGCTCATGGATCAGGAGGTGATAGGCCGAGCTGAAGAGGTCGTGGGAGCAGGTAGGACTGATGTCCCTGTCCCGGACGCAGCTGGCGCTGCACCGTCCCTGGTCCTCCTGCCGGAACCGCTTATCCCGGGCGCTCACACCCCAGACCTGTACCCTGGTGATCACGTCATCTACACCAGGCACCGAGGTGAGAGGGGCTGGTATGCCCTGAACGTCCACAGGGTGGTGGAGGAGAGTGAACCCTCGCCATCTAGAGCTGATGACCCAGCTGGGCCAGCCTATTGTGGACAGGTGCTTCCCCGGAGTGAGCACCATTATTGAACTGCTGAAAAGTACTGTACATAGCAACCCGTAAGGGTACAAAAGGAAAATTTGTTTTTGTGTGAACTGAAAAATTAATGTGTGCCTTTAGTTACCCGTGAGGGTATAAAGACTTGTAGGCTGAGGACTGTGAGCAGCCAAAAACTGTCCATTGTAAATAGTTGCACTTATTAAAGTGCCCCCTATTGGTTTTATATTAAGAGACCACTGAACAAAAACCCGTTTGGCGTGGCCGAAGACGTGGTCCAACACCTGGATCACTTATGCCCTGTAGCCACGCCCAGGGCCTACGTTGAGGGTTTTCAGGCGGGTCCCTCATGCTATTCATATTGCACCTTCACCAGTGAGATGGACACCTGGTTATGGGACTCACTGTAACTTTGATATGTGTTATTGTTATTGTAATTGTTGTTGTGACCTGTTTACAAAAACGCTTCAGTCCAGGAGTACTGAGTTGTACTAGGGGGGAATGTGGCACCCTGCTACACACAGGTACCACAGGACCCAAAAGGGTGCATGGACGGACTTCTCCACAAGAGGCCCTTACTACACACAGACACCTCCACCCTTCCACCTCATACCACCAGAGGGAGCCCTGTGAGGGATATATATACTGGAGGGTGGAGTTAGGTAGGGAGAGTGCGCTGGCACTAGAGATCAGTGAAGAAGCAGCACCTGTTAGCTGCTGTGCTGAGGAAAAGTCAAGGCCTAAAGCACGTGCTGAAGCCTGAGGGCCTAGAGCGTGGCCGGAGGCAAGGAGAGGAGAGAGGAGTTAAGGGGGCAGAGGAGCATCTTAGGCTCACCCCAGAACACAAGCCGGACACCGGGTCCGCGCCTACAGGGTCCTCTACGCCCAGTAGGAATAACCGGTATACCAGGAGGATTCCAGACCCCTGGTCAACCTGAAGCTACAATCATCTGAAGAACTAGGAACCACGAAGGCCCCAGCATCCAGGGATAGTGGTAGCCAGAGAAAAGTTCTTACTACCAAGCAGACAGGTGAGAGAGTGAAACAGTACAGAAGCTAGGCCTAGTTCCAGGCTGGTCAGGAGCTTCAGAGAGAGAGAGGAAGAAACGGATCAGGAGGCCTACTACCCGCTCCCTGGGGAGAGTCCAGAAGTGCACCCCTCCTACCAAGTACCCTGGACCATACCTGCCGTTTACACCAGTAAAGGTACTGAAGCGAATCCCCTGTGTGCGTGTCCGTCGTTCCCCCTGTCCCGACTGGGCCACCTCTCATCTGCATCCCTTTCATCAACCCTGCCCCGGGGGCCCGCTCCGCCTGTGGGGAGCAGAAGCATCCCAGCTGCCATCCCATCACCCCCGGAGGTTTGCAGCAGCGCGGGTACCCATTACCAGGAACCACAGGTTGCTTCACGAGACAAAACTGTTATTCATCCCTTCAAGTAACCCCTTTTTATGAGTGACCCCAGGGTATGGGCCCGGGAGCCGACTGCCGTGACTGCCCACAGAAGGTCAAGGCCTGGGTACCGAGTTTCCCCCATATTCCCCTGGGCGAGTCAATACTGTTGTGTGTAAAGCTGCCATCCAGCTTGCCATGCCGCAGACACTGAGAAGCTTCTCAGTGAAGCTCATCAGTGTCTCACTATGACGGCATCCAGATGAGCCGAGTTCATGTCCAATGAACTCAGCTCACCTCATGCACGTCACTGACAGCGTGGGAGAATTCTCCTGCGCATGCGGTGAGTGCAGGAGAATTCTCCCACACTGGGATGGCATTGAGATGACAGGCTGGATGGCAGCTGAGCGCTGCCATCCAGCATGCCATCCGTCATAGACACTGCAGAGCGCAGGTATGCTGGGGGCTGATATTAGTAGCCTGGGAAGCTCCGTGGGTATTACCCCCTTCCCAGGCTTCAAACATCTGCCCCAGCCGTCTGCTTAACCTCCGCTAGAGACTAAAATTACGGGGAACCCCACGCCAATTTTTTTTTTAATAAATCCTTTATTTTAACTCTAAATGACAAGTACAGTAAGCAACACTGTCACTGTACTTCTTATATATGTGACTGACATGTTTCTATCTATCTAATCTATGTGTGATGCTCTATTCTTTCTGTTCTAAATTGTCGGGTACCGGTGTATGCCGCTGATGAATTGCCGGCTTTTCATGTTTCATTGTGAGCACTGTTCCCATCGATTTGGGCAATCACTGTAATGCCACAACCACAATGGCTGTGGCAATATAAGTGAGTTGCAGACAATCCCTGCATGATTGGTGCTCTAAATAGCACCAGTCATGCAGGACGGGGACCCGAGCTCCCGCCCGAGCATCGCGCAAGTACTCGGCGAGCTCCGAGCATCTCGAGTACTGAGGTGCTTGGGCGAGTACCGAGCAGTAGCGAGCATGCTCGCTCATCACTAGTCTGTATCATTGATTTCATAGAGAATCGCTATATTGTGTTGATAAGCCATGATCCCAAAGAGCAGATTTCCAAATATTGATGACCTCCCCTAATGACACCACATTAAAATTATTGTTCTAGAGAATTCCTTTAAAATGATACTTGCAGTTCCATACCTGACCACACGGCGTACTGGCGTGAACCAAAAAGAGCACTATTGTCCTAGAGAATACCTTTAGTAAATATTTGGGGTATATTGAAAAAAAAATTATGCAACTTTTCAACATTTTGTCTGCACCATTTCACTGGAGTTTTTTCAAGATCTCTGCTTCCTACTAATTAATAAGAACTTTCATTATTAAATTCCTGGTCATGTAAAGGACACTGGTGCAGGGCTTGTTACAGTATCAGTGCGGCTATCAGGGCTTTCTTATAACCAGTGTGACAAAAAGTGACCAATGAAGGTGCCTGTTGAATAATAGCAAGAAGAGATCTTGAAAACCACAAAAAATTGAAAAGTAAATTGGAAAATTGTATAACTTTTTGTTTTGCAAATAATTTCACCTATTTGCTAAAACCGGACTATCCCTTTGAATCCATGCATTTCTTCTGATGTAGTTTTCGTAATTGATTTCATTAGTATTGATGAAGAGTCATTATAACCAATTACTGTACATTTTTTGCATTGTGAATAGTTCACGACTAATGGTAACAAATAATAGGAGCCCCACGTCGATAGTTGATGGATAATCACCTTATACTGAATACATTATTTGCCTTTTATACAGAACAGTTTTGCTTTTTTTCTGGTGCCCACAGAAATCTGTTGATGTCAATTCTGTATATTGTTGAAAATGCTTTTCCCTGCTGTTCTTCATAGCTGAAAGCTGCTCTGGATGTGACACAGGATTCTACAGTAGATGTGACACAGGATTCCACAGTGGATGTGACACAGGATTCCATAGTGGATGTGACACAGGATTCCACGGTGGATGTGACACAGGATTCCACGGTGGATGTGACACAGGATTCCATGGTGGATGTGACACAGGATTCCACGGTGGATGTGACACAGGATTCCACGGTGGATGTGACACAGGATTCCACAGTGTGATCACAGTGCAACATTTTTAACATTATCGTCTCATGTACAGGGCAGAGCTGTATGGCGGCGCGTGTGGACAGTACCGCTCCTTAGCATAGAACTATGCTCCCTCCATGTGCTGCTGTTGGGTCTTTCATGTACAGAGATATTCTACTCTACTACAAATTATCCAATTTGACGAAATTCGAATTCAGTCGATTCAATTGAACTTGGCCAAGAAATTAGATTTGCATCGAATAAATTCTGCGATGTGGTCATCTCTCCTCGGCTCACGCTCCACCTCTTCTACAGCCGCCTCTCTCTTCTATCTTCTTCTCCTTCCTTGCCTCCGGTGCTGTCATTCTTCACTAGTCCCCTCGCCATCACATGGCGAACGATGCTTATCTGTTGAGGGGTCAGAAGATCTGGCTACACGTGCACCTGCACTGGTTGGATCTGCTTTGCCTTCCTGTTAGCTGTGCAGATTTTCCTTGCTTTGTTGTTGCAAGGATTAAACAGTTCTGTTTGTCACCTACAGCTTTCCATCCTGAGTTATCTCAGCTGTTCTGATTTCTCCACTCCCCTCTGGTATAAATACTCACCTCTTTTCTTGAGTAGTTGCCAGTGATAGCTTGCTATAACCTGGTTTGGAGCTGAAGGTGCAAGCTGTGTGAAGAGAGGTCATCTATGAGTCTTTTCTGGAAATATCTGTTTGGAAGTTTGTTTGTGTGTCTTCTTTTACCTTATCTCCTATTTGGTTTGTCTCACATTTTTCTTCCCCTTTATGTAATGCAGCTTCAGTGTTTGAGGTCTAAGAATGAAGAAGCTTTGATCAACCAATATGTAGGGTTTAACACAGTCTGGTTCTGTTTGCTCCAAATCTGTTTCTTTCCTTTCATTTTATCTCGACATATCCTGAGAAAAGTGGCACGAGATGAGCAGCGTTGGAAAAAAAACAACAATATTCTAGCGGGAGATGTTTATGCTATATGTGTCTCTATGTGGCCACCCAGTGGTTTTGATGTGAATTGCAGCTGGATGAGGATTTTGCTAACAATGACGGCATTCTGTCGGGTCTCCTGCCTTCTCAAACTCGAATAAATAAGAATTGTCTCTTTTATATTTTGCATTTAATGGTCCCCGGTAAATTAAAATAATTGTATAAAACAAACAGAGGGAAATTCACCTTGATCACTGGAATCAAATTTATTCAACGCTCACAAAAATACATCAGATTCCTCTCCATAGACTGGAACGAGGCAGAGGAAAGTCAAGGGCTGAACAGAGCGGAACCGTGGAGGGCAATTGCCCAGTCTAACCCACAGAAATAATTTATAAAGCTTCTCTTTCAACTGTGGAATATCTATGGTTTATTGATGAGGATGTGAGAATTGCAGCAGATCTCATCAGAGCAGCTAGAAATGAGAATCTGAGTTATTGGACGTGAGCAACTGTCCGTACTGACATTTTAGGAAGAATTATTTAAAGTTCCAGCTAAGGCATTAAAAAAAAGTAATTAATTGCCCTGGATTCCCATACACCACATACAGCACCGGTCAGTGAAAGGCCGATGTCAGGCACCTGAGAGGTCTTATCAAACCAAGAATCAATAAATCGAGGGTCCGTTATATTTATTTTCATTTTTTTTGTCCAAGAGATCAGCAAAGAAGTCCACAAAAACATAGACTTCAGATCCTTCCTCATAAAGTGGGCAAGCAAACTAGTCCCATAAATAGCACCTTAAGTGTCCAACTGTAAAATTCTTGCTGCTTCCAGTCACCACTAGGGGGAGCTCACAACATACACATTTATGCAGCTTGCAATACTGGCGGCTGCTTGTTGCAATTGACTGTCTTGCTTTGCAGAGAATATAGATCTCTTCAATATGGATACCTTGGATTTTCTAAGTGAATAGATTAGTTAGTGGGACAGATTATTAATAGAACATGCTTGTGTCATGTGAGGCTGTTGGCATGTATGCTATGTACCTAAGATAGGCTGGGTGGCAGGTGGGATTAAAGGGGTTATCTACTTTTGGGGACATTTTAAAAAATAAATGCATGTATTTGGGGCTAAAAATCATTTTTGAAGTTTGTTTTAATTAAACATTTTGCACCGTTTGACTTTTACAGGCTCATTTTGGGGTGCATACAACTTATTGATTAATGTGATTGCAGATGACAGTTGGTGCTTTTAAAATTCTATGGAGAGGAGTGGGGAGGAGCAAAAGGCAGACACATTCTACTGCAAGTTCTCCTGAGACGCATGTTATAGCTCTCTATAGAACTTTCTAAGCACCAACTGTCATCTCCTATCTCAGTAATTGGAAAATCTGTATTCACTGAAGACACATTTTAGCCACTAATTGTGAATTTTGAGAATAAATCAGTCCTGGAGGAGAAAGAAGCTGATTTTTCAGATAAGATATATTAAAAAGGTTCTTATTTTCACTTGTACTAATGATTTATTTTAAAAAATATATTAAAAGACAGTTACTCTTTAAGGGGGGGTTGGTGCCACCACTTCTCTCCAATATTCCCCTGTATACCAGTATAGGGTAACTAAAGTTTGTCTTTTGGACAGAGACATGTTCATGGATGTTACCATCGGGTCAGGCACAGAATGTACGCAGGACCACCGAGAGCCAATGTCCGCCTAGTATCATTGTGAAATGCAGGTGCACCGTATACGGGGGGGAATGTGATGACTGCTGCACTTTCTTAACATCTTCGTTAGCTACAAACCATAATCACCCTGTAAAAATAATTCTCCGCATTTACAGGATTGCTGACACATAAGACACTGATTTCATGCTAATATTTTCTAGGAAATTCCTGCGCTACTCTTTTTACTTTTTAGGAAGACAATAAAACTGATTAGTCTATTTTGTTTCTATTTGCTGTCCAGATGAAAAGGAGCAATTATTCCCTGTTATCAGCCACTTTCGGCCAGGAAGAAATTGAGTGTTTATTTAAAAAGACCTACAAGTTGAGGTCATCAGTTTTATGATATCTTTCTCAATTTTTCCATTACATAGCTCCAAATAACATTCATGTAGTCAAAGGGTTAAGTTTCTGGCTATCCACAGCCACCACTAAGGGGAGCTTAGTAAAGAAAGCTTTGGTACAATAAGCTGCCCCCATTGGAGACTGCGGTTAGCCGAAATTTAAAGGGAATCGGTCAGTCAGATCAATCCCTGCAAATCACATATAAGGGCATGCAGGTGTTTGAAAGCTAAACCAATTGACACCTTTATCTTCTATCTGTTGCTGCACTCCTGATAGATCAGGTTTTTAATTCATATGCAAATGAGGCATTTAGTACTCTGGGCATGATAGAGCACTTCCCAAGCCTTTGTCTCCAGAAGTAATTTCCCCACCAGGCATCTTTAGGTTGATTGATAGCCCTCTGCCTGTGTGGCGTAAGTCAGTGAGATATCAACAAGCTAAAGAGGGCAGTTCGATGCATTTTAGGGTGGTGATATAAGCTGTGAAGCAGGAAAACAACCTCAGGAGGCAAAGGCTCGGAAAGTGCTCCGTCACACCTAGAGCACTTAACACTTCATTTGCTTATTAATTAAAATATTGATTTCTCAGGAATACAGCAACAGATAGAAGATATAAAGGTGTTGCTGGATTTAGCTCTCAAACACCTGAATGCTCATATGTGTGGTTTGCTGTCACCAATCGAGGCAGCTTATTGTACCAATGCTGTCTTTACTAAGCTCCCCCTAGTGGTGGCTGACGATAGCTAGAAACTTAGCTCTTTGACTTTATGAATGAAATTTGGTGCTCTATAATAGAAAAATAGAGCTTATGGCCTTATATACATATCATAAAATGGGTAACCCCAAATTGTAGGTCTTTTAGATAAACGTCCAATTCCTTCCTGGTCGAAAGTTGCTGATAACAGGGGACAGCTTGTTTGACCTTACTGACAGATTCCCTTTAATTACCTCTATGACAATCAAACCCTTTAAAATGTTACTGTCATTTCAATAAACTTTGCAGAAATCGGGCTAATTAAGAAACATTGTAATATATCTTATGAAAGAAATCTGCTTCTTTTCCATTTGTGAGCCACTTCACTAATCATTCATTCTGAAACACAGCTATCCCAGGGGTAACGTTTCTCCTTGTGCACAGTGACATGTTAAGCATGTCAAGGTGAGGAGACTTTTAAGCTGCAATGCTCTTCTGGGAAATATGCAAATTGTCTCTTCAGAGAGGAAGAGGACTAGAACTCTAGTGCCACTTACAGGAAGTAGCAAACCTGAAAGTCAATATGGACTCTCTAACAAGCCTTGTCACATGACTTATGATAAAAGCCAAAACCAGAATCTCAATTTGCAGACATTGTGTTTCGGGGTACCGCCCCTCATCAGTGTTTAGTGTGAGATCTGGTTTGGCTGAGTGAGAGTCATCTGAACGGGATCCAAGGGGTAACGTTTCTCCTTGCAGAGAGTGACATGTTAAGCATGTCAAAGTGAGGAGACTTTTAAGCCGTAATGCTCCTACAATTTCTCTTGCTTAAGACAAGACAGGCTGCTGGCTGACTAATGGATAAGATTATGGCTGCCTATTGAAGTCTATGGAGGAGGGAGTAGAGAAAAAAAGGTACAGATACAGAGCGAACCTTGCTGTTGTTTTCTAGATTTTTTTGTTATTTTACTGCAGGGCTGGATTCACAGATATACTGCTCAGTACTTATGTATAATGGCCTCCATGCTTCTGAAAATGTGCTTCGGAGAGACTAGAGAGCTGGAATATCTCCTGTCTGTGGAACTTGTTTTTGTTATCTCACCCTAGTGCTGGATTCACATATATACTGCTCAATACTTTAATATAATGGTCTCCATGCTTCTGAAAATGCGCTGCAGAGAGGCAGGAGAGCTGGAATATCTCATGTCTTTGTGTGCAGTGTTTGGGAAAGGTAATGTAAATTAGGTTCCAAACACCTGCAAATCATATAATGGCCAGGTAGTGTAATTTCTTGTGTACAGGACAGCTTATTCTTAATAGTCATCAGAAACTACAGGTATAGTATAATTAAAATGGTCAATGGCTTTTAAGGAGACTTTGTGTAAAGCAGCAAAACAAGCAGATATAAGAACCTTTGTAGGTTATCAGAGAAATATGCTTCTTTATCCACTTATGAGCCACTTCTTTCGCTACCTTCTGAACTCACCATCCACTCAGTACTGTGTTCACCAAGCAGACACAGGCAGATGGTGTTGCAGTTTTAGCTCATTCCAGTGCTGGATTCACAGCCACACAGCTCAGTACTGCTGTATAATTTCCTCCATGCTTAGCATGTCCAAATGTGCTGTTTATGGGAGACACCCACTAGCTCAGAGACAAATGAAAAATAGAGATAGGACCTGCAGAGGGGAAAATGCAGGATACAAGTCATATAATGGCCAGAAATAGTGATATTCTTCATCTACTCACATATATTACAACAGATAATACTCTGTATACATCCAATCAGGAGAAAGGCTCTCATATATGCCACTGTAAAGCCATCTAGAGGAGTATATTGTCAATTAACCACAATGTTTTTTTTTTTAAAAAAAGTGTGATAAGTTTTGTGCTACTTAGAAAGCTAGATAAGAAAAATACGACTACACTTCTAATGAGATTCTGTCCCTTATTACATTACCATAAGGTGACTGTCAGTCAGGAGAAATTGCCATCCAAGGCTCAGCAGATATTCTTATAAATCTCGTGCTTAATGATAAGCTGCTATTAGCTTTGACGATAATGCGTCACACTGAAAAGATAATGTTCGCGGAGCGACATATCCAGATCTTAATTTCTCAGGCCATCTGTGGGCAGGTACACTTTGTACTTACTCATATTAATTAAATAGCCAAATGGCCATGGGAGTGATTAGAGTTAATGGCTGACATCGGGAAGAGACGGACACACTAAATACACTGGAGATAGAGTGACACTTTGTAACTCTTCCAACTTGGATTGGATGAAATATACGGTATCTTATTTTTGGTAAATTAGGGCCAGTTGGCATGTGTGCTGTCTCATTCTTTTGTCTGTCCCATCCTGATCGCTCACCTGGTCACCACCCTGAGCTCAGTCCTTCACCAGGTCTCGCGGTTGGAACCTGCCTCGTCTAGTTTTACCGGTCTCTCCTGGTAATCCTCCTTTCACGTGTCCGTTCAGACATTCCGTTTTAGGAACAGACAAATGGAATAAGTTACCTGCTACAACAGTTATTTAAATGGATACTAGGCGAGGCAGGTCCCTGGTCAAGGACAGAGCACAACGTGGTGACCAGGTGAGCGGTCAAGATGGGACATACCAAAGAATGAGACAGCATACATGCCAATTGGCCTCAATTTGCCAGGACAGTCACAATTTTTTGGAAACAGTCAAGGCAAATTTTTAGTGTCCTGGGCCAAAAAGGACGGGGCTTACTGAAAACCCACCAATAAATTACCATTTATGGACAGGTATAGGGGCTGGGGTAGAGGCAAGACTAAAGCATCCCTAGAATGCCACCTCCAAGTCATTATGAGATAGGAGCAAAGTTGCAGCTGAGGACCAGAAGTAAAGGCAGAAAGTAAAGTATCCAAGGGTGTAGATTCGGATAGGAGTCCAGGAGGCAAGGAACCCAACGCCATGATGCAGGGCACGAACCAAAGTAGCCCAATGAGTTGCAAGCCTACAGAGACCAAGGAAGAGTCAGCCATTGATTTGGTACAGCAGGGTGAGATATAGATGTTGACATAAGTGGCATTTATGAGCTCTGCACATCCTGAACTTTTATTTTTGGAGGTGTTGTGAGTCCTCGTTTTTCTTTGGGTCGGACTTTTCAGCCCAAACATGAATTTTTACAAAACATTAATGCAAAATTGCATGAATGTATCTGTGAATGAAGTGCGGGGTGAGTTCTTCATAATGTTCCAGATGTCTTCTTTACAGAAAATGTACGTGAATAGGAGCACAGAACGATTAGCTGTAATTGTCTTATAGTTCAGCTTATAATTGTGCCAAATTGTAAGTACATTTCCCTGAAATCCCTCTCAGCAAAGATAAATGTCTACTCTCAAACCAACAAGCCCCCAGCACGTCACAGGTCTAGGATAAGACGTAGTTCAGATACATGACAGGCCGTGTCCTAACAGAGCAGATGGCAAGAAACCGTGAAATTGTCCTCCAGAAGCTCCTGCCATTCACAGACTGACAGGTTTTTCCTTGAAGCTTCCATACTCTCTCCTGAGGCCGAGCCGAGATCCACACAAATGAGAAGCAACAAGTACAGGAAATTTATGGGATTGAGTTAAGAGAACAAGAGATAAAATCAGTAGAGTGTAAAAAATAGACAAGGTCTTTTACTTAAAAGGTAACTCTGCTCCAAATACATAAATCTCCTCATTTGATATGTAAAGGATTTAATTATGGATTCATGGAGTCCACCACACTCACACAGTATCTATCATCGATCTATTATCTATCTGTCATCAATCTATTATCCATCTATCTATTATCTATCTATCTTTATAATATCTGTCTATCTAAATGCAAAAAAAAACAGGCAGCATACTCTAGGAATATCATAAAAGTGAATACATTTTTAATTTGCCATGTGTGCAAAAAAGCAACCTTTTCGGCTCCAAAGTAGCCTTTGTCAAGCAGTTCATAGAGTGCAGCAGATATATACAGTACAGACCAAAAGTTTGGACACACCTTCTCATTTAAAGATTTTTCTGTATTTTCATGACTATGAGAATTGTACATTCACACTGAAGGCATCAAAACTATGAATTAACACATGTGGAATTATATACTTAACAAAAAAGTGTGAAACAACTGAAAATATGTCTTATATTCTAGGTTCTTCAAAGTAGCCACCTTTTGCTTTGATGACTGCTTTGCACACTCTTGGCATTCTCTTGATGAGCTTCAAGAGGTAGTCACCGGAAATGGTCTTCCAACAATCTTGAAGGAGTTCCCAGAGATGCTTAGCACTTGTTGGCCCTTTTGCCTTCACTCTGCGGTCCAGCTCACCCCAAACCATCTCGATTGGGTTCAGGTCTGGTGACTGTGGAGGCCAGGTCATCTGGCGTAGCACCCCATCACTCTCCTTCTTGGTAAAATAGCCCTTACACAGCCTGGAGGTGTGTTTGGGGCCATTGTCCTGTTGAAAAATAAATGATGGTCCAACTAAACGCAAACCGAATGGAATAGCATGCCGCTGCAAGATGCTGTGGTAGCCATGCTGGTTCAGTATGCCTTCAATTTTGAATAAATCCCCAACAGTGTCACCAGCAAAGCACCCCCACACCATCACACCTCCTCCTCCATGCTTCACGGTGGGAACCAGGCATGTAGAGTCCATCCGTTCACCTTTTCTGCGTCGCACAAAGACACGGTGGTTGGAACCAAAGATCTCAAATTTGGACTCATCAGACCAAAGCTCAGATTTCCACTGGTCTAATGTCCATTCCTTGTGTTCTTTAGCCCAAACAAGTCTCTTCTGCTTGTTGCCTGTCCTTAGCAGTGGTTTCCTAGCAGCTATTTTACCATGAAGGCCAGCTGCACAAAGTCTCCTCTTAATAGTTGTTGTAGAGATGTGTCTGCTGCTAGAACTCTGTGTGGCATTGACCTGGTCTCTAATCTGAGCTGCTGTTAACCTGCGATTTCTGAGGCTGGTGACGCGAATAAACTTATCCTCAGAAGCAGAGGTGACTCTTGGTCTTCCCTTCCTGGGGCGGTCGTCATGTGAGCCAGTTTCTTTGTAGCGCTTGATGGTTTTTGCAACTGCACTTGGGGACGCTTTCAAAATTTGCCCAATTTTTCAGACGGACTGACCTTCATTTCTTAAAGTAATGATGGTCACTCGTTTTTCTTTACTTAGCTGCTTTTTTCTTGCCATAATACAAATTCTAACAGTCTATTCAGTAGGACTATCAGCTGTGTATCCACCAGACTTCTGCACAACACAACTGATGGTCCCAACCCCATTTATAAGGCAAGAAATCCCACTTATTAAACCTGACAGGGCACACCTGTGAAGTGAAAACCATTTCCGGTGACTACCTCTTGAAGCTCATCACGAGAATGCCAAGAGTGTGCAAAGCAGTCATCAAAGCAAAAGGTGGCTACTTTGAAGAACCTAGAATATAAGACATATTTTCAGTTGTTTCACACTTTTTTGTTAAGTATATAATTCCACATGTGTTAATTCATAGTTTTGATGCCTTCAGTGTGAATGTACAATTTTCATAGTCATGAAAATACAGAAAAATCTTTAAATGAGAAGGTGAGTCCAAACTTTTGGTCTGTACTGTATATACAGTTGAAACCAATAATAGTTTAGAACACTTTTTATTAATTAAATTCTATACAAGTCAAGTTTTATTTACAATCCCTTAAATAGGGTTAATTTACCATCTGCGTTATTTTGTTAGTACAGTATTTTTCGGACTATAAGACGCACTTTTTTCCTCCAAAATTTTGGAGGAAAATGGGGGGTGCGTCTTATAGTCCGAATGTTGGGGGGGGGGATATATATGTGGGGTGTGGGGGGAGCAGTAGCGGTGGAGGAGCGGGGCACAGGAGGCAGCAGCCGCCCGCTGCAGCCTACACTGTCCCCGCTGCTAAAGAAAATGAATATTCATGCTATTTAATAGCGGTGCACAGTGTAGCCGCGCTGCGGCTCCTGCCGGAATCGCCTGTGCCCGCTGTTAAAGGGCATGAATATTAAACCTCTCTCCACGCCCATGGGCATGGGGAGGGGGTGAATATTCATGCCCTTTAATAAGCGGGCACATGCGATAGCCGGCAGCAGCAGGAGCCGCAGCACGGCTACACTGTGTGCCGGCTATGAAGGAGAGTGAAGTCACTGCTCCCCGTGCACACAGTCCTGGTGTGGGGAGCAGTGACTTCCGGCAGCTGATCTCTCCATGTGAGCCGCGCATGGCAGTAACGTCATGCGCGGCTCACATGGAGAGATCAGTGCAGGCAGACAGGACGCAGCGCTGGAGGAGAGAAGAAAGGTGAGTAGGAGTGTTTATTTATTTTTTATGTGCAGCCTGATGGGGATTAGGTGGGCCATACATACCAGGGTAAGGATGAGGGGTGCCATGCATACCAGGATAGGGATTAGGGGTGCCATGCATACCAGGATAGGGATTAGGGGTGCCATGCATACCAAGATAGGGATTAGGGGGACCATGCATACTAGGATGGGGATTAGGAGTGCCATGCATACCAGGATGGGGATTAGGGGTGCCATGCATACCAGGACAGGGATGAGGGGTGCCATGCATACCAGGATAGGTATGAGGGGTGCCATGCATACCAGGATGGGGATTGCTGTGCCATGCATACCAGGATGGGGATTGCTGTGCCATGCATACCAGGATGGGGATTGCTGTGCCATACATACCAGGATAGGGATTAGGGGTGCCATGCATACCATGATAGGGATTAGGGCTGCCATGCATACCAGGATTGGGGGATGAGGGGTGCCATGCATACTAGGACAGGGATGAGGGGTGCCATGCATACCAATACAGGGATGAGGGGTGCCATGCATACCAGTATAGGGATTAGGGGTGCCATGCATACCAGGACAGGGATGAGGGGTGCCATGCATACCAGGACAGGGATGAGGGGTGCCATGCATACCAGGATAGGGATGAGGGGTGCCATGCATACCAGGATAAGGATGAGGGGTGCCATGCATACCAGGATGGAGGGATGCCAGGCATACCAGGATGGGGATGGGGACCACGTATAAAAGGAAGGGGGGGGACATATATACCAGGATGGGGGATATTGTCAGAATTGGGGGACATTACCCCTAAACCAGTGTCAGCAGAAGACCCCCTCCCCCTTAAAAGTGCATCATGACCACATTTTTTGCTTAATTTTTTTTTTTTCCTCCTCTAAAACCTAGGTGCGTCTTATGGTCCGGTGCATCTTATAGTCCGAAAAATACGGTAAGTCATTCTAAATGAACATACCTACAGTTGAAACCAGTAGTTTCCATACACCATATAAAAAAACACATTTGCATTTTTTTCTCAATATCTGACATGAAATCAGAATAAACCTTTCTCGTTTTAGGTCAATTAGGATTACCATAATGTTTAATATTTGCCAAATGCCAGAATAATGAGATAGAGAGAATGTTTTAAGGCATTTTTATTACTTACTGCAAAGTCATAAGTTTACATTCATTTCATTAGTATTTGGTACCATTGCTCTTAAACTGAATGACTTGGGTCAGACGCATAGGCGGATTATAATGAGGGCAATATGGGCTACCGCCCGGGGCCCTGAGGCTCCAGGGGGCCCATGAATTGCTCCCTTTATAATGCGCATTTTTTTGGTCACCGCTGCGCTGGCCGAAGGTTTAGATGATCACCGCTGCGGGCCCGCAGCTGTAGGTGGTTTGAATCATACTGTGTCGCCCCGCCCTGCCAGTGCCACATGACGCTCCCATCTGGCCGCCGCGGCTGTATATTCACTAGCACGGGCATGCAGTTTAAATGCTGTTGGTACCGCCCTGCCTGACGTCATGTGGCAGGGCGGTCCCAACATCATTTAAATTTCCCGCCGGCGCTAGTGCATATACAGGGCTGCGTGATGCAGCCACCGTGTCTGTGAGTGGCTGCTTTGAACTTTGGGACTGTCCTGCAACATGACGTCAAGCAGGGCGGTCCCAAAGTTCAAAGCAGCCACTCACAGACACGCTGCATCACGCAGCTGCTCCCATCCGGCCAGCTGCAGATCCACCGGGGTGGGCAGTTTAAATGATGCTGGAACCGCCCTGCCACATGACGTCAGGCAGAGCCCAGCATACACAGGGGCGCGGGTCTATTTAAAAGTTCATGAAATGTCTCACATGAGCCAGTGTCATTCTGCCCTGCAGCATCTGCTGAAGAGGTGCCGCCACCCACGCACAGTGACCCACAGTTTGTCTGCAGCCTGCCTGGTCTCCTGCTGAGCCCTGCTGCTTCAGTCTCAAAGTGTGTATTCTGTTTAAAAAGTATGTTTTTTTATATCTATATATCAATGAATAATGGTCCCCTGCAGTTTTATATAGACTGCTTGCTGGCTGCCTTCTAGTGTTCCTGCCACTTGCCACAGTCAGACAAACATTAGCTTATATCATCGTGTGTCTCAGACACTGTGGCAGTGGAATGGGGTGGGCAGCCAGCAGCACTTTGTATGAAAGGGCAGGGGATCATTGTCATTTTTAAAATTTGTACATAATGTTGGGGATGGGAGAGGAGTGGACTGAACTACATAAAGACAAATGCCCCTGCACACTGTGTACTCCTTCTCCCCATCATCTTAGAAATTTTGCTTGCATCATGTAGTGAGTGGCAGCTGAAAGTGTGGCCCAGCGCGGACTTAAAGCGGGCTGGATCTGTCTCTTGCAGCTGTGGGTGGAGCTAAGCTTCGTGCGGCTCCCTGCTGTGTAGAGATGGCTACGTGTGGCCTCCTGCTGTGTAGAGATGGCTATGTGTGGCCTCCTGCTGTGTAGAGATGGCTACGTGCAGCCTCCTGCTGTGTATAGAGGGCTACGTGCGGCCTCCTGCTGTGTAGAGATGGCTACGTGCGGCCTCCTGCTGTGCATAGATGGCACCGTGCAGCCTCCCGCTGTGTATAGATGGCGCCTGTGTATAGATGGCTATGTGTGGCCTCCTGCTGTGTATAGATGGCTTTGTGCGGCTCCCTGCTGTGTATAGATGGCTACGTGCTTCCTCCCGCTGTGTATAGATTGCTACGTGCGGCCTCCTGCTGTGTATAGATGGCTACATGCGGCCTCCTGCTGTGTATAGATGGCGCCGTGCGGCCTCCCGCTGTGTATAGATGGCTACGTGCGGCCTGACGCTGTGTATAGATGGCTACGTGTGGCCTCCCGCTGTGTATAGATGGCTACGTGTGGCCTCCTGCTGTGTATAGATGGCTACGTGCGGCCTCCTGCAGTGTATAGATGGCGCCGTGCGGCCTCCCGCTGTGTATAGATGGCTGCGTGCGGCCTCCCGCTGTGTATAGATGGCTATGTGTGGCCTCCTGCTGTGTATAGATGGCGCCGTAAGGCCTCCCGCTGTGTATAGATGGCTACGTGCAGCCTCCCGCTGTGTATAGATGGCTCCGTGCGGCCTCCTGCTGTGTATAGATGGCTACGTGCGGTCTCCTGCTGTGTATAGATGGCTACGTGCTACCTCCTGCTGTGTATAGATGGCTACGTGCGACCTCCTGCTATGTATAGATGGCTACGTGCGGCCTCCCGCTGTGTATAGATGGCTACGTGCAGCCTCCCGCTGTGTATAGATGGCTCCGTGCGGCCTCCTGCTGTGTATAGATGGCTACGTGCGGCCTCCTGCTGTGTATAGATGGCTACATGCGGCCTCCTGCTGTGTATAGATGGCTACGTGCGGTCTCCTGCTGTGTATAGATGGCTACGTGCTACCTCCTGCTGTGTATAGATGGCTACGTGCGACCTCCTGCTATGTATAGATGGCTACGTGCGGCCTCCCACTGTGTATAGATGGCTACGTGCAGCCCCCTGCTGTGTATAGATGGCGCCGTGTGGCCTCCTGCTGTGTATAGATGGCGCCGTGTGGCCTCCCGCTGTTTATAGATGGCGCCGTGTGGCCTGCCGCTGTGTATAGATGGCGCCGTGCGGCCTCCCGCTGTGTATAGATGGCGCCGTGCGGCCTCCCGCTGTGCATAGATGGCGCCGTGTGGCCTCCCGCTGTATATAGATGGCGCCGTGTGGCCTCCCGCTATGTATAGATGGCGCCGTGCGGCCTCCCGCTGTGTATAGATGGCGCCGTGCGGCCTCCCGCTGTGTATAGATGGCGCCGTGCGGCCTCCCGCTGTGTATAGATGGCGCCGTGTGGCTTCCCGCTGTGTATAGATTGCTACAAGCGGCGGCCTGCTATGTATAGGAGGATTATGTGGCAGCTCATATTGTATATAGGGTCTCATACTGTATATAAGGGATGTCAGCATACTTAATTGTGCTCAATATTAACTCATACTATTAATGTAAAAAAATTATTATAATTAATATATTAATATTGTGCCAAATTAATTTTACGTGAACTACCACATGATCTATCAAAGGGGATGATGTGACATATCATATTATACATCAGGTGTGTGTGTGGGGGGGGGGGGGGCCCACGCCTTCTAAACTGCCCGGGGCCCTTGCTACTCTTAATCCACCCCTGGTAAGACGTCTGGGATATCCTTCCACAAGCTTCTCACAATATTTGGTCATAATTTGGGCCCATTCCTCCTGACAAAACTGGTGTAACTGATCCAGGTTTGTAGGTCACCTTGCTCGCACCTCCCTTTTCAGCTTTGCTCATAAATTTTCAATAAGATTGAGATCAGGGCTTTGTGATGGCAACTCCAAAACATTGACTTTGTTAACCTTAACCCAGTTTGTCTCCATTTTGGCAGTATGCTTCAGGTCACTGTCCATTTGGAAGACCCATTTCCACCCAAGCTTTAACTTCCTGGCTGATATCTTGAGATGTTGCTTCAGTATTGCCACATAATCTTCTTTTCTCATGATGCCATCTATTTTGTGAAGTGCACCAGTCTCTCCTGCAGCAAAACAACCCCACAACATGATGCTGCCACCCCCGTGTTTCACAGATGGGACGGTGTTCTTAGGCTTCCATGCTTCTCCCTTTTTCCTCCAAACATAATGATGGTCATTATGCCCAAAAAGTTCAATTTTAGTTTTATCAGACCACAGGACATGTCTTCAAAAATTAAGGTCTTTGTTCCTGTGTGCATTTGCAAACATTAATCTGGCTTTATGTTTCTTTTGGAGTAATGACTTCTTCCTGGCCGAGTGGCCTTTCAGCCCATGTTGATACAGTACTCATTTCACTGTGGATATTGACACAATCTTACCAGCTTCCGCCATCATCTCCACAAGGTCTTTTGCTTTTGTCCTTGGGTTGATATGCACATATCGTACCAAAGCATGTTCATCTCTGCGACACAGAACCCGTCTCCTTCCTGAGCGGTATGATGGCTGGACATTCCCATCTTGTTTGTACTTGCGTATAGTTTTTTGCTCAAATGAACGAGGCACCTAAAGGTATGTTGAAATTGTACCCAAGGATGAGCCAGACTTGTGCAAGTCCACAATTCTCTTTCTGATATCTTGGCTGATTTCCTTAGACTTTCCCATGGTGCTACACAAAGAAGCAGTGTGTTTCAGGTGTGCATTAAAATACATCCACAGGTGTGTCTCTAATTAACTCAGATGTTGCCAAAAAAAATTATCAGAAGCTTCCAAACACATGACATCATCATATGGGCAGTCCAGAATTGTTTAAAGGCATAGTAATCTTAGTGTATGTAGTATGTAAATTTTGACTTTGCAGTATGTAATAAAAATGCCTTAAAACATTGTCTGTCTCTCATTATTCTGGCATTTGGCAAATATTAAAAATTCTGGTAATCCTCATTGACCTAAAAAGGGAAATTGAGAAAAACATGCATATGTGTCTTTTTTATATAGTGTATGGAAACTTCTGTTTTCAACTGTAGGTATGTTCATTTGGAATGACTTACTAACAAAATAATCCAGATGGTGTATTAACCCTATTTAAGAGATTGTAAATAAAACTTGACTTGTATTGAATTTAATTAATAAAAAGTGGTCTAAACTATTTTAAAAACACTGAAGTGATCCTGTATTATTTCTCTATTTTATTGGATTCCTGTATTTAGGGATCCCTACCCTATTGGCTATTAGTCCTAAACATATTAATAAGGCTATATTGTTTTACCTAAATCATGGCTGCAGTTGTATAGCATTATGAGGGAAAGTATGGCTGGTAGTATATACACAAACCACTAAAGCTAGTTAAGAATAACTCATAGCCTCCCTAACAAGTTTCTCCTAAGAAGGCTTCATCAGGGGGCTCAGGCTATAATATCACACATGTGAGGCTTGAGAAAGGTTCACACATCAACTGAAATGTTGCCATGTTGGGGGAATAAACACCATTATTTTTGGGTTGGAATTTGATTGCTGCTATCCCCATTTTAATTCATATCAATAGGATCTATCTATCTATTATCTATCTATCTATCGTCTATCTATTATCTATCTAATATTTATCTATCCTCTGTATATCTATCTTTGTATCTATCTAATATCTTTTATCTATCTTTGTATCTATCTATGGAAAAAAAAGCATCACTATACTAGATGTAGGGTGCAAGCCTTACCATTACAGCCCTATGCCCTTCCACCAATATGCAAAAAACGCAGCACTCCAAGACTGTAGTCGAAAAAAAATAGTGATTTATTCCCCCATGCTGTGTGCTTTGTGTGATGTTTCAGCTCTTTTAAGTAACTGAGCCTTTTCCAAGCAGCGAGTTTGGTGAATAAACAAGATTTATAGGTAACGTCTCATTAGCATTAATTAGACATAATTAGTGCATAAATACATAAAAATAGCATCATTTATTCTTGTGCAGTTTATGTACAATCATCACATCATGTGCAATAATATATACAGAAACTCCAGTGCAAATTCATTAAAAGTGTTGTATATAGTATATGCACTGATTCATGTATCACCTGCAGAATGATCTGCACCTGCCGGTCACTGACCAACAATCAGCAAGTGCAGATTATTCTATATATTATCTATCTATTATCTATCATCTATTATCTATCTATATATTATCTATCTTTCTATTATCTATTATCTATCATCTATTATCTATCATCTATTATCTATCTATATATTATCTATCTTTCTATTATCTATGATCTATCTACTATTTATCTATCTATTTATCATCCACCCATCTATCTATCATCTATCTATTATCTATCTATTATCTATCTGTTATCTATCTATTATCTATCTATTATCTATCTGTTATCTATTATCAATCTATCATCTATCTATTATCTATATATTATCTATTATCTATCTATTATCTATCTGTTATCTATCTATTATCTATCTGTTATCTATCTGTTATCTATTATCAATCTATCATCTATTATCTATATTAATTATCTGTCTTCTATCTATTATCTATCTGTTATCTATCTATGTATTATCTGTCTATTATCTATCTAGTATTTATCTACAGTATCTATGATCTATCTATCTTCTATCTATTATCTATCTATCTTCTATCTATTATCTATCTATTATCTATCATCTATCTGTCTATCTATCCATCCATCCACCCATCTATCTATTATCTATCTGTTATCTATCTATTATCTATCTGTTATCTATTATCTATCTATTATCTATATATTATCTATCTATTATCAATCTATCATCTATCTATTATCAATCTATCATCTATCTATTATCTATCTATTATCTATCTATCTATTATCTATCTGTTATCTATCATCTATCTGTTATCTATCATCTATCTATTATCTCTCTATCTATCTATCTATTACCTATCTATCTCATATCTATCTATCCATAGAACTGCAATAATTTTTCAGGTTTTGACACCCTTACCTCTCTTTTTTTGCCATGCTGTTACATTAATCTTCTTTCTTTCAGAGAATGGTTCCCGGTTATGGATCTACAGTAAACTATGCCGATCCCACTCTGATGCCGCTTGCACATGAAGATGCCAGAGCAAGGGAAAAAATTATGAATTCACAATTCAAATGTTATGAGAAAATAAAAAGAGATCCATCATATTCTAAATCAGGTAAAAAATATCATGATTTGCATTATCTTTCATCAGAGCAACATTTGGAGGCTACATACCCCATCCTGACCTCCCGCAGTCACTCACACTGCTGATGGTTCCTCTATAAATATCAATCGCAGCCTCGAGAAGTGACCATTAGGCTGCAGTCACATTTCGTGGCCACAGTGCAGTTTTTGCATCATCTGAAATTTTTGGAAATACTCAGGAAAGCAAAGTGCGAACAGAGCCTTACAGCTTACATAAAGAGGGTCTGGGGTTCTCAGTGTTGTTTAAATCCCTGTGTCTTTCATGATCCCTTAAGTTTTTTACACTTAGCACAACACTGTGTATCTGTTGGGCCATTGTGTTTCTGAACTGTTTCAATGTAACAAACTGCATATAAGTTTCCTATTTGCGCTTGATTCTGGATGAGTTTTTGATTGATTTGATTCTGGATGAGCTAGTGGGTGGAGACTAGCTGCTATGATGTCTCCCATACACAGCACACACAGACATGAGGGATTCCAGCTTTCCTGTCTCTATGTAGCACATGTTCAGAAGCAGCAGCAGCGGCATGGAGGACATTATATAGAATTACTGAGCAGTGTAGCTGTGAATTCAGTTACGGAGCTGCATTAATGGAATAGTGGACATAGTCGGGTACGGCACATCCACCCCCTATTGATTTGAATAGGGGGCGGATTTTCAGTAACCAGCTGCAGCCACTATAGAGGTGACAGAGCTGTGCTGTGCAGCTCCGTAAATGATCAGTTCTGGCCACCGCCAACACCGGGAACAGCTGATTGGCAGGAATCACACCCCAATAGATCAGACATTGATCACTAAAGGATAGGCCATCAATGTTAGGTCCCAGACAACCCCTTTAAGTCCTGCGTTGTTATTTTTTTCTAAATAGCACCCAACTCTGTTCTTACTTTCTGTGTTATTACTACAGCATGGGGTATGGATGAAGGAGCAGAGGGTGAGAAAAAGGCAGAGAAAGCTTTTTAGTTTGTATCTCACACCAAAGCGGAATTCACAGCTACACTGGTTACTATTTCTGTATTATGTCCTCCATGCTGCTGCTTCTGAGCATGTTCTACATAGACACAGGAGAACAGGAATATCTCATGTCTGTGTGTGCTGTGTATAGGAAACATCATATGGGAGACATCAGTAACAGCCGATCAGAGGGGGTGACAGCTGTTGCACCGACACTGATTAGACATTGACTTATCCTAAGGATAGGCCATCAGTGTTAAAGTCCTAGACAACCCTTATATAGAGTCATACTGAAAGTATTTAGGAACAGTGTGAATGCCCACATTACAACCTGAATATATGCTCCTGAGCTATAATTACCAACTGCTTTTCTATCACTTTTGATTTCTTTCAACTGACTTGCAATTTTCACAAACATAGGCGATTATAATGAGGGCAATCTGGGCTACCGCCCGGGGCCTAAGGCTCCGGGAGGCCCTTGGCCAGATTGCCCTCATTATAATATGTGCGGCACGGTCGCGCCAATGCGGCAGACACCGGCAGGCAGAGGCGGGGGGCCCCCTGACCGCTCTCCCAGCAGCGGCGCAGGGCCACTGCTTCTTCTTCAGCCGGGTCAGCACTGCACCTATTAACTTCCCTGTGTGCTTGTGCTGGCCTGGCCGCATCACAGCTAGGAGACACGGCCCTGTGCGCGGCTGTATCTGCTAGTGTGATGTCACACAGTGTGTGCCCTGCACTGCTGCACCGGAGAGGAGCTGGACTACTGGAGCCAAGCCGGGGGGATGGTGAGTGACATATGTGTGTGTGTGTGCCACAGTGTGTGTGTGTGAAGGCAGATATCATTGTGTGATGTCTGTTTATATGTATTTTTGTGTTTCAAATGTGTTTATGCGTGTATGTATATGTCTGTATATGTGTGTGTGTGCGTGACTGCGTGCTTCTCCCCACTGCATCTGGGGGCGCTGTGCGGCCTCCTCCCGTTGTATCTGGGGGGCGCTGTGCAGCCTCCTCCCACTGTATCTGGGGGGCGCCGTGCGGCCTCCTCCTGCCGTGTCTGGGGGGTGCCGTGCACCTCCTCTCACTGTACCTGGGGGGCGCCGTGCGGTCTCCTCCTGCTGTATCTGGGGGGTGCCGTGCGGCCTCCTCCTGCTGTATCTGGGGGGGTGCGGTGAGGCCTCGTCCCATTGTATCTGGGGGGCGCCGTGCGGCCTCCTCCTGCTGTATCTGGGGGCGCTGTGCGGCCTCCTCCCGCTGTATCTGGGGGGCGCCATGCGGCCTACTCCCGCTGTGTATAGATGGCGCCATTTGGCCTCCCACTGTGTATAGATGGCTACGTGCGGCCTCATGCTGTGTATAGATGGCTACGCTACGTGCGGCCTCCCGCTCTGTATAGATGGCTACATGCGTCCCCCTGCTGTGTATAGATGTCTACGTGCGGCCTCCTGCTGTGTATAGATGGCTACGTGCGGCCTCCCGCTGTGTATAGATGGCACCGTGCGGCCTCCTGCTGTGTATAGATGGCTACGTGCGGCCTTCTGCTGTGTATAGATGGCTACGTGCGGCCCCCTGCTGTGTATAGATGGCTACGTGCGACCTCCTGCTGGGTATAGATGGCTACGTGCGGCCTCCTGCTGTGTATAGATGGCTACATGCGGCCTCCCGCTGTGTATAGATGGCTACGTGCAGCCCCCCGCTGTGTATAGATGACTACGTGCGGCCTCCTGCTGTGTATAGATGGCTACGTGCGGCCTCCTACTGTGTATAGATGGCTACGTACAGCCTCCCGCTGTGTATAAATGGCGCCGTGCTGCCTCCTGCTGTGTATAGATGGCACCATGCGGCCTCCCGCTGTGTATAGATGGCTATGTGCTGCCTCCTGCTGCGTATAGATGGCTACGTGCGGCCTCCTGCTGTGTATAGATGGCTACATGCGGCCTCCTGCTGTGTATAGATGGCTACGTGCGGCCTCCCGCTGTGTATAGATGGCTACGTGCGGCCTCCCGCTGTGTATAGATGGCTACGTGCAGCCTCCTGCTGTGTATAGGAGGATTATGTGGCAGCTCATTGTGTGTAGGGTCCCATACTGTATATTGGGGATGTCAGCATACTTAATTGTGCTCAATATTAAGTCATACAATTAATGTAAAAAAATGATTATAATATATTAATATTGTGCAAAATTAATTTCACGTGAACTATCACAGGATCTATCACAGGGGATCCTGTGACATGTCACATGATACATCAGGGGTGGGTGTGTGTGTGTTTGGGGGGGCACGCCTTCTAAACTGCCCGGGGCCCTTGCTACTCTAAATCCACCCCTGTTCACAAAGAAATAAAGTTCATCAGGTGAAAAGTCGGGAACAAACTCTACAGTGAGCTTCCTGAGGTTCCATCAAAGTCGCATTCTTTAATGCATCTCTCTAGATACAAGTTAACGCTGGTTCATATTGAACATTTGCAAACTGGAAATCTTTAAAATGACCTCAGGTATTTCAGTGGAGAAGAAAAAAAGACAATCTCAGAAGGAAAGAGAGGCCGCCGCTTGTTACTAGTAACATTTTCATCTAGGTGAAAGGAATTCAATAGCAGTTTCTGTAGAACAAAGTAAAATGTAGCTATTAATTAGTCAAAAAAGAAAGGCAGTTCAGCACGGGAGACGAACAGAAGGGGGCAATTTATACAGATTTATCTTTACTGCTGCATTTATGCCTGCATTTATATGGCCTTTAAGCCTTATGTCCAGATATATTTTATAGTGACTGTTTAGAGTATGCAATTGTTGCCATTTATTATAATTATGACTTATTTTATATTTTGCAGAACATACAGTACAGACCAAAAGTTTGGACACACCTTCTCATTTAAAGATTTGTCTGTATTTTCATGACTATGAAAATTGTACATTCACACTGAAGACATCAAAACTATGAATTAACACATGTAGAATTATATACTTAACAAAAAAGTGTGAAACAACTGAAAATATGTCTTATATTCTAGGTTCTTCAAAGTAGAGACCTTTTGCTTTGATGACTGCTTTGCACACTCTTGGCATTCTCTTGATGAGCTTCAAGAGGTAGTCACCGGAAATGGTCTTCACTTCACAGGTGTGCCCTGTCAGGTTTAATAAGTGGGATTTCTTGCCTTATAAATGGGTTTGGGACCATCAGTTGTGTTGTGCAAAAGTCTGGTGGATACACAGCTGATAGTCCTACTGAATAGACTGTTAGAATTTGTATTATGGCAAGAAAAAAGCAGCTAAGTAAAGAAAAACGAGTGGCCATCATTACTTTAAGAAATGAAGGTCAGTCAGTCCGAAAAATTGGGAAAACTTTGAAAGCGTCCCCAAGTGCAGTTGCAAAAACCATCAAGCGCTACAAAGAAACTGGCTCACATGAGGACCACCCCAGGAAAGGAAGACCAAGAGTCACCTCTGCTTCTGAGGATAAGTTTATCCGAGTCACCAGCCTCAGAAATCGCAGGTTAACAGCAGCTCAGATTAGAGACCAGGTCAATGCCACACAGAGATCTAGAAGCAGACACATCTCTTCAACAACTGTTAAGAGGATACTTTGTGCAGCAGGCCTTCATGGTAAAATAGCTGCTAGGAAACCACTGCTAAGGACAGGCAACAAGCCGAAGAGACTTGTTTGGGCTAAAGAACACAAGGAATGGACATTAGACCAGTGGAAATCTGTGCTTTGGTCTGATGAGTCCAATTTGAGATCTTTGGTTCCAACCACCGTGTCTTTGTGCGACGCAGAAAAGGTGAACGGACGGACTCTACATGCCTGGTTCCCACCGTGAAGCATGGAGGAGGAGGTGTGATGGTGTGGAGTGCTTTGCTGGTGACACTGTTGGGGATTTATTCAAAATTGAAGGCATACTGAACCAGCATGGCTACCACAGCATCTTGCAGCAGCATGCTATTCCATCCGATTTGCGTTTACTTGGACCATCATTTATTTTTCAACAGGACAATGACCCCAAACACACCTCCAGGCTGTGTAAGGGCTATTTGACCAAGAAGGAGAGTGAAGGTGGACTACGCCAGATGACCTGGCCTGCACAGTCACCAGACCTGAACCCAATCGAGATGGTTTGGGGTGAGCTGGACTGCAGAGTGAAGGCAAAAGGGCCAACAAGTGCTAAGCATCTCTGGGAACTCCTTCAAGATTGTTGAAAGACCATTTCCGGTGACTACCTCTTGAAGCTCACCAAGAGAATGCCAAGAGTGTGCAAAGCAGTCATCAAAGCAAAAGGTGGCTACTTTGAAGAACCTAGAATATGACATATTTTCAGTTGTTTCACACTTTTTTGTTAAGTATATAATTCCACATGTGTTAATTCATAGTTTTGATTCCTTCAGTGTGAATGTACAATTTTCATAGTCATGAAAATACAGAAAAATCTTTAAATGAGAAGGTGTGTCCAAACTTTTGGTCTGTACTGTATATAATTATATTGTTACTAGCTATTTAACCCGTTCTACGCCCGGGTGGCGAGCATTTTTATTTGTAACTGGTCTCCCATGCTGGTATGTGCTGCCCCCCATCCTGGTATTTGAGCTGCCCCCATCTTGGAATTTGTGCTGCCCCCATCCTGTCCCCCCATCCTATCCTGGTATGCATGGCTCCCCTCATCCTTATCCTAAAATGCGTGGCACCCCTCATCCATATCCTGGTATGCATGGCACCCCTCATTCCCACCCTGGTATGCATGGCCCCCTCAGACCCAATCCTGGTATGCATGGCACCCCTCATCCCCCATCATGGTATGCATGGCACCCCTCATCCCCAATCCTGGTATGCATGGCACCCTTCACCCCCAATCCTGCTATGCATGGCACCCCTCATCGCCAATCCTGGTATGTATGGCACCCCTCATCCCTAATCCTGGTTTGCATGGCACCCTTCACCCCTAATCCTGGTATGTATGGCACCCCTCACCCACAATCCTGGTATGCATGGTACCCCTCATCCCTAATCCTGGTATGCATAGCACCCCTCATCCCCAATCCTGGTATGCATGGCACCCCTCATCCTGGTATGCATGGCTCCCTCAAACCCAATCCTGGTGTGCATGCCCCCCTCAGCCTTATCCTGGTATGCACGGGCCATTCACCCCCATCCTGGTATGCATGGTATCCCATCCCTCATCCCTATCCTGGTATGTATGGTACCCCTCTTCCTGGTATAGATGGTACCCTTCATGCGAATCATGCTATGCATGGCACCCCCACATCCCTATCCTGGAATGCATGGTACCCCTCATCCCTATCCTGGTATGCATGGCACCCCTCATCCCAATCCTGGTATGCATGGAACCCTCATCCCCAATCCTGGCATGAATGGCACCCCTCACCCCCAATCCTGGTATGCATGGCACCCCTCACAACCAATCCTGGTATGCATGGCACCCCTCACCCCCAATCCTGGTATGCATGGCACTCCTCATCCCCAATCCTTGTATGCATGGCACCCCTCATCCCCAATCCTGGTATGCATGGCACCCCTCATCCCCAATCCTGGTATGCATGGCTCCCGTCATCCCCAATCCTGGTATACATGCCACCCCTCATCCCCAATCCTGGTATGCATGGCACCCCTCATCCCTAATCCTTGTATGCATGGCACCCTTCATCCCCAATCCTGGTATGCATGCCACACCTCATCCCCAATCCTGGTGCACATGGCCCTCTCATCTCCAAACCTGGTGTGCATGGCCCCCTCATCCCCAATCCTGGTATGCATGGCACCCCTCACAACCAATCCTGTTATGCATGGCACCCCTCACCCCCAATCCTAGTATGCATGGCACTCCTCATCCCCAATCCTGGTATGCATGGCACACCTTATCCCCAATCCTGGTATGCATGGCACTCCTCTTCCCTAATCCTGGTATGCTTGGCACCACTCAACCCCAATCTTGGTATGAATGGCCCCCTCATCCCCAATCCTGGTATGCATGGCACACCTCATCCCCAATCCTGGTATGCATGGCACCCCTCGTCCCTAATCCTTGGATGCATGGCACCGCTCATCCCCAATCCTGGTATGCATGCCACACCTAATCCCCAATCCTGGTGCACATGGCCCCCTCATCTCCAAACCTGGTGTGCATGGCCTCCTCATCTCCAACCCTGGTATGCTTGGCACCCCTCATCCCCAATCCTGGTATGCATGGCACTCCTCACAACCAATCCTGTTATGCATGGCACCCCTCACCCCCAATCCTAGTATGCATGGCACTCCTCATCCCCAATCCTGGTATGCATGGCACCCCTCATCCCCAATCCTGGTATGCATGGCACCCCTCATCCTCAATCCTGGTATGCATGGCACCCCTCATCCCCAATCCTGTTATGCATGGCACCACTCATCCCCAATAATGGTATGTATGGTACACCTCATCCCCAATCCTGGTATGCATGGCACACCTTATCCCCAATCCTGGTATGCATGGCACTCCTCTTCCCTAATCCTGGTATGCTTGACACCACTCAACCCCAATCCTGTATGAATGACCCCCTCATCCCCAATCCTGGTATGCATGGCACACCTCATCCCCAATCCTTGTATGCATGGCACCCCTCATCCCTTATCCTTGTATGCATGGCACCCCTCATCCCCAATCCTGGTATGCATGCCACACCTAATCCCCAATCCTGGTGCACATGGCCCCCTCATCTCCAAACCTGGTGTGCATGGCCCCCTCATCTCCAACCCTGGTATGCTTGGCACCCCTCATCCCCAATCCTGGTATGCATGGCACCCCTCACAACCAATCCTGTTATGCATGGCACCCCTCACCCCCAATCCTAGTATGCATGGCACTCCTCATCCCCAATCCTGGTATGCATGGCACACGTTATCCCCAATACTGGTATGCATGGCACTCCTCTTCCCTAATCCTGGTATGCTTGGCACCACTCAACCCCAATCCTGTTATGAATAGCCCCCTCATCCCCAATCCTGGTATGCATGGCACACCTCATCCCCAATCCTGGTATGCATGGCACCCCTCGTCCCTAATCCTTGTATGCATGGCACCCCTCATCCCCAATCCTGGTATGCATGCCACACCTCATCCCCAATCCTGGTGCACATGGCCCCCTCATCTCCAAACCTGGTGTACATGGCCCCCTCATCTCCAACCCTGGTATGCTTGGCACCCCTCATCCCCAATCCTGGTATGCATGGCACCCCTCACAACCAATCCTGTTATGCATGGCACCCCTCACCCCCAATCCTAGTATGCATGGCACTCCTCATCCCCAATCCTGTTATGCATGGCACCCCTCATCCCCAATCCTGTGATGCATGGCACCCCTCATCCTCAATCCTGGTATGCATGGCACCCCTCATCCCCAATCCTGTTATGCATGGCACCCCTCATCCCCAATCCTGGTATGTATGGTACCCCTCATCCCCAATCCTGGTATGCATGGCACACCTTATCCCCAATCCTGGTATGCATGGCACTCCTCTTCCCTACTCCTGGTATGCTTGGCACCACTCAACCCCAATCCTGGTATGAATGGCCCGCTCATCCCCAATCCTGGTATGCATGGCACACCTCATCCCCAATCCTGGTATGCATGGCACCCCTAATCCTTGTATGCATGGCACCCCTCATCCCCAATCCTGGTATGCATGCCACACCTCATCCCCAATCCTGGTGCACATGGCCCCCTCATCTCCAACCCTTGTGTGCATGGCCCCCTCATCTCCAACCCTGGTATGCTTGGCAACCCTCATCCCCAATCCTGGTATGCATGGCACCCCTCACAACCAATCCTGTTATGCATGGCTCCCCTCATCCCCAATCCTAGTATGTATGGCATTCCTCATCCCCAATCCTGGTATGCATGGCACCCCTCATCCCCAATCCTGGTATGCATGGCACCCCTCACACCCAATCCTGTTATGCATGGCACCCCTCACCCCCAATCCTAGTATGCATGGCACTCCTCATCCACAATCCTGGTATGCATGGCACCCCTCATCCCCAATCCTGGTATACATGGCACCCCTCATCCTCAATCCTGGTATGCATGGCACCCCTCATCCCCAATCCTGTTATGCATGGCACCCCTCATCCCCAATCCTGGTATGTATGGTACCCCTCATCCCCAATCCTGGTATGCATGGCACACCTTATCCCCAATCCTGGTATGCATGGCACTCCTCTTCCCTAATCCTGGTATGCTTGGCACCACTCAACCCCAATCCTGGTATGAATGGCCCCCTCATCCCCAATCCTGGTATGCATGGCACACCTCATCCCCAATCCTGGTATGCATGGCACCCCTCATCCCTAATCCTTTGATGCATGGCCCCCTCATCTCCAACCCTGGTGCGCATGGCCCCCTCATCTCCAACCCTGGTATGCTTGGCACCCCTCATCCCCAATCCTGGTATGCATGGCACCCCTCACAACCAATCCTGTTATGCATGGCACCCCTCACCCCCAATCCTAGTATGCATGGCACTCCTCATCCCCAATCCTGGTATGCATGGCACCCCTCATCCCCAATCCTGGTATGCATGGCACCCCTCATCCCCGATCCTGGTATGCATGGCACCCCTCATCTCCAACCCTGGTGTGCATGGCCCCCTCATCTCCAACCCAGGTATGCTTGGCACCCCTCATCCCCAATCCTGGTATGCATGGCACTCCTCATCCCCAATCCTGGTATGCATGGCACCCTTCACCCCCAATCCTGGTCTGCATGGCACCCCTCATCCCCAATCCTGGTATGCATGGCACCCCTCATCTCCAACCCTGGTGTGCATGGCCCCCTCATCTCCAACCCTGGTATGCTTGGCACCCCTCATCCCCAATCCTGGTATGCATGGTACCCCTCACAACCAATCCTGTTATGCATGGCACCCCTCACCCCCAATCCTAGTATGCATGGCACCCCTCATCCTCAATCCTGGTATGCATGGCACCCCTCATCCCCAATCCTGGTATGAATGGCACCCCTCATCCCCAATCCTGGTATGAATGGCACCCCTCATCCCCAATCCTGGTATGCATGCCAGCCCTCATCCTGGTTTGCATGGGTCCCTCAAACCCAATCCTGGTGTGCATGCCCCCCTCAGCCTTATCCTGGTATGCACGGGCCCCTCTCCCCCATCCTGGTATGCATGCTATCCCATCCCTCATCCCTATCCTGGTATGTATGGTACCCCTCTTCCTGGTATAGATGGCACCCTTCACGCGAATCATGCTATGCATGGCACCCCCACATCCCTATCCTGGTATGCATGGCACCCCTCATCCCTATCCTGGTATGCATGGCACCCCTCATCCCAATCCTGGTATGCATGGCACCCCTCACCCCCAATCCTGGTATGCATGGCACCCCTCACAACCAATCCTGGTATGCATGGCACCCCTCACCCACAATCCTGGTATGCATGGCACTCCTCATCCCCAATCCTTGTATGCATGGCACCCCTCATCCCCAATCCTGGTATGCATGGCACCCCTGATCCCCAATCCTGGTATGCATGGCACCCCTCATCCCCAATCCTGGTATACATGCCACCCCTTATTCCCAATCCTGGTATGCATGGCTCCCTCATCCCCAATCCTGGTATGCATGGCACCCCTCATCACCAATCCTGTTATGCATGGCACCTCTCATCCCCAATCCTGGTATGTATGGTACCCCTCATCCCCAATCCTGGTATGCATGGCACACCTTATCCCCAATCCTGGTATGCATGGCACTCCTCTTCCCTAATCCTGGTATGCTTGGCACCACTCAACCCCAATCCTGGTATGAATGGCCCCCTCATCCCCAATCCTGGTATGCATGGCACACCTCATCCCCAATCCTGGTATGCATGGCACCCCTCGTTCCTCATCCTTGTATGCATGGCACCCCTCATCCCCTATCCTGGTATGCATGCCACACCTCATCCCAATTCGTGGTGCACATGGCCCCCTCATCTCCAAACCTGGTGTGCATGGCCCCCTCATCTCCAACCCTGGTATGCTTGGCACCCCTCATCCCCAATCCTGGTATGCATGGCACCCCTCACAACCAATCCTGTTATGCATGGCACCCCTCACCCCCAATCCTAGTATGCATGGCACTCCTCATCCCCAATCCTGGTATGCATGGCACCCCTCATCCCCAATCCTGGTATGCATGGCACCTCTCATCCTGGTATGCATGGCTCCCTCAAACCCAATCCTGGTGTACATGCCCCCCTCAGCCTTATCCTGGTATGCACGGGCCCCTCACCCCCATACTGGTATGCATGGTATCCCATCCCTCATCCCTATCCTGGTATGAATGGTACCCCTCTTCCTGGTATAGATGGTACCCTTCATGCGAATCATGCTATGCATGGCACCCCCACATCCCTATCCTGGTATGCATGGTACCCCTCATCCTTATCCTGGTATGCATGGCACCCCTCATCCCAATCCTGGTATGCATGGAACCCTCATCCCCAATCCTGGTATGCATGGCACCCCTCACCCCCAATCCTGGTATGCATGGCACCCCTCACAACCAATCCTGGTATGCATGGCACCCCTCACTCCCAATCCTGGTATGCATGGCACTCCTCATCCCCAATCCTAGTATGCATGGCACCCCTCATCCCCAATCCTGGTATGCATGGCACCCCTCATCCCCAATCCTGGTATGCATGGCACCCCTCATCCCCAATCCTGGTATACATGCCACCCTTCATCCCCAATCCTGGTATGCATGGCTCCCTCATCCCCAATCCTGTTATGCATGGCACCCCTCATCCCCAATCCTGGTATGTATGGTACCCCTCATCCCCAATCCTGGTATGCATGGCACACCTTATCCCCAATCCTGGTATGCATGGCACTCCTCTTCCCTAATCCTGGTATGCTTGGCACCACTCAACCACAATCCTGGTATGAATGGCCCCCTCATCCCCAATCCTGGTATGCATGGCACACCTCATCCCCAATCCTGGTATACATGGCACCCCTCGTCCCTAATCCTTGTATGCATGGCACCCCTCATCCCCAATCCTGGTATGCATGCCACACCTCATCCCCAATCCTGGTGCACATGGCCCCCTCATCTCCAAACCTGGTGTGCATGGCCCCCTCATCTCCAACCCTGGTATGCTTGGCACCCCTCATCCCCAATCCTGGTATGCATGGCACCCCTCACAACCAATCCTGTTATGCATGGCACCCCTCACCCCCAATCCTAGTATGCATGGCACTCCTCATCCCCAATCCTGGTATGCATGGCACCCCTCATCCCCAATCATGGTATGCATGGCACCCCTCATCCTCAATCCTGGTATGCATGGCACCCCTCATCCCCAATCCTGTTATGCATGGCACCCCTCATCCCCAATCCTGGTATGTATGGTACCCCTCATCCCCAATCCTGGTATGCATGCCACACCTCATGCCCAATCCTGGTGCACATGGCCCCCTCATCTCCAACCCTGGTGTGCATGGCCCCCTCATCTCCAGTCCTGGTATGCTTGACACCCCTCATCCCCAATCCTGGTATGAATGGCACCCCTCATCCCAAATCCTGGTATGCATGGCACACCTCATCCCAAATCCTGGTATGCATGGTACCCCTCATCCGCAATCCTGGTATGCATGCCACACCTCATGCCCAATCCTGGTGCACATGGCCCCCTCATCTCCAACCCTGGTGTGCATGGCCCCCTCATCTCCAATCCTGGTATGCTTGGCACCCCTCATCCCCCAATCCTGGTATGCATGGCACACCTCATCCCCAATCCTGGTGTGCATGGCCCCCTCATCTTCAATCCTGTTATGCATGGCACCTCTCATCTCCATCCTGGTATGCATGGCACCCCTCATCCCCAATCCTGGTATGCATGGCACCCCTCATCCCCAATCCTGGTATGCATGGCACCCCTCATCCCCAATCCTGGTATGCATGGCACCCCTCATCCCCAATCCTGGTCTGTATGGCACCCCTCATCCCCAATCCTGGTATGCATGGCACCCCTCATTCCAAATCTGGTATACATTGCACCCCTCATCCCAATCATGGTATGCATGGCACCCCATCCCTCATCCTGGTTTGTATGGTACCCCTCATCCCTATCCTGGTATTTAAGGTACCCCTCATCCTGGTATGCATGGCACCCCATCCCTCATCCTGGTATGCATGGCCCCTCATCCGAATCCTGGTATGCATGATATCCCTCATCCCCAATCCTGGTATGCATGGCACCAATCATCCCCAATCCTGGTATGCATGGCACCCCTCATCCCTAATCTGGGTATGTATGGTACCCCTCAGCCCCAATCCTGGTATGCATGGCACACCTTATCCCCAATCCTGGTATGCATGGCACTCCTCTTCCCTAATCCTGGTATGCATGGCACCCCTCATCCCCAATCCTGGTATACATGGCACCCCTCATCTCCAATCCTGGTATGCATGGCACACCTTAACCCCAATCCTGGTATGCATGGCACTACTCATCCCTAATCCTGGTGTGAATGGCACCCCTTATCCCCCAATCCTGGTATACATGGCATACCTTATCCCCAATCCTGGTGTGCATTGCCCCCTCATCTCCACTCCTGGTATGTATGGTACCCCTCATCCCCAATCCTGCTATACATGGCACACCTTATCCCCAATCCTGGTATGCATGGCACATCTTATCCCCAATCCTGTTTTGCATGGCACACCTTATCCCCAATCCTGGTATGCATTGCACCCCTCACCCCCAATCCTGATATGCATGCCACACCTCATCCCCAATCCTGGTATGCATGGCACCAGTCATCCCCAATCCTGGTATGCATGGCATGCCTCATTTCCAATCATGGTATGCATGGCACCAGTCATCCCCAATCCTGGTATGCATGACACCCCTAACCCCCAATCCTGGTATGCATGGCACCCCTCATTCCCAATCCTGGCATGCATGGCACTCCTCATCCCAATACTGGTATGCATGGTACCCCTCATCCCTATCCTGGTATGAAAGGTACCCCTCATCCTGGTATTCATGGCACCCCATCCCTCATCCTGGTATGCATGGTACCCCTCATCCCTATTCTGGTATGTATGGTACCTCTCATCTTGGTATACATGGCACCCCTCATCCCCTATCCTGGTATGTATGGCACCCCTCATCCACCAATCCTGGTATGTATGGCCTCCTCATCCACCAATCCTGGTATGCATGGTCCCCTCACCCCTCAATTCTGGTATGCTTGGTACCCCTCACACCCCAATCCTGATATTCATGGTGCCCCTCACCCCTCAATCCCGGTATGTATGGTACCCCTCATCCCCCAATCCTGGTATGTGTGGCCTACACCTTTCTTCCCTGTGCTCCAGTGCTGCTGCTGTTTCCTGTTCTGCTGGAGGCCGGGGGAGGAGTGCGGCACCAGAGTACATGTATGCCCATACCGCGCTGTCCAGCGCCATTTTGCTGAAGACACACTGCAAAGGTGTCTTCAGTAAAATGGCACCGGATAGCACTACGCGCATGCGCCAATTCCGACGCCTTCACTCATGCCCCGGTCTCTGGCAAGAAGAGAGGTGCCGCGGCAATGCTCCTCCCGGTCAGGTAAGTATGGCGCCGGAGATCGCAGTATGCGTTCAGTGTCTACACATACCGTGATCTCCGGCGCCATACACTCCTCTTACCTGTAACGGCTCCAAACGTTCTTCTGTCTGGAGCCTGACAGCGCAGGCGTGTTGTGCTTGCACAGTCTATAAAGGCTTCAGAGGGACGCTTGTAGCGTTATATTAAAGATAATCATTAACCTCCTAACTGCAATGTCAATAGATACTGATCTATATAAAGTTATAACATGTGACTTGCAATAAATACAGGAATATTTTCTCCTATGTACATAAAAGAATATAACTACTATAAAACTGCTCCTATGTACAAGAATATAACTACTATAATACTGCCCACTATGTACAAGAATATAACTACTATAATACTGCCCCCTATGTACAAGATTATAACTACTATAATACTGCCCCTATGTACAAGAATATAACTACTATAATACTGCCACTATGTACAAGAATATAACTACTATAATACTGCTCCTATGTCCAAGAATATAACTACTATAATACTGCCCCTATGTACAAGAATATAACTACTATAATACTGCCCCCTATGTACAAGAATATAACTACTATAATACTGCCCCTGTGCACAAGAATATAACTACTATAATACTGCCCGTATGTACAAGAAAATAACTACTATAATACTGCTCTTATGTATAGGAATATAACTACTATAATACTGCTCCTATGCCCAAGAATATAACTACTATAATACTGCCCCTATGTACAAGAATATAACTGCTATAATATTGCACCTATGTACAAGAATATACCTACTATAATACTGCTCCTATGTACAAGAATATAACTACTATAATACTGCTCCCATGTACAAGAATATAATTAATATAATACTGCTCCTATGTACAAGAATATAACTACTATAATACTGCCCCTATGTACAAGAATATAACTACTATAATACTGCACCTATGTACAAGAATATACCTACTATAATACTGCCCCTATGTACGAGAATATAACTACTATAATACTGCTCCTATGTCCAAGAATATAACTACTATAATACTGTTCCTTTGTACAAGAATATAACTACTATAATACTGCTCCTATGTACAAGAATATAACTACTATAATACTGCCCCTATGTACAAGAATATAACTACTATAATACTGCACCTATGTACAAGAATATACCTACTATAATACTGCCCCTATGTTCAAGAATATAACTACTATAATACTGCTCCTATGTCCAAGAATATAACTACTATAATACTGCCCCCTATGTACAAGAATATAACTATTATAATACTGCCTCTATGTACAAGAATATAACTACTATAATACTGTTCCTTTGTTCAAGAATATAACTACTATAATACTGCTCCTATGTACAAGAATATAACTACTGTAATACTGCCCCTATGTTTAATAATATAACTACTATAATACTGCTCCTGTGTCCAAGAATATAACTACTATAATACTACCCTTATGTACAAGAATATAACTAATATAATACTGCCCTTATGTACGAGAATATAACTACTATAATACTGCCCCTGTGCACAAGAATATAACTGCTATAATACTGCCCCTATGTACAAGAATATAACTACTATAATACTGCTCCTATGTACAAGAATATAACTACTATAATACTGCTCCTATGTACAAGAATATAACTACTATAATACTGCTCCTATGTCCAAGAATATAACCACTATAATACTGCCCCTATGTACAAGAATATAACTACTATAATACTGCTCCTATGTCCAAGAATATAACTACTATAATACTGCCCCCTATGTACAAGAATATAACTATTATAATACTGCCTCTATGTACAAGAATATAACTACTATAATACTGTTCCTTTGTTCAAGAATATAACTACTATAATACTGCTCCTATGTACAAGAATATAACTACTGTAATACTGCCCCTATGTTTAATAATATAACTACTATAATACTGCTCCTGTGTCCAAGAATATAACTACTATAATACTACCCTTATGTACAAGAATATAACTACTATAATACTGCCCTTATGTACGAGAATATAACTGCTATAATACTGCCCCTGTGCACAAGAATATAACTGCTATAATACTGCCCCTATGTACAAGAATATAACTACTATAATACTGCTCCTATGTACAAGAATATAACTACTATAATACTGCTCCTATGTACAAGAATATAACTACTATAATACTGCTCCTATGTCCAAGAATATAACCACTATAATACTGCCCCTATGTACAAGAATATAACTACTATAATACTGCACCTATGTACAAGAATATACCTACTATAATACTGCCCCTATGTACAAGAATATAACTACTATAATACTGCTCCTATGTACAAGAATATAACTACTATAATACTGCCCCTATGTACAAGAATATAACTACTATAATACTGGCACTATGTACAAGAATATAACTACTATAATACTGCTCCTATGTCCAAGAATATAACTACTATAATATTGCCCCTATGTACAAGAATATAACTACTATAATACTGCCCCCTATGTACAAGAATATAACTACTATAATACTGCCCCTGTGCACAAGAATATAACTACTATAATACTGCCCTTACGTACAAGAAAATAACTACTATAATACTGCTCTTATGTACAGGAATATAACTACTATAATACTGCTCCTATGCCCAAAAATATAACTACTATAATACTGCCCCTATGTACAAGAATATAACTGCTATAATATTGCACCTATGTACAAGAATATACCTACTATAATACTGCTCCTATGTACAAGAATATAACTACTATAATACTGCTCCCATGTACAAGAATATAATTAATATAATACTGCTCCTATGTACAAGAATATAACTACTATAATACTGCCCCTATGTACAAGAATATAACTACTATAATACTGCACCTATGTACAAGAATATACCTACTATAATACTGCCCCTATGTACGAGAATATAACTACTATAATACTGCTCCTATGTCCAAGAATATAACTACTATAATACTGTTCCTTTGTACAAGAATATAACTACTATAATACTGCTCCTATGTACAAGAATATAACTACTGTAATACTGCCCCTATGTTCAAGAATATAACTACTATAATACTGCTCCTATGTCCAAGAATATAACTACTATAATACTGCCCCCTATGTACAAGAATATAATTATTATAATACTGCCTCTATGTACAAGAATATAACTACTATAATACTGTTCCTTTGTTCAAGAATATAACTACTATAATACTGCTCCTATGTACAAGAATATAACTACTGTAATACTGCCCCTATGTTTAATAATATAACTACTATAATACTGCTCCTGTGTCCAAGAATATAACTACTATAATGCTACCCTTATGTACAAGAATATAACTACTATAATACTGCCCTTATGTACAAGAATATAACTGCTATAATACTGCCCCTGTGCACAAGAATATAACTGCTATAATACTGCCCCTATGTACAAGAATATAACTACTATAATACTGCTCCTATGTACAAGAATATAACTACTATAATACTGCCCCTACGTACAAGACAATAACTACTATAATACTGCACCTATGTACAAGAATATACCTACTATAATACTGCCCCTATGTACAAGAATATAACTACTATAATACTGCTCCTATGTACAAGAATATAACTACTATAATACTGCCCCTATGTACAAGAATATAACTACTATAATACTGCCACTATGTACAAGAATATAACTACTATAATACTGCCCCTATGTACAAGAATATAACTACTATAATACTGCCACTATGTACAAGAATATAACTACTATAATACTGCCACTATGTACAAGAATATAACTACTATAATACTGCTCCTATGTCCAAGAATATAACTACTATAATATTGCCCCTATGTACAAGAATATAACTACTATAATACTGCCCCCTATGTACAAGAATATAACTACTATAATACTGCCCCTGTGCACAAGAATATAACTACTATAATACTGCCCCTATGTACAAGAAAATAACTACTATAATACTGCTCTTATGTACAGGAATATAACTACTATAATACTGCTCCTATGCCCAAGAATATAACTACTATAATACTGCCCCTATGTACAAGAATATAACTGCTATAATATTGCACCTATGTACAAGAATATACCTACTATAATACTGCTCCTATGTACAAGAATATAACTACTATAATACTGCTCCCATGTACAAGAATATAATTAATATAATATTGCTCCTATGTACAAGAATATAACTACTATAATACTGCCCCTATGTACAAGAATATAACTACTATAATACTGCACCTATGTACAAGAATATACCTACTATAATACTGCCCCTATGAACGAGAATATAACTACTATAATACTGCTCCTATGTCCAAAAATATAACTACTATAATACTGTTCCTTTGTACAAGAATATAACTACTATAATACTGCTCCTATGTACAAGAATATAACTACTGTAATACTGCCCCTATGTTCAAGAATATAACTACTATAATACTGCTCCTATGTCCAAGAATATAACTACTATAATACTGCCCCCTATGTACAAGAATATAACTATTATAATACTGCCTCTATGTACAAGAATATAACTACTATAATACTGTTCCTTTGTTCAAGAATATAACTACTATAATACTGCTCCTATGTACAAGAATATAACTACTGTAATACTGCCCCTATGTTTAATAATATAACTACTATAATACTGCTCCTGTGTCCAAGAATATAACTACTATAATGCTACCCTTATGTACAAGAATATAACTACTATAATACTGCCCTTATGTACAAGAATATAACTGCTATAATACTGCCCCTGTGCACAAGAATATAACTGCTATAATACTGCCCCTATGTACAAGAATATAACTACTATAATACTGCTCCTATGTACAAGAATATAACTACTATAATACTGCTCCTATGTACAAGAATATAACTACTATAATACTGCTCCTATGTCCAAGAATATAACCACTATAATACTGCCCCTATGTACAAGAATATAACTACTATAATACTGCCCCTATGTACAAGAATATACCTACTATAATACTGCCCCTATGTACAAGAATATAACTACTATAATACTGTTCCTATGTGCAAGAATATAACTACTATAATACTGCTCCTATTTACAAGAATATAACAACTATAATACTGCCCCTATGTACAAGGATATAGCTGCTATAATACTGCCCCCTATGTACAAGAATATAACTGCTATAATACTGCCCCTTATGTAAAAGAATATAACTACTATATTATTGCCCTTATGTACAAGAATATACCTACTATAATACTGCCCCTATATACAATAATATAACTACTATAATGCTGCCCCTTTGTACAAGAATATAACTACTATAATACTGTCTCTATGGACAAGAATATAACTATTATAATACTGCCCTCTATGTACAAGAATATAACTACTATAATACTGCCCCTTATGAACAAGAATATAACTACTACAATGCTGCCCCCTATGTACAAGAATATAACTACCATAATACTGTTCCTATGTACAAGAATATAACTACTATAATACTGCTCCTATGTACAAGAATATAACTACTATAATACTGCCCTCTATGTACAAGAATATAACTACTATAATACTGCCCCCTATGTACAAGAATATAACTACTATAATACTGCTCCTATGTACAAGAATATACCTACTATAATACTGCTCCTATGTACAAGAATATAACTACTATAATACTGCTCCTATGTCGAAGAATATAACTACTATAATACTGTCCCCTATGCACAAGAATATAACTACTATAAAACTGTCCCCTATGTACAAGAATATAACTACTATAATACTGTTCCTTTGTACAATAATATAACTACTATAATACTGTTCCTTTGTACAAGAATATAACTACTATAATACTGCCCATATGTACAAGAATATAACTACTATAATACTGCCCCTTATGAACAAGAATATAACTACTACAATGCTGCCCCCTATGTACAAGAATATAACTACCATAATACTGTTCCTATGTACAAGAATATAACTACTATAATACTGCTCCTATGTACAAGAATATAACTACTATAATACTGCCCTCTATGTACAAGAATATAACTACTATAATACTGCCCCCTATGTACAAGAATATAACTACTATAATACATCCCCTATGTACAAGAATATAACTACTATAATACTGCCCCTATGTACAAGAATATAACTACTATAATACTTCCCCTATTTACAAGAATATAACTACTATAATACTGCCCCTGTGCACAAGAATATAACTACTATAATATTGCTCCTATGTACAAGAAAATAACTACTATAATACTGCTCCTATGTACAAGAATATAACTACTATAATACTGCTCCTATGCCCAAGAATATATCTACTATTATACTGCCCCTATGTACAAGAATATAACTACTATAATATTGCACCTATGTTCAAGAATATAACTACTATAATACTGCTCCTATGTACAAGAATATAACTACTATAATACTGCCCCTATATACAAGAATATACCTACTATAATACTGCCTCTATGTACAAGAATATAACTACTATAATACTCTTCCTATGTGCAAGAATATAACTACTATAATACTGCTCTTATTTACAAGAATATAACAACTATAATACTGCCCCTATGTACAAGGATATAACTGCTATAATACTGCCCCCTATGTACAAAAATATAACTGCTATAATACTGCCCCTTATGTAAAAGAATATAACTACTATATTATTGCCCTTATGTACAAGAATATACCTACCATAAAACTGCCCCTATACACAATAATATAACTACTATAATGCTGCCCCTTTGTACAAGAATATAACTACTATAATACTGCCTCTATGTACAAGAATATAACTACTATAATACTGCCCTCTATGTACAAGAATATAACTACTATAATACTGCCCCTTATGAACAAGAATATAACTACTACAATGCTGCCCCCATGTACAAGAATATAACTACCATAATACTGTTCCTATGTACAAGAATATAACTACTATAATACTGCTCCTATGTACAAGAATATAACTACTATAATACTGCTCCTATGTACAAGAATATAACTACTGTAATACTGCCCCTATGTTTAATAATATAACTACTATAATACTGCTCCTGTGTCCAAGAATATAACTACTATAATGCTACCCTTATGTACAAGAATATAACTACTATAATACTGCCCTTATGTACAAGAATATAACTGCTATAATACTGCCCCTGTGCACAAGAATATAACTGCTATAATACTGCCCCTATGTACAAGAATATAACTACTATAATACTGCTCCTATGTACAAGAATATAACTACTATAATACTGCTCCTATGTACAAGAATATAACTACTATAATACTGCTCCTATGTCCAAGAATATAACCACTATAATACTGCCCCTATGTACAAGAATATAACTACTATAATACTGCCCCTATGTACAAGAATATACCTACTATAATACTGCCCCTATGTACAAGAATATAACTACTATAATACTGTTCCTATGTGCAAGAATATAACTACTATAATACTGCTCCTATTTACAAGAATATAACAACTATAATACTGCCCCTATGTACAAGGATATAGCTGCTATAATACTGCCCCCTATGTACAAGAATATAACTGCTATAATACTGCCCCTTATGTAAAAGAATATAACTACTATATTATTGCCCTTATGTACAAGAATATACCTACTATAATACTGCCCCTATATACAATAATATAACTACTATAATGCTGCCCCTTTGTACAAGAATATAACTACTATAATACTGCCTCTATGGACAAGAATATAACTACTATAATACTGCCCTCTATGTACAAGAATATAACTACTATAATACTGCCCCTTATGAACAAGAATATAACTACTACAATGCTGCCCCCTATGTACAAGAATATAACTACCATAATACTGTTCCTATGTACAAGAATATAACTACTATAATACTGCTCCTATGTACAAGAATATAACTACTATAATACTGCCCTCTATGTACAAGAATATAACTACTATAATACTGCCCCCTATGTACAAGAATATAACTACTATAATACTGCTCCTATGTACAAGAATATACCTACTATAATACTGCTCCTATGTACAAGAATATAACTACTATAATACTGCTCCTATGTCGAAGAATATAACTACTATAATACTGTCCCCTATGCACAAGAATATAACTACTATAAAACTGTCCCCTATGTACAAGAATATAACTACTATAATACTGTTCCTTTGTACAATAATATAACTACTATAATACTGTTCCTTTGTACAAGAATATAACTACTATAATACTGCCCATATGTACAAGAATATAACTACTATAATACTGCCCCTTATGAACAAGAATATAACTACTACAATGCTGCCCCCTATGTACAAGAATATAACTACCATAATACTGTTCCTATGTACAAGAATATAACTACTATAATACTGCTCCTATGTACAAGAATATAACTACTATAATACTGCCCTCTATGTACAAGAATATAACTACTATAATACTGCCCCCTATGTACAAGAATATAACTACTATAATACATCCCCTATGTACAAGAATATAACTACTATAATACTGCCCCTATGTACAAGAATATAACTACTATAATACTTCCCCTATTTACAAGAATATAACTACTATAATACTGCCCCTGTGCACAAGAATATAACTACTATAATACTGCTCCTATGTACAAGAAAATAACTACTATAATACTGCTCCTATGTACAAGAATATAACTACTATAATACTGCTCCTATGCCCAAGAATATATCTACTATTATACTGCCCCTATGTACAAGAATATAACTACTATAATATTGCACCTATGTTCAAGAATATAACTACTATAATACTGCTCCTATGTACAAGAATATAACTACTATAATACTGCCCCTATATACAAGAATATACCTACTATAATACTGCCTCTATGTACAAGAATATAACTACTATAATACTCTTCCTATGTGCAAGAATATAACTACTATAATACTGCTCTTATTTACAAGAATATAACAACTATAATACTGCCCCTATGTACAAGGATATAACTGCTATAATACTGCCCCCTATGTACAAAAATATAACTGCTATAATACTGCCCCTTATGTAAAAGAATATAACTACTATATTATTGCCCTTATGTACAAAAATATACCTACCATAAAACTGCCCCTATACACAATAATATAACTACTATAATGCTGCCCCTTTGTACAAGAATATAACTACTATAATACTGCCTCTATGTACAAGAATATAACTACTATAATACTGCCCTCTATGTACAAGAATATAACTACTATAATACTGCCCCTTATGAACAAGAATATAACTACTACAATGCTGCCCCCATGTACAAGAATATAACTACCATAATACTGTTCCTATGTACAAGAATATAACTACTATAATACTGCTCCTATGTACAAGAATATAACTACTATAATACTGCCCTCTATGTACAAGAATATAACTACTATAATACTGCCTCCTATGTACAAGAATATAACTACTATAATACTTCCCCTATGTACAAGAATATAACTACTATAATACTGCCCCTATGTACAAGAATATAACTACTATAATACTTCCCCTATGTACAAGAATATAACTACGATAATACTGCCCCTGTGCACAAGAATATAACTACTATAATATTGCTCCTATGTACAAGAAAATAACTACTATAGTACTGCTCCTATGTACAAGAATATAACTACTATAATACTGCTCCTATGCCCAAGAATATATCTACTATAATACTGCCCCTATGTACAAGAATATAACTACTATAATATTGCACCTATGTACAAGAATATACCTACTATAATACTGCTCCTATGTACAAGAATATAACTACTATAATACTGCTCCTATGTCCAAGAATATAACTACTATAATACTGTCCCCTATGCACAAGAATATAACTACTATAAAACTGTCCCTTTTGTACAAGAATATAACTACTATAATACTGTTCCTTTGTACAAGAATATAACTACTATAATACTGTTCCTTTGTACAAGAATATAACTACTATAATACTGCCCATATGTACAAGAATATAACTACTATAATACTGCCCCTTATGAACAAGAATATAACCACTACAATGCTGCCCCCTATGTACAAGAATATAACTACCATAATACTGTTCCTATGTACAAGAATATAACTACTATAATACTGCTCCTATGTACAAGAATATAACTACTATAATACTGCCCTCTATGTACAAGAATATAACTACTATAATACTGCCCCCTATGTACAAGAATATAACTACTATAATACTTCCCCTATGTACAAGAATATAACTACTATAATACTGCCCCTGTGCACAAGAATATAACTACTATAATACTGCTCCTATGTACAAGAAAATAACTACTATAATACTGCTCCTATGTACAAGAATATAACTACTATAATACTGCTCCTATGCCCAAGAATATATCTACTATAATACTGCCCCTATGTACAAGAATATAACTACTATAATATTGCACCTATGTACAAGAATATACCTACTATAATACTGCTCCTATGTACAAGAATATAACTACTATAATACTGCTCCTATGTCCAAGAATATAACTACTATAATACTGTCCCCTATGCACAAGAATATAACTACTATAAAACTGTCCCCTATGTACAAGAATATAACTACTATAATATTGTTCCTTTGTACAAGAATATAACTACTATAATACTGTTCCTTTGTACAAGAATATAACTACTATAATACTGCCCATATGTACAAGAATATAACTACTATAATACAGCTCCTATGTACAAGAATATAACTACTGTAATACTGCCCCTATGTTCAAGTATATAACTACTATAATACTCCTCCTATGTCCAAGAATATAACTACTATAATACTGCCCCCTATGTACAAGAATATAACTACTATAATACTGCCCCTATGTACAAGAATATATCTACTATAATACTGCTCCTATTTACAAGAATATAACTACTATAATACTGCCCCTATGTACAAGAATATAACTGCTATAATACTGCCCCTTATGTACAAGAATATAACTACTATAATATTGCCCTTATGTACAAGAATATACCTACTATAATACTGCCCCTATATACAAGAATATAACTACTATAATACTGCCCCTATATACAAGAATATAACTACTATAATACTGCCCTCTATGTACAAGAATATAACTACTATAATACTGCCCTCTATGTACAAGAATATAACTACTATAATACTTCCCGTTATGTACAAGAATATAAATACTATAATACTGCCTCCTATGTACAAGAATATAACTACCATAATACTGTTCCTATGTACAAGAATATATCTACTATAATACTGCTCCTATGTACAAGAATATAGCTACTATAATACTGCCCTCTATGTACAAGAATATAATTACTATAATACTGCCCCCTATGTACAAGAGTATAACGCTAAAATACTGCCCCTTATGTACAAGAATATAACTACTATAATACTGCCCCCTATGTACTAAAATATAACTACTATAATACTGCCCCCTATGTACAAGATTATAACTACTATAATACTGCCCCTATGTGCAAGAATATAACTACTATAATACTGCCACAATGTACAAGAATATAACTACTATAATACTGCTCCTATGTCCAAGAATATAACTACTATAATACTGCCCCTGTGCACAAGAATATAACTACTATAATACTGCCCCTATGTACAAGAAAATAACTACTATAATACTGCTCCTATGTATAAGAATATAACTACTATAATACTGCTCCTATGAACAAGAATATAACTACTATAATATTGCACCTATGTACAAGAATATACCTACTATAATACTGCTCCTATATGCAAGAATATAACTACTATAATACTGTCCCCTATGCACAAGAATATAACTACTATAATACTTCCCCTATGTGCAAGAATATAACTACTATAATACTGCCTCTATGTACAAGAATATAACTACTATAATACTGTTCCTTTGTACAAGAATATAACTACTATAATACTGCTCCTATGTACAAGAATATAACTACTGTAATACTGCCCCTATGTTCAAGAATATAACTACTATAATACTGCTCCTATGTCCAAGAATATAACTACTATAATACTGCCCCCTATGTACAAGAATATAACTACTATAATACTGCCCCTATGTACAAGATTATAACTACTATAATACTGCCCCTATGTACAAGAATTTAACTACTATAATACTGCCACTATGTACAACAATATAACTACTATAATACTGCCCCTATGTACAAGAAAATAACTACTATAATACTGCTCCTATGTATAAGAATATAACTACTTTAATACTGCTCCTATGTACAAGAATATAACTACTTTAATACTGCTCCTATGTACAAGAATATAACTACTATAATACTGCCCCTATGTACAAGAATATAACTACTATAATGCTTCTCCTATTTACAAGAATATAACTACTATAATACTGCCCCTATGTATAAGGATATAACTGCTATAATACTGCCCCCTATGTACAAGAATATAACTGCTATAATACTGCCCCTTATGTACAAGAATATAACTACTATAATATTGCCCTTATGTACAAGAATATAACTACTAAAATACTGCCCCTATATACAAGAATATAACTACTATAATACTGCCCCTATGTACAAGAATATAACTACTATAATACTGCCCTCTATGTACAAGAATATAACTACTATAATACTGCCCTCTATGTACAAGAATATAACTACTATAATACTTCCCATTATGTACAAGAATATAAATACTATAATACTGCCCCCTATGTACAAGAGTATAACTACCATAATACTGTTCCTATGTACAAGTATATAACTACTATAATACTGCTCCTATGTACAAGAATATAACTACTATAATACTGCCCTCTATGTACAAGAATATAACTACTATAATACTGCCCCCTATGTACAAGAGTATAACACTATAATACTGCCCCTTATGTACAAGAATATAACTACTTTAATACTGCCCCCTATGTACAAGAATATAACTACTATAATACTGCCCCCTATGTACAAGATTATAACTACTATAATACTGCCCCTATGTACAAGAATATAACTACTATAATACTGCCACAATGTACAAGAATATAACTACTATAATACTCCTCCTATGTCCAAGATTATAACTACTATAATACTGCCCCCTATGTACAAGAATATAACTACTATAATGCTGCCCCTATGTACAAGAATATAACTACTATAATACTGCCCATGTGCACAAGAATATAACTACTATAATACTGCCCCTATGTACAAGAAAATAACTACTATAATACTGCTCCTATGTATAAGAATATAACTACTTTAATACTGCTCCTATGTACAAGAATATAACTACTTTAATACTGCTCCTATGTACAAGAATATAACTACCATAATACTGCCCCTATGTACAAGAATATAACTACTATAATGCTGCTCCTATTTACAAGAATATAACTACTATAATACTGCCCCTATGTATAAGGATATAACTGCTATAATACTGCCCCCTATGTACAAGAATATAACTGCTATAATACTGCCCCTTATGTACAAGAATATAACTACTATAATATTGCCCTTATGTACAAGAATATAACTACTAAAATACTGCCCCTATATACAAGAATATAACTACTATAATACTGCCCCTATGTACAAGAATATAACTACTATAATACTGCCCTCTATGTACAAGAATATAACTACTATAATACTGCCCTCTATGTACAAGAATATAACTACTATAATACTTCCCATTATGTACAAGAATATAAATACTATAATACTGCCCCCTATGTACAAGAGTATAACTACCATAATACTGTTCCTATGTACAAGTATATAACTACTATAATACTGCTCCTATGTACAAGAATATAACTACTATAATACTGCCCTCTATGTACAAGAATATAACTACTATAATACTGCCCCCTATGTACAAGAGTATAACACTATAATACTGCCCCTTATGTACAAGAATATAACTACTATAATACTGCCCCCTATGTACAAGAATATAACTACTATAATACTGCCCCCTATGTACAAGATTATAACTACTATAATACTGCCCCTATGTACAAGAATATAACTACTATAATACTGCCACAATGTACAAGAATATAACTACTATAATACTCCTCCTATGTCCAAGATTATAACTACTATAATACTGCCCCCTATGTACAAGAATATAACTACTATAATGCTGCCCCTATGTACAAGAATATAACTACTATAATACTGCCCCTGTGCACAAGAATATAACTACTATAATACTGCCCCTATGTACAAGAAAATAACTACTATAATACTGCTCCTATGTATAAGAATATAACTACTATAACACTGCTCCTATGTACAAGAATATAACTACTATAATATTGCACCTATGTACAACAATATACCTACTATAATACTGCTCCTATATGCAAGAATATAACTACTATAATACTGTCCCCTATGCACAAGAATATAACTACTATAATACTTCCCCTATGTACAAGAATATAACTACTATAATACTGCTCTATGTTCAAGAATATAACTACTATAATACTGCTCCTTTGTCCAAGAATATAACTACTATAATACTGCCCCCTATGTACAAGAATATAACTACTATAATACTGCCCCCTATGTACAAGATTATAACTACTATAATACTGCCCCCTATGTACAAGATTATAACTACTATAATGCTGCCACTATGTACAAGAATTTAACTACTATAATACTGCCACTATGTACAACAATATAACTACTATAATACTGCCCCTGTGCACAAAAATATAACTACTATAATACTGCCCCTATGTACAAGAAAATAACTACTATAATACTGCTCCTATGTATAAGAATATAACTACTATAATACTGCTCCTATGTACAAGAATATATCTACTATAATATTGCACCTATGTACAAGAATATACCTACTATAATACTGCTCCTATATACAAGAATATAACTACTGTAATACTGCTCCTGTGTCCAATAATATAACTACTATAATACTGTCCCCTATGCACAAGAATATAACTGCTATAATGCTTCCCCTATGTACAAGAATATAACTACTATAATACTGCCTCTATGTACAAGAATATAACTACTATAATACTGTTCCTTTGTACAAGAATATAACTACTATAATACTGCTCCTATGTACAAGAATATAACTACTGTAATACTGCCCTATGTTCAAGAATATAACTACTATAATACTGCTCCTATGTCCAAGAATATAACTACTATAATACTGCCCCCTATGTACAAGAATATAACTACTATAATACTGCCCCCTATGTACAAGATTATAACTACTATAATACTGCCCCCTATGTACAAGATTATAACTACTATAATACTGCCCCTATGTACAAGAATTTAACTACTATAATACTGCCACTATGTACAACAATATAACTACTATTATACTGCCCCTGTGCACAAAAATATAACTACTATAATACTGCCCCTATGTACAAGAAAATATCTACTATAATACTGCTCCTATGTATAAGAATATAACTACTATAATACTGCTCCTATGTACAAGAATATATCTACTATAATATTGCACCTATGTACAAGAATATACCTACTATAATACTGCTCCTATATACAAGAATATAACTACTGTAATACTGCTCCTGTGTCCAATAATATAACTACTATAATACTGTCCCCTATGCACAAGAATATAACTACTATAATGCTTCCCCTATGTACAAGAATATAACTACTATAATACTGCCTCTATGTACAAGAATATAACTACTATAATACTGTTCCTTTGTACAAGAATATAACTACTATAATACTGCTCCTATGTACAAGAATATAACTACTGTAATACTGCCCCTATGTTCAAGAATATAACTACTATAATTCTGCTCCTATGTCCAAGAATATAACTACTATAATACTGCCCCCTATGTACAAGAATATAACTACTATAGTACTGGCTCTATGTAGAAGAATATAACTACTATAATATTGCTCCTATGTAAAAGAATATAACTACTATAATACTGCCCCTATGTACAAGAATATAACTACTATAATACTGCACCTATGTAAAAGAATATAACTACTATAACTCTGTCCCCTATGTACAAGAATATAACTACTATAATACTGCCCCTATGTACAAGAATATAACTGCTATAATACTGCTCCTATGTACAAGAATATAACTACTATAATACTGCCCCTATGTACAAGAATATAACTACTATAATACTGCCCCTATGCACAAGAATATAACTACTATTATACTGCTCCTATGTATAAGAATATAACTACTATAATACTGCCCCAATGTACAGGAATATAACTACTATAACTCTGTCCCCTATGTACAAGAATATAACTACTATAATACTTCTCCTATGTACAAGAATATAACTACAATAATACTGCCCCCTATGTACAAGAATATAACTACTATAATACTGCTCCTATGCCCAAGAATATATCTACTATAATACTGCCCCTATGTACAAGAATATAACTACTATAATATTGCACCTATGTACAAGAATATACCTACTATAATACTGCTCCTATGTACAAGAATATAACTACTATAATACTGCTCCTATGTCCAAGAATATAACTACTATAATACTGTCCCCTATGCACAAGAATATAACTACTATAAAACTGTCCCCTATGTACAAGAATATAACTACTATAATACTGTTCCTTTGTACAAGAATATAACTACTATAATACTGTTCCTTTGTACAAGAATATAACTACTATAATACTGCCCATATGTACAAGAATATAACTACTATAATACAGCTCCTATGTACAAGAATATAACTACTGTAATACTGCCCCTATGTTCAAGAATATAACTACTATAATACTGCTCCTATGTCCAAGAATATAACTACTATAATACTGCCCCCTATGTACAAGAATATAACTACTATAATACTGCCCCTATGTACAAGAAAATAACTACTATAATACTGCTCCTATGTATAAGAATATAACTACTATAATACTGCTCCTATGTACAAGAATATATCTACTATAATATTGCACCTATGTACAAGAATATACCTACTATAATACTGCTCCTATATACAAGAATATAACTACTGTAATACTGCTCCTGTGTCCAATAATATAACTACTATAATACTGTCCCCTATGCACAAGAATATAACTACTATAATGCTTCCCCTATGTACAAGAATATAACTACTATAATACTGCCTCTATGTACAAGAATATAACTACTATAATACTGTTCCTTTGTACAAGAATATAACTACTATAATACTGCTCCTATGTACAAGAATATAACTACTGTAATACTGCCCCTATGTTCAAGAATATAACTACTATAATTCTGCTCCTATGTCCAAGAATATAACTACTATAATACTGCCCCCTATGTACAAGAATATAACTACTATAGTACTGGCTCTATGTAGAAGAATATAACTACTATAATATTGCTCCTATGTAAAAGAATATAACTACTATAATACTGCCCCTATGTACAAGAATATAACTACTATAATACTGCACCTATGTAAAAGAATATAACTACTATAATACTGCTCCTATGTACAGGAATATAACTACTATAATACTGCCCCTATGTACAAGAATATAACTACTGTAATACTGCCCACTATGTACAAGAATATAACTACTATAATACTGCTCCTATGTACAAGAATATAACTACTATAACTCTGTCCCCTATGTACAAGAATAGAACTACTATAATACTGCCCCTATGTACAAGAATATAACTACTATAATACTGCTCCTATGTACAAGAATATAACTACTATAATACTGCCCCTATGTACAAGAATATAACTACTATAATACTGCCCCTATGTACAAGAATATAACTACTATTATACTGCTCCTATGTATAAGAATATAACTACTATAATACTGCCCCTATGTACAGGAATATAACTACTATAACTCTGTCCCCTATGTACAAGAATATAACTACTATAATACTGCTCCTATGTACAAGAATATAACTACAATAATACTTCCCCCTATGTACAAGAATATAACTACTATAATACTGCTCCTATGCCCAAGAATATATCTACTATAATACTGCCCCTATGTACAAGAATATAACTACTATAATATTGCACCTATGTACAAGAATATACCTACTATAATACTGCTCCTATGTACAAGAATATAACTACTATAATACTGCTCCTATGTCCAAGAATATAACTACTATAAAACTGTCCCCTATGTACAAGAATATAACTACTATAATACTGTTCCTTTGTACAAGAATATAACTACTATAATACTGTTCCTTTGTACAAGAATATAACTACTATAATACTGCCCATATGTACAAGAATATAACTACTATAATATAGCTCCTATGTACAAGAATATAACTACTGTAATACTGCCCCTATGTTCAAGAATATAACTACTATAATATTGCTCCTATGTCCAAGAATATAACTACTATAATACTGCCCCCTATGTACAAGAATATAACTACTATAATACTGCCCCTATGTACAAGAATATAACTACTGTAATACTGCCCCTATGTTCAAGAATATAACTACTATAATACTGCTCCTATGTCCAAGAATATAACTACTATAATACTGCTCCTATTTACAAGAATATAACTACTATAATACTGCCCCTATGTGCAAGGATATAACTGCTATAATACTGCCCCCTATGTACAAGAATATAACTGCTATAATACTGCCCCTTATGTACAAGAATATAACTACTATAATATTGCCCTTATGTACAAGAATATACCTACTATAATACTGCCCAATATACAATAATATAATTACTACAATACTGCTGTTATGTACAAGAATATAACTACTGTAATACTGCCCCTATGTTCAAGAATATAACTACTATAATACTGCTCCTATGTCCAAGAATATAACTACTATAATACTGCCCCCTATGTACAAGAATATAACTACTATAATACTGCCTGTAACGGGTCTGGGAGGCGGAACCTCTGAGCTACTATACAAGGGGGCGGCCCTTGTAAGGGAGCGGGTGGCAGTCTCTGGATGAACGGACAGGGATATACGGCAAGTGATCAGGGCAGTCTCTGGGTAAAGGGTAGGTACGACCTGTGATGGCAGAGCCTCCGGGTAGGCTAGCAGGCAGATGGTAGATGTGTGCTCCCAGGTGAGCAAGCGAGAGTCTCTGGAATAACGGGTGGTCACGGCACGTGACGGCGGAACCTCCGGGCTGGCAAGCAGGCAGGTAACGGAGAAGCGCTCCCAGGTGAGCGGGCAAGAGTCTCTGAAGTAGCTGATGGTCACAGCACGTGACAACGGAGCCTCCGGGCTGGCAAGCAGGCAGGTAACGGAGAAGCGCTCCCAGGTGAGCGGACAAGAGTCTGAAGTAGCTGATGGTCACAGCACGTGACAACGGAGCCTCCGGGCTGGCAAGCAGGCAGGTAACGGAGAAGCGCTCCCAGGTGAGCGGGCAAGCTGGTCCATAGACAGACTGACCGGAGTTGTAAGGCAGACTGTCGGACCTCAGGAAAGCAGGCAGGTAGCTGATGTGCGCTCCCAGGTGAGCGGGCAGGCTGGTCCTTTAGACAGACTGACAGGAGTAGTAAGGCAGACCGTCGGACCTCAGACTGGCAGACAGGTAACAAGTATTCAGGCAGGAATCAGGCAGGTAACTGGCAGGAAACTGGCAGGTAACTGGCAGCGGGACCTGAGGGCTGAAGCACAGGTGAGACACAGGTGCAAACAACATTGCTCGGGCACCTCCATTTTGGAGGAGGTGCCTTATATATGATGAAGTCCTCCGGCCATTGGCCGGGGACTCCTTAGGACGGCGCGCGCGGCCCCTTTAAGAGGAGGGGAGCGCGCGCGCGCGCGCCCTAAGCACAGGGGCCGGGAAGGAGCGCGCGCTGAGAGCAGAGCGGGAGGAGGACGCCGGGAAGGAGCGCGCGCTGACAGCAGAGCGGGGAGAGGACGCCGGGCACGGAGCAGAGCGGTGAGGGGAGCAGCGTCCCTGCCTAGCTGAGGGCAGGGACGCCAGCGCTACAGTACCCCCCCCTTTAGGCCCCCCCTTTTTTAGGCCAGACAGAAATTTAGCTAGGATGAGAGGGGCATGGATGTTCTCCCGGGGCTCCCACGTTCTCTCCTCAGGACCAAACCCCTTCCAATCTACCAGAAAAAAGGTCTTTCCTCTTACCCTTTTGGTGGCAAGAATGTTCTCTACCTCAAACTCGTCCTCAGCAGAAACCGGAGCAGGAGGCGTACCTGTAGACTTGGAAAAAGAGTTAAGTACCACAGGTTTGAGGAGAGATACATGGAAGGAGTTAGGGATCCGTAAGTTGGCCGGGAGTTTCAATTTATAGGCCACCGGGTTGATCTGACTGATGACCTCCAGTGGGCCGATGAACCGAGGCCCTAACTTATAGGAAGGGATCTTGAGTCGGATATATTTGGACGAGAGCCAGACTTTATCCTCAGGACGGAATTGAGGAGGGTCCAGACGTTTTTTGTCAGCGTGTCTTTTCATACGCTCGGAAGACTGAAGGAGTGCGGATCGGGTACTCTCCCAAATGGAGGAAAATTTGCTAACGAGAGATTCCGCAGCCGGGTTGTCCACCGAGGTGGAGACAGGAAAAGGAATCCGAGGATGCTGACCAAAGACTACAAAAAACGGGGATTTGGAGGAGGATTCGCTCTCGTGATTATTGTAAGAGAACTCGGCCCATGGTAGGAGATCCACCCAGTCAGAATGGTGGGCATTAACGAAGTGCCGGAGGTAACTGGTCAGGTTCTGATTGATCCGCTCCACTTGACCATTGGACTGTGGGTGGTAAGCGGAAGAGAAGTCCAGGGTGATGTCTAGTAGTTTACAAGTGGCTCTCCAGAAGCGTGAGGTGAACTGTACCCCACGATCCGACACGATGTGGAGGGGCAGGCCATGAAGACGGAAGATGTGACGAATAAAGTCTCTAGCTAGCTCGGGTGCAGACGGGAGGCCTGGCAGGGGAACGAAATGAGCCATCTTGGAGAAGCGGTCAGCGACCACCCAAATGACCGTACAACCGGCAGAGAGTGGGAGGTCAGTTATGAAGTCCATTGCAATATGCTGCCAGGGGGCAGCAGGTACTGGGAGCGGAAGAAGGCGACCGGCTGGCAGATGTCTCGGAACCTTGTTGCGGGCGCAGGACACACAGGCAGAAACAAAGTCTATTACATCCTTGTGCAGGGTAGGCCACCAGTAGTGCCGGGAAATAAGCTGGAGGGTCTTCTTCTGACCAGCGTGACCAGCCAGTTTAGACGAGTGACCCCAGTGAAGGATCTTCTCCCGATCAGGTACTGATACGAACGTCTTTCCGGGAGGGAGACGATTTAGACTCACGGGAGCCACCTGTATTACTCTGGCGGGATCGATGATGTGTTTCGGATCTTCCTCGAGATCAGATACCAGAAAGGATCGAGACAAGGCGTCCGCCTTGACGTTTTTGTCAGCCGGGCGAAAATGAAGGACAAAATCAAAACGAGCAAAAAACAAGGACCACCGGGCTTGGCGCGGGTTAAGTCTCTGGGCATGCTGGAGGTAAGCCAAGTTCTTGTGGTCAGTGTAAATTATTACCGGGTGAAGAGCCCCCTCAAGCAGGTAACGCCACTCCTCCAATGCCAGTTTGATGGCCAATAACTCTCGATCTCCTATGGAATAATTGCGCTCTGAGGAGGAGAAGAGTTTAGAGAAGAAGCCGCAAGTTACCATCCTCCCGGAAGAAGATTTTTGAGTAAGTACCACTCCAGCTCCAGAGGAGGAGGCGTCCACTTCCAGGAAGAACTGCTTGTTGCCGTCCGGGCGATGCAGCACCGGGGCGGAAGAGAAGGCCTGTTTTAAGGAAAGAAAGGCTTCTTCTGCTTCGGGCGGCCACTCTTTGGGATTAGTGCCCTTACGGGTGAGCACGGAAATTGGGGCAGTCCGGGAAGAGAAGTGTGGTATGAAGAGGCGGTAGTAGTTGGCGAAGCCCAGGAACCGCTGAATGGCCTTCAGCCCCTCCGGTCGAGGCCATTTCTCGATGGCAGACAGTTTCTCTGGATCCATTCGTAGGCCGGTCTGAGAAATAATGTAGCCCAAAAACGGAAGCGAGGTCTGCTCAAAGAGGCACTTCTCGTATTTAGCGAAGAGGTGATTCTGTCTGAGCCTGAGCAGAACCTGACGAACGTCCCTCCGGTGAGTCTGGAGATCCGGAGAGAAGACCAAGATGTCGTCCAGGTACACCACTACGCAGGAGTAGAGAAGGTCCCAGAAGATGTCATTGACCAACTCTTGAAAAACGGCAGGAGCGTTACAGAGACCAAAGGGCATTACCAGGTATTCATAGTGGCCGTCCCGGGTGTTGAATGCCGTCTTCCATTCATCCCCTTGACGGATACGAACCAGGTTGTACGCCCCACGGAGGTCTAGTTTGGTGAAGATTCTAGCCCCCCTCAGACGATCAAATAATTCTGGAATGAGCGGAAGGGGGTACTTATTCTTCACCGTGATCTGGTTTAGGCCTCTATAGTCTATACAGGGACGGAGAGAGCCGTCCTTCTTTTTGACGAAAAAGAAGCCTGCTCCCGCCGGGGAGGTAGATTTCCGGATGAATCCCCTGGCCAGATTCTCCTCAATATATTCGGACATCGACCGGGTCTCAGCAGCGGATAAAGGATAAATACGCCCACGGGGAGGAGTAGTACCGGGTAACAGGTCGATGGGACAGTCGTATGGTCTATGAGGGGGTAATGTCTCTGCCTCCTTCTTATTAAAGACATCAGCATAAGACCAATAAGGAATTGGAAGTCCAGGTAGATTAGCTGGGGTAGGAGAGGGACGGACGGGATGGACGGGAACCAGGCAGGTCTTATGACAGTCTTGTCCCCAGCGAAGGACTTCTCCGGTTTGCCAGTCAAGCACGGGTGCATGTCTCTGGAGCCAAGGCAGACCTAGCAAGAGGGCGTGAGAGAGTCCAGGCAGAACATGAAAGGAGATACTCTCAGAATGTAGCATTCCCACCTGCAGAGTAATGGATTCGGTGATGAGTTGGATGGGGCGTGGTAAGAGCCCCCCATCCACGGCAGCCACAGACAAGGGTACAGCCAGAGGTTTGGTGGGGATGCGGTATTTCTCTACCAGGGACCGTGAAATAAGATTCCCGGCTGCTCCAGAGTCCAGTTGGGCTAGTTCAAAATAACGGTTCTCCCCATAGACGATTGAAACTGACAACAGCAGGGATGGAGAGGATTTATTCTTGTCTAGGTGGACCTCTCTGAGCGAACCTAGACACAGGCGTTTCCCGACCTCTCCGGGCAGGTACGGATCCGGTGCTCCTTACTGCCACAGTAGAAGCAGGTCCCCTCGGCACGGCGTAAGTCCTGACGGGTCTTGACCATCTTGGTCTGGTCGACCTGCATAGGCTCAGGAGGGTGTACCTGGTTAGAGACAGAAGGAGTGACGGGTTTCTGAAAAGTAGGAGCTAGACGTGGTAACCTCCTCTCACGGGTGACCTCTCTGGCACGCTCCTGGAACCGTAGGTCAATCCGGGTGGCAAGAGTTATTAAGTCATCGAGAGTGGTAGGAATGTCCCGACCGGCAAGTTCATCTTTAATACGGCCGGACAGACCCTCCCAGAAGACGGAAACCAGAGCGTCGTTATCCCAGGCCAGCTCCGAGGCAAGGGTACGGAACCGTATGGCATATTGGCCCACGGTGAGACTCCCCTGACGGAGGCGTAGCAACGATGATGCAGATGAGGTCTTCCGTCCGGGTTCGTCGAAGACTTTCCGGAAAGCCGTGAGAAAAGCAGGCAAGTTGGACACCAGGGGGTCTCCTCTCTCCCATAGAGGATTCAGCCAGGCCAGGGCCTCCCCGGTGAGATGGGACATGATGAAGGCAATTTTGGCCCGGTCGGAGTTAAACTGGTAGGACAAAAGTTCAAAATGCAGGGTGCACTGATTTAAGAAGCCCCGAGCCTGGACGGGGTCGCCTCCGAAGCGAGGAGGTGCAGAAAGCCGGGGTCCGGGGTAGGATACCATAGTATTAGTGGGCAGCGGAGCTGCCGGATTGCAAGATATGGCACTGGCGGAGGTTGTTGGTGGATCAGACAAAGTGTTCAGGCGAGTATTAACATTCCGCAGGTGACCCAGGATGGCCTCCTGTTGGGACCTCTGACGGGACAGTTCAAGACAGAGGTCCGAGAGCGAGGGAGCTTGGGTGCCACCGGGTTCCATGGCCCGAGCAAACTGTAACGGGTCTGGGAGGCGGAACCTCTGAGCTACTATACAAGGGGGCGGCCCTTGTAAGGGAGCGGGTGGCAGTCTCTGGATGAACGGACAGGGATATACGGCAAGTGATCAGGGCAGTCTCTGGGTAAAGGGTAGGTACGACCTGTGATGGCAGAGCCTCCGGGTAGGCTAGCAGGCAGATGGTAGATGTGTGCTCCCAGGTGAGCAAGCGAGAGTCTCTGGAATAACGGGTGGTCACGGCACGTGACGGCGGAACCTCCGGGCTGGCAAGCAGGCAGGTAACGGAGAAGCGCTCCCAGGTGAGCGGGCAAGAGTCTCTGAAGTAGCTGATGGTCACAGCACGTGACAACGGAGCCTCCGGGCTGGCAAGCAGGCAGGTAACGGAGAAGCGCTCCCAGGTGAGCGGACAAGAGTCTGAAGTAGCTGATGGTCACAGCACGTGACAACGGAGCCTCCGGGCTGGCAAGCAGGCAGGTAACGGAGAAGCGCTCCCAGGTGAGCGGGCAAGCTGGTCCATAGACAGACTGACCGGAGTTGTAAGGCAGACTGTCGGACCTCAGGAAAGCAGGCAGGTAGCTGATGTGCGCTCCCAGGTGAGCGGGCAGGCTGGTCCTTTAGACAGACTGACAGGAGTAGTAAGGCAGACCGTCGGACCTCAGACTGGCAGACAGGTAACAAGTATTCAGGCAGGAATCAGGCAGGTAACTGGCAGGAAACTGGCAGGTAACTGGCAGCGGGACCTGAGGGCTGAAGCACAGGTGAGACACAGGTGCAAACAACATTGCTCGGGCACCTCCATTTTGGAGGAGGTGCCTTATATATGATGAAGTCCTCCGGCCATTGGCCGGGGACTCCTTAGGACGGCGCGCGCGGCCCCTTTAAGAGGAGGGGAGCGCGCGCGCGCGCGCCCTAAGCACAGGGGCCGGGAAGGAGCGCGCGCTGAGAGCAGAGTGGGAGGAGGACGCCGGGAAGGAGCGCGCGCTGACAGCAGAGCGGGGAGAGGACGCCGGGCACGGAGCAGAGCGGTGAGGGGAGCAGCGTCCCTGCCTAGCAGAGGGCAGGGACGCCAGCGCTACACTGCCCCTATGCACAAGAATATAACTACTATAATACTGCACCTATGTACAAGAATATACCTAATATAATACTGCCCCTATGTAGAAGAATATAACTACTATAATATTGCTCCTATGTACAAGAATATAACTACTATAATACTGCCCCTATGTACAAGAATATAACTACTATAATACTGCCCCTATGTAAAAGAATATAACTACTATAATACTGCACCTATTTAAAAGAATATAACTAGTATAATACTGCTCCTATGTACAAGAATATAACTACTATAATACTGCCCCTATGTACAAGAATATAACTACTATAATACTGCCCCCTATGTACAAGAATATAACTAGTATAATACTGTTCCTATGTATAAGAATATAACTACTATAATACTGCCCTCTATGTACAAGAATATAACTACTATAATACTGCCCCCTATGTACAAGAATATAACTAGTATAATACTGTTCCTATGTATAAGAATATAACTACTATAATACTGCCCCTATGTACAAAAATATAACTACTATAATACTGCCCCCTATGTACAAGAATATAACTAGTATAATACTGTTCCTATGTAGAAGAATATAACTACTATAATACTGCCCCTATGTACAAGAATATAACTACTATAATACTGCCCCTATGTACAAGAATATAACTACTATAATACTGCCCCTATGTACAAGAATATAACTACTATAATACTGCCCCTATGTACAAGAATATAACTACTATAACTCTGTCCCCTATGTACAAGAATATACCTACTATAATACTGCCCCTATGTACAAGAATATAACTGCTATAATACTGCCCCCTATGTACAAGAATATACCTACTATAATACTGCCCCTATGTACAAGAATAGAACTACTATAATACTGCCCCCTATGTACAAGAATATAACTACTATAATACTGCTCCTATGTACAAGAATATAACTACTATAATACTGCTGCTATGTACAAGAATATAACTACTATAATACTGCTCCTATGTACAAGAATATAACTACTATAATACTGCTCCTATGTACAAGAATATAACTACTATAATACTGCCCCTATGTACAAGAATATAACTACTATAATACTGCTCCTATGTACAAGAATATAACTACTATAATACTGCCCCTATGTACAAGAATATAACTACTATAATACTGCTCCTATGTACAAGAATATAACTACTATAATACTGCCCCTATGTACAAGAATATAACTACTATAATACTGCCCCTATGTACAAGAATATAACTACTATAACTCTGTCCCCTATGTACAAGAATATAACTACTATAATACTGCCCCCTATGTACAAGAATATAACTACTATAATACTGCTCCTATGTACAAGAATATAACTACTATAATACTACCCCTATGTACAAGAATATAACTACTGTAATACTGCCCCTATGTACAAGAATATAACTACTATTATACTGCTCCTATGTATAAGAATATAACTACTATAATACTGCCCCTATGTACAGGAATATAACTACTATAACTCTGTCCCCTATGTACAAGAATATAACTACTATAATACTGCTCCTATGTACAAGAATATAACTACAATAATACTGCCCCCTATGTACAAGAATATAACTACTATAATACTGCCCCTATGTACAAGAATATAACTACTATAATACTGCCCCTATGTACAGGAATATAACTACTATAACTCTGTTCCCTATGTACAAGAATATAACTACTATAATACTGCCCCTATGTACAAGAATATAAATACTATAATACTGCCCCTATGTACAGGAATATAACTACTATAACTCTGTTCCCTATGTACAAGAATATAACTACTATAATACTGCCCCATGTACAATAATATAATTACTACAATACTGCTCTTATGTACAAGAATATAACTACTATAATACTGCTCCTATGTACAAGAATATAACTACTATAATACTGCTCCTATGTACAAGAATATAACTACTATAATACTGCTCCTATGTACAAGAATATAACTACTATAATACTGCCCCTATGTACAAAAATATAACTACTATAATACTGCTCCTATGTACAAGAATATAACTACTATAATACTGCCCCTATGTACAAGAATATAACTACTATAATACTGCTCCTATGTACAAGAATATAACTACTATAATACTGCCCCTATGTACAAGAATATAACTACTATAATACTGCCCCTATGTACAAGAATATAACTACTATAACTCTGTCCCCTATGTACAAGAATATAACTACTATAATACTGCCCCCTATGTACAAGAATATAACTACTATAATACTGCTCCTATGTACAAGAATATAACTACTATAATACTACCCCTATGTACAAGAATATAACTACTATAATACTGCCCCTATGTACAAGATTATAACTACTATTATACTGCTCCTATGTATAAGAATATAACTACTATAATACTGCCCCTATGTACAGGAATATAACTACTATAACTCTGTCCCCTATGTACAAGAATATAACTACTATAATACTGCTCCTATGTACAAGAATATAACTACAATAATACTGCCCCCTATGTACAAGAATATAACTACTATAATACTGCCCCTATGTACAAGAATATAACTACTATAATACTGCCCCTATGTACAGGAATATAACTACTATAACTCTGTTCCCTATGTACAAGAATATAACTACTATAATACTGCCCCTATGTACAAGAATATAAATACTATAATACTGCCCCTATGTACAGGAATATAACTCCTATAATACTGCCCCATGTACAATAATATAATTACTACAATACTGCTCTTATGTACAAGAATATAACTACTATAATACTGCTCCTATGTACAAGAATATAACTACTATAATACTACCCCCTATGTACAAGAATATAACTACTATAATACTGCCCCCTATGTACAAGAATATAAATACTATAATACTGCCCCTATGTACAAGAATATAAATACTATAATACTGCCCCCTATGTACAAGAATATAACTACTATAATACTGACCCTATGTACAAGAATATAAATACTATAATACTGCCCCTATGTACAAGAATATAAATACTATAATACTGCCCCCTATGTACAAGAATATAACTACTATAATACTGCCCCTATGTACAGGAATATAACTACTATAACTCTGTTCCCTATGTACAAGAATATAAATACTATAATACTGCCCCTATGTACAGGAATATAACTACTATAACTCTGTTCCCTATGTAGAAGAATATAACTACTATAATACTGCCCCATGTACAATAATATAATTACTACAATACTGCTCTTATGTACAAGAATATAACTACTAATTTGCTTTATAATGTTCTTGAAAGATTTACATATTTAATATTTTTATAAGTTGACCAAATTGTCTGATGATTTCTTTTTCATTTAAAAGTTGAATTCACTTTTGTCAAGATAAGTGACATTAATATCTTTAAGGTAAATAAACAAAAAAGCTGCCTCACCGTGTCCTATTTATATAACTCAGTCTGTCTTACAATGTTATGGGTCTCCAACCAGTAGCCGTGACTTACGGCTTACCATAAGAAAAGAATTTTGGGGAGTCCGAAAAATAATTAAAATCCTCAATTTATTTCAAAATAATTTAAAAGATCATACAGGTTGGGAATACAGCTCAACGCGTTTCTGGCAAAAAAAGCCCTTATTCACTGAGATGTATTCCCAACCTGTATGATCTTTTAAATTATTTTGAAATAAATTGAGGATTTTAATTATTTTTGGGACTCACCAAAATTCTTTTCTTTTCTTTTCTTTAAGGTACTTGACATTTACAGAATGATACCACTGGCTGCTGCTTTAAGCAACACAAAGTGAAATGTTGAACAATTGAGCAGGTCACTAGAATATTATTGCACGCTGTATTATAGACACATTTGCCATCCCCTAGGATCTGCTGACACTGAAAACGTCCTACCAACATGCAAGCCCATAAAAGCTACATAGAAAACAGCTTTATAGTTGGCCATCCTTTGCTCTGTCATTATAATGAATTGTTCTCTGAGAGTTTTATTTGCGTTTCAAGTTTTTACCTGACAACGACACACGAAACGCTGAGATGACTGATATTAACCTCGTATTTATGTGTCACTATTCAGCAGTTTTACTTGTGCATGCGAAAAAATAAATAATTCAGTTCTCTCCAAGTCTTCATATAATAAAATAAATGACAGATCTACCGGCATCATGTAGTGTAGAATTTAATAGAAATATATGAATAAATTAATTTAACTGCAAGATAGATAGATGCAGTAGATAGTAAAAACACTGGATGGCCGATGAGTTGTGCATTCTGAAAGGTCAGTTGAACACCAGCGCTGTATTTGGTTGCGTTTTTTTTACTGTGCCCCACCTGTTCATCAGGATAATTCTTCTCATCCTCCTCTGATCCTTTCATTGTAACTATTCTTCACATCTTCCTCTGATCTCTCCATCAGAATTGATCTTCACATATCCTCCTCTAATCCTTGCTTTACAACTATTCTTCACATCCTCCTCTGATTTTTCCATCAGAATGATTCTTCACATCCTCCTCTGATCCTTACATTACAAATATTCTTCACATCCTCCTCTCTCTGATCTTTTTATCAGAATGATTCTTCACATCATCCTCTGACCCCTTTCATCAAAACAATTCTTCACCTCCTCTTCTGATCCTTTCATATCAATGATTCTTCACATCTTCCTCTGATCTTGTCATCAGAACAATTCATCATATCTTCCTCTCATCTGTTCACTGGAACAATTCTTCACATCCTCCTCTGATATTTTCATCAGAACTATTCTTTACATCCTTCTCTGAGCCCTTTTGTCAACATGTTTTTTACATCCACCTTTTCTACTTTCTCTGGATGTTTTTTCTTAGTCACACCAGTCTCAGTCTTCTCTCCACACCCCAACACAATAAAACCCCAGAAGGTTGACACAGTTCTTGAAATACTCAACCTTATCATACGCTTCTCAAACGTCGATCACCATGACCGTTCGAAGTTGGCCAGATCGAATTTTCAATCCTAATGTGGATTTAGGCTGAAAATGACCCACTGTCTTTTATACTGCCCCCAGCCCCCTCCCCACGTTCACGTGTCTGATTTTTATACCGAGAAGGTTCAATTATGAAAGAGCAATTGTCTCTAAAAATATGGCCCTCAGTGTATATACCCAGGAATGACTAAAAGGGGCAAATCCCCCAATCCACCTGCATGATTTTGAAGTCACTTAGGAGAATTATTTACAATCTCCATAGGTAGTTCATGTAGGAAGACAATCACTAAAGTAAACAAGCAATTCTTATGTTAACTCGTGTCCATATTTGAATCAACAGGACTATATTGCAACCGCACCTGGGATGGATGGCTTTGCTGGGATGATACACCGGCAGGAACCAACGTCACACAGAACTGTCCCGACTATTTTCCAGACTTTGACACCACCGGTAAAGAATACTTTTCTACATCCTCGATACTCCCATCCCATATTGGGCCTTGAAAAAGGCAATTGAAGCCTATGCTACTTATTTAGGGATTACCTCTGGTTAGTTTTGTAGCTTTCCAAACATAACGATCTTAATGGTATGAGCACATGGAGTTTTGTGGTTCGCTTCAAAAGTGCCTAAAAAATTGCTCAAAAACATCTGTAAAGACACTTCCTATTCATTACTATTGTAAAACAGCTTTACTGTTCGGTCTTTTCAGCTTGTTTTTTTCCACTTCAGTTTTTTTCTGGTGGGAAAATAGTAAGTGCTTTTCACTTCTGTGAAGCTCCTCCAATTTGCTCCAAACTAGGTTTCATTCAATCAAACGGCTGCAAAAAAAACTCCACTTCATGCAAAATAAAACTCTTCCAAAATGTTTAAAAATAACTCACTGCTTCAGGAATTGAAAAACTCTTCCAAAAACTCCCCCAAAGAAGGAGCATTTTCCTAAAGCAGTTCGAAAACTCAGCATTTTTGACTGCCTCAAAAAAATTCTGTGTGCACATACCCACATAGTTTATGTGGACAGGGGGTGTCGTAATGGTTCTCCCTTCCTTATTTACTAATTTTGTGAAAAACATTAGCCAAGAGGGTAAAAAAGTGACTGTTATCTTGACAACCTTTACACAAATGGATGGCCGTCCATGCAGTGTATTGCCTGTCGCTACACACGCTGATGCTGTAAGGCCATGTAGTTGTTGTGACCTTTCCGTTCCCTGCTTCTGTGCTAGCTATCTCTGCTGTCACTCTCTGATAACAGGGAAGGCTGGGTTGACTTTATCACTGGGCATCAAGCTTGTCATCCGTTATTCTCAGCTATTAGTTCATCCAGATTGTTTTCTCCTCCTGCTAGGCTGTGCTCATGCTGCCCAGCCACGAATACTAATATATTGCTAAAGGTTGCAATCATAGGAGAGACTAACATACAAATGACAGCCCGGGTTTTGGCACCAAATGTGGTTTAAATCCCTTGGTATGACCATATTGGTTTGCCCAATTGTATTCTGTTCTTTGACTGATCTTCTGGACTCAACACCAGCTATTCCCTGATTACATGTCATATGGAATATGATTCTATCACTTCTCCGGCTTCTCTGGTTCTGACCCGTCTAGCTAACACCTCTTCATTAAGCTCACTCTTTAACCAGCAGCTACTCTGTGAATGCAACCTGGGGGCCTCTGCAGCAAAGGCCAGATCCATCTACAGAGCTAAATAGATGAACACCAGAGAGCTCTTGGGTCCTACATGCGCCAAGTATGTTTGTGCATACCTTATTTTGAGTTGACAGTTATGCAACAGTAGGGACACACCTTAATTACTAGAGTAGTTGTATCATCCAGTTGTCCATTGATTCATGCTTTTCCAGGAGTAATAACAGAGGAATTACACAATGCAGAAGTCTAAAAATTGTATGGAGGAATTTTAAACAGACAGGTTAGGAGAGATGGTCAACTTTTAGCTGTCAATGATAAAATCGGTGTGAAACAAGGGTCAGTCTGCGATCACCACTTGTCTGTGTGCATGCCTGAACACAGATCACTACCCAGGGAGGCAGGAAATACGCTCAGAAGCTACTAGATGCCTTTAAAAAAAAATTAAAAAGCAAAACTTGACATTTCTGCTGTTTTCTTTGCTGGCTTAGATATAATGCAGTGTGTGCTCCTGTTTGTGCTCTACCACATGCAGATGTTGGCTGGTTTAGCTCAGGGCATGTTCTGCAATAACGAGAATGCAAATACAATTTATCCTAATGATGTTTTCATCCTATAAATAAAATGAATTATATTAAAGGAGACATGATGCAACAATATTACCAGGACAAACAGAATTTTATTCAGGTGTGGATCCATAACTTAAAGATCCTAGACCCAATGCAAAGTTTGTAACATATTCTCCTACCATCATGTTCCCAGGGATGACCATAGGAATGTGCAGTCTGTGCAGCTTATCAGGGCCAGTCACTTCTCTAAAAGGGTCCCTTCCTGAAGTTTTTTGTATGTATTCCTGTGTCATAAACAGGATATTGAGGATATTCTGTATAGGAGGCAGAAACACAGTGAGATACAGGCTATAGAGCTATCGAAGACCCCCTTCCCACGTCCGCTTAAAAAAAGTACGCATGAGACGGTCCGTTTTTACTATTACTATTACAGATATATAATTTGTGCCTTGCATGCATTGCATCATTAAAAAATGATGTGAGGGTCCCCCCATTTTTGGCAACCAGCAAAGGTAAATCAGACAGCTGAGAGCTGATATTATCAGGCTGGGAAGGTCCCTGCTTATTGGGCCCTTCCCAGCCTAAAAATACCAGCCTGTAGCGGCCCCAGAATTGGAGCATCACTTGAGATGTCTCAAAATCTGGCACTTTGCCTTGGCTCTAACCCACTAATAAAAATGAAACACACTCAATATGCTTTATATGGCGGATTTGCGAGACTTCAACAGATTCGCTGGACTACGTCAGACCTGCATGGGATTTTTTTTTTCAATACAGTGGTGAACCAGGGAAAGTGTAAGGAAGTTTTTAATTCAATAAAGTGTGTGTGTTTCTTTTATTCTTACTGGGTTAGTAATGGGGGAGTCTGATAGACATCTCTCTGTTACTAGCAACAGGGCTTGATGTCAGCTGTGTTTTTGGACACTTCACAGCTGACATCAAACCCAAGTACCATTACCCAGATTGCCAACGCACCAGGGCAATCGGGAAGAGCAAAGGCAAAGTGCCAGAATTGGAGCATGTCATCTGATGCTCAACTTCTGGGGCAGCTGCAGCCTTGTATTTTTAGGCTGGGAAGGACCTAATATAAGTTCACATCTGTATGATTTACCTTTGCAGGTTACCAAAAAATGGTGGGGACCCTGCATAGTTTTTTAATTTATTTATTTATTAGGTTAATACATGTGCAATAAGCTACACATGCATGGCACAAATTATATATATGACGGATATCTGTCTATCTATTATCTATCTATCTATCTTTGCATATATCTATCTATCTAATATATCTAATATCTGTGCACATCTTTAACACATAAACATGAATTTCTTGAATTAATTTAATTCCGGTACGTGTCACACGGAAGACACATGGATGTCATACGTGTGCTGTACTTATTTACACGGACCCATTGACTTGTATTGGCCCTTATCATCCGTGCCGGAAAAAAAGAAGGGACATGTGAAGATCACCATAAGATTTAATAGGTACGTGTGGAAACGTGTCTCTGGTACATGTAAAATCGGATGCTACACATACCGGAGACAGGTACATGTGAAGGAGGCGTAAGAAAGGATTTTCTTAACCTAATTGCTTCACAAACATAATAAGGTACAGTACAGACCAAAAGTTTGGACTCACCTTCTCATTTAAAGATTTTTCTGTATTTTCATCACTATGAAAATTGTACATTCACACTGAAGGCATCAAAACTATGAATTACCACATGTGGAATTATATACTTAACAAAAAAGTGTGGAACAACTGAAAATATGTCTTATATTCTAGGTTCTTCAAAGTAGCCACCTTTTGCTTTGATGACTGCTTTGCACACTCTTGGCATTCTCTTGATGAGCTTCAAGAGGTAGTCACCGGAAATGGTCTTCCAACAATCTTGAAGGCGTTCCCAGAGATGCTTAGCACTTGTTGGCCCTTTTGCCTTCACTCTGCGGTCCAGCTCACCCCAAACCATCTCGATTGGGTTCAGGTCTGGTGACTGTGGAGGTCAGGTCATCTGGCGTAGCACCCCATCACTCTCCTTCTTGGTCAAATAGCCCTTACACAGCCTGGAGGTGTGTTTGGGGTCATTGTCCTGTTGAAAAATAAATGATGGTCCAACTAAACGCAAACCGGATGGAATAGCATGCCGCTGCAAGATGCTGTGGTAGCCATGCTGGTTCAGTATGCCTTCAATTTTGAATAAATCCCCAACAGTGTCACCAGCAAAGCACCCCCACACCATCACACCTCCTCCTCCATGCTTCACGGTGGGAACCAGGAATGTAGAGTCCATCCGTTCACCTTTTCTGCGTCGCACAAAAACACAGTGGTTGGAACCAAAGATCTCAAATTTGGACTCATCAGACCAAAGCACAGATTTCCACTGGTCTAATGTCCATTCCTTGTGTTCTTTAGCCCAAACAAGTCTCTTCTGCTTGTTGCCTGTCCTTAGCAGTGGTTTCCTAGCAGCTATTTTACCATGAAGGCCTGCTGCACAAAGTCTCCTCTTAACAGTTGTTGTAGAGATGTGTCTGCTGCTAGAACTGTGTGTGGCATTGACCTGGTCTCTAATCTGAGCTGCTGCTAACCTGCGATTTCTGAGGCTGGTGACTCGGATAAACTTATCCTCAGAAGCAGAGGTGACTCTTGGTCTTCCTTTCCTGGGGCGGTCCTCATGTGAGCCAGTTTCTTTGTAGCGCTTGATGGTTTTTGCAACTGCACTTGAGGACACTTTCAAAGTTTTCCCAATTTTTCGCACTGACTGACCTTCATTTCCTAAAGTAATGATGACCACTCGTTTTTCTTTACTTTGCTGCTTTTTTCTTGCCATAATACAAATTCTAACAGTCTATTCAGTAGGACTATCAGCTGTGTATCCACCTGACTTCTGCACAACACAACTGATGGTCCCAACCCCATTTATAAGGCAAGAAATCCCACTTATTAAACCTGACAGGGCACACCTGTGAAGTGAAAACCATTTCCGGTGACTACCTCTTGAAGCTCATCAAGAGAATGGCAAGAGTGTGCAAAGCAGTCATCAAAGCAAAAGGTGGCTACTTTGAAGAACCTAGAATATAAGACATATTTTCAGTTGTTTCACACTTTTTTGTTAAGTATATAATTCTACATGTGTTAATTCATAGTTTTGATGCCTTCAGTGTGAATGTACAATTTTCATAGTCATGAAAATACAGAAAAACCTTTAAATGAGAAGGTGTGTCCAAACTTTTGGTCTGTACTGTATATGTAGGGGGTTAGCATGAGACGGTCCGTTTTTACTATTACTATGACATTACTGGACATTAAATGACACTGTGGCTTTAAGAGATCATGCTCTCCTCTGAGTTTTGCTTTTGGACTAGTCCCCTCTCCCCTCCTGTTGTTTTGGTGAGTGCTGAGAGAGAGAGATGAACCGGGAAGCAGAGAGACCTCGTGTGTGTCTGAGGGAACAGGGAGAGTTCTGTCAGTTTCCTGATAAGGAGAGGCTAAAAGAGGAACTGAGGAAATTTATTCCCTGGAAAGATAAAAGTACGGACTTTTGCAAGATTTGTTGACAGGACTGTGTCCAGAAGCAGAGGCCTTCTTCCCTTCGGTAGAACAGCTTCCTTGAGGATTGGTGACCTGAGGTATAGACAACACGGAGTGGCAGCCATTTATCAACACTGAAAGTGAAACAAGGTTTGCCTATCTGCAGAGGGAAAGAGATTCAATATACAGAAGAAAGGACTCAAGTGTGACTGATTTGGCACAGATGTGCCTGGAACAAGCAGCAGCTATCTTTCTGTCCCTGACCTGCACAATTGTGAGTGACTCACCAGTGGTGAACTGTGTTAGGGTTAAGCATTGTTTTCTTTAGTTAGGACACTGTAGTAGTGTGGCCCGATTATCGGAAAACCAGATAGAGCATTAGCCTAGAGTAGCTTGCGAAACTTGATTTGTACTGTTTGTATTGAGCTTTCATTGCCATAAGTGGAGCATAGTTCTGTCACTCGCTTCAGCTATTTCTTCCTATGTTCATGTTATTAATATTGTCATTGTAAATACTGTTATTCTCATCTCCCGGCATATAATTCCTTTGTATATAATAAAGCCGGAGTTTTGTTTCAGTCTTCTCGTCTGCTGTGCCGTACTTGAATCCTGCCTTGAATCCTGCCTTCCGGTGTTCTTTGAATACCGATACATATATATATACAGTTATACAGAAATATACTGCGAGCTTATATTCTAAAAAGAAGACAGATCAAAGATTAATAAAACTATAATACAAAAATATTTTTTTTTTCTGAAATGTAAAGGGATTTTCCTTCTTTCCTTGCTGATCCATCAGTCTTTGACAGACCGGAAGCAATGATGTCCTGATCTCCCTGCAGCCAGTCACTGGTGGTTATGACATTATTGCATTCAGTATGGCGGGCAGTGGCAGCGCTGGAGTGGAAGGTGACAAGTATACCTTCTTTTTTTATTTTGCTATGGTGGCTTCACACTTTTAAGTTTATGATTAAAGCGGAAAACCCAGTAACATTCCTATAGAACCAAATTTTAAATTTGAATAAAACTTTTTTTTAAATCAGTTTTTCTTTTCTTGTTTGGTTATTCACATAATTTTGTGTTGATTTTTATGTGAAAACATAGAGCATTATATATATGCTATTTTTCTATGTGTTTTTAAGGGGAGTCTGTCACTAGAACTATTTATATGTGCATGTAGCTCTTTCAAAGACAACTTCAGCAATACCTTTACATGGGACCAGGGGTGGATTAAGAGTAGCAAGGGCCCCGGGCAGTTTAGAAGGCGCGGGCCCCCCCACACACACACACCACACACCTGATGTATCACGTGACATGTCACATGATCCCTTGTGATAGATCATGTGATAGTTCACGTGAAATTAATTTGGCACAATATTAACTATAATCATTTTTTTTAGGCTGTGTGCCCACTATGCGTTTTTTAAGCATTTCCGCAGCGGCAATTCCACTGCAGAAACCCTTAAAAAACGCTTGGTAGAAGGCCTGCCATTTTTGCCAATGATAATCCACATGTGCTGTGCACATGCTGCGGAAATTTCCGTTGCGGATTATCATTGCGGAAAAATCCGCAGCATTACCAATTATTTTGCGGAAGCGCGGCGCTTTCGCCGCCATTGACTTGCATTGGAACACATGGAATCCGCATCACTGCATCTGTACATGCGGATTCCATGCGTTTCAATGTGCGGATGTTACCTGGGTGTGGAGGACAGGAGACTCTCCTCCGGACCCGGGTACCATAGAACCTGTAAAAAAAGAATAAATAAATAAATATTATACTTACCTTCTGATGGCCCCCGGTGTCTTTATCCGATACGTCCTGGCTTGCCGGCAGCTCGCAATGGTCTGAAAAGGACCTGCCGTGACATCATTTAGTCATGTGACGGGTCACGCGACCGCTGACGTCGGCAGGCCATCAGAAGGTAATTATATATTTATTTTTTACCATTCTTTCGGTCACACTATATAAATCCATGCCGGTTGCATGGATTTATACAGTGTGACCAAGTTGTCAAGCACTTTCCAAGTGATGCTAAAATCGCTTGGAAAGCGCTTGTCAACCCGCATGCGGAAATGCAAGTGAAGAACGCTTCACATCCGCAAGTCCCTGGCAGGAAAAACGCATGTACAATCCGCATGTACAATCCGCATGCGTTTTTTCTGCCAGGGAGATGCAGAAACGCTGAAAAAAAATCCGGAGCATTTCTGCATCGTGGGCACATAGCCTTACATTAATTGTATGACTCAATATTGAGTACACGTAGCCATCTATACACAGCGGGAGGCCGCACGGCGCCATCTATACACAGCGGGAGGCCGCACGGCGCCATCTATACACAGCGGGAGGCCGCACGGCGCCATCTATACACAGCAGGAGGCCGCACGTAGCCATCTATACACAGCAGGAGGCCGCACATAGCCATCTATACACAGCAGGAGGCTGCACGGTGCCATCTATACACAGCAGGAGGCCGCACATAGCCATCAATACACAGCGGGAGGCCGCACGTAGCCATCTATACACGGCAGGAGGCCGCACGTAGCCATCTATACACAGCGGGAGGCCGCACGCAGTCACGCGCACACAAACATATGCAGACATATACATACACGCATAAACACATTTGAAACACAAAAATACATATAAACAGACATCGCACAATGATATCTGCCTGCACACACGCACACACACACACAGACACACACACACACTCACAATCCCCCGGCTCGGCTCCAGTCCTCCTGCTCTTCTCTGGTGCAGCACTGCAGGCCGGGTGCGCACTGCGTGACATCACAGCTAGGAGACACGGCCGCACACAGGGCCGTGTCTCCTAGCAGTGACGCGGCCAGGCAAGCACAGGGAAGTTAACTGCTGCAGTGCTGGCCCGGCCGAAGAAGACGTAGTGGCCGTGCGCCGCTGCTGGGGGAGCAGTCCGGGGGCCAGCCCGCCGCTGTCTGTCGGTATGTGCCGCGGCGCCGCACATATAATGAGGGAAATCTGGCCATAGACACCCCGGAGCCCGGGGCCCCCTGGAGGTTCGGGGTCCCGGGCGGTAGCCCAGATTGCCCTCATTATAATCCGCCTATGCATGGGACTGATTACGTGGAGTTTTCATGTTTTTTTCAGTAGTTATTAATTACGCCGATATCAGATGTTTGCCAATAATCAATAGGGGATTTAATTTTTTTTAATTAAATAGCTCCCAATTGTGATTGAAATAAGCAGGCTTTTTGTACAACCAGGGGTGGATTAAGAGTAGCAAGGGCCCCGGGCAGATTAGAAGGCACAGCCCCCCACACACACACACCTGATGTATCACGTGACATGTCACATGATCCCCTGTGATAGATCATGTGATAGTTCACGTGAAATTAATTTGGCACAATATTAATATATTAATTATAATATTTTTTTTTACATTAATTGTATGACTTAATATTGAGCACAATTAAGTATGCTGACATCTCCTATATACAGTATGAGACCCTACACACAATATGAGCTGCCACAATCCTCCCATACACAGCGGGAGGCCGCACGTAGCCATCTATACACAGTGGGAGGCTGCACGTAGCCATCTATACACAGCGGGAGGCTGCACGTAGCCATCTATACACAGCATGAGGCCTCACGCAGCCCTCTATACACAGCAGGAGGCCGCACTTAGCCATCTATACACAGCGGGAGGCCGCACGTAGCCATCTATACACAGCTGGAGGCCGCACGGAGCCATCTATACACAGCGGGAGGCCGCACGTAGCCATCTATACACAGCGGGAGGCCGCACATAGCCATCTATACACAGCGGGAGGCCGCACTTAGCCATCTATACACAGCGGGAGGCCGCACGTAGCCATCTATACACAGCGGGAGGCCGCACGTAGCAATCTATACACAGCGGGAGGCCGCACGTAGCCATCTATACACAGCGGGAGGCCGCACGTAGCCATCTATACACAGCGGGAGGCCGCACGTAGCCATCTATACACAGCGGGAGGCCGCACGTAGCCATCTATACACAGCGGGAGGCCGCACGTAGCCATCTATACACAGCGGGAGGCCGCACATAGCCATCTATACACAGCGGGAGGCTGCACGTAGCCATCTATACACAGCAGGAGGCCGCACATAGCCATCTATACACAGCTGGAGGCCGCACGGTGCCTTCTATACACAGCGGGAGGCCGCACGTAGCCATCTATACACAGCGGGAGGCCGCACGTAGTCTTCTATACACAGCGGGAGGCCGCACGATGCCATCTATACACCGCGGGAGGCCGCACGTAGCCTTCTATACACAGCGGGAGGCCGCACGTAGCCATCTATACACAGCGGGAGGCCGCACGGTGCCATCTATACACAGCAGGAGACCGCACGTAGCCATCTATACACAGCAGGAGGCCGCACGGTGCCATCTATACACAGCAGGGGGCCGCACGGCGCCATCTATACACAGCATGAGGACGCACGGCACCATCTATACACAGCAGAGGGCCGTACGGTGCCATCTATACACAGCAGGAGGCCGCACAATGCCATCTATACACAGCAGGAGGCTGCACAAAGCCATCTATACACAGCAGGGGGCCGCACGGCGCCATCTATACACAGCAGGAGGCCTTTCGGCACCATATATACACAGAAGGGGGCCGCACGGTGCCATCTATACACAGCAGGGTGCCGCATGGCGCCATCCATACACAGCGGGAGGCCGCACGGCGCCCCCCAGATACAGCGGGAGGTCTCACGATGCCCCCCCAGAGACAGCGGGAGGCCGCACGGCGCCCCCCCAGAGACAGCGGGAGGCCGCACGGCGCCACCCCAGAGACAGTGGGAGGCCGCACGCAGTCACGCACACACACAAGCATATACAGACATATACAGTTCAGACTAAAAGTTTGGACACACCTTCTCATTTAAAGATTTTTCTGTCTTTTCATGACTATGAAAATTGTACATTCACGCTGAAGGCATCAAAACTATGAATTAACAAATGTGGAATTATATACTTAACAAAAAAGTGTGAAACAACTGAAAATATGTCTTATATTCTAGGTTCTTCAAAGTAGCCACCTTTTGCTTTGATGACTGCTTTGCACACTCTTGCATTCTCTTGATGAGCTTCAAGTGGTAGTCACCGGAAATGGTTTTCACTTCACAGGTGTGCCCTGTCAGGTTTAATAAGTGGGATTTCTTGCCTTATAAATGGGGTTGGGACCATCAGTTGTGTTGTGCAGAAGTCTGGTGGATACACAGCTGATAGTCCTACTGAATAGACTGTTAGAATTTGTATTATGGCAAGAAAAAAGCTGCTAAGTAAAGAACAACGAGTGGCCATCATTACTTTAAGAAATGAAGGTCTGTCAGTCCGAAAAATTGTGCAAACTTTGAAAGTGTCCCCAAGTGCAGTTGCAAAAACCATCAAGCGCTATAAAGAAACTGGCTCACATGAGGACCGCCCCAGGAAAGGAAGACCAAGAGTCAACTCTGCTTCTGAGGATAAGTTTATCCGAGTCACCAGCCTCAGAAATCGCAGGATAACAGCAGCTCAGATTAGAGACCAGGTCAATGCCACACAGAGTTCTAGCAGCAGACACATCTCTTCAACAACTGTTAAGAGGAGACGTTGTGCAGCAGGCCTTCATGGTAAAATAGCTGCTAGGAAACCACTGCTAAGGACAGGCAACAAGCAGAAGAGACAAGTTTGGGCTAAAGAACACAAGGAATGGACATTAGACCAGTGGAAATCTGTGCTTTGGTCTGATGAGTCCACATTTGAGATCTTTGGTTTCAACCACCGTGTCTTTGTGCGACGCAGAAAAGGTGAACGGATGGACTCTACATGCCTGGTTCCCACCGTGAAGCATGGAGGAGGAGGTGTGATGGTGTGGGGGTGCTTTGCTGGTGATACTGTTGGGAATTTATTCAAAATTGAAGGCATACTGAACCAGCATGGCTACCACAGCATCTTGCAGCGGCATGCTATTCCATCCGGTGTGCGTTTAGTTGGACCATCATTTATTTTTCAACAGGACAATGACCCCAAACACACCTCCAGGCTGTGTAAGGGCTATTTGACCAAGAAGGAGAGTGATGGAGTGCTACGCCAGATGACCTGGCTTCCACAGTCACCAGACCTGAACCCAATCGAGATGGTTTGGGGTGAGCTGGACCGCAGAGTGAAGGCAAAGGGGCCAACAAGTGCTAAGCATTAGTGTTGAGCCACCCCCGTAGTGTTCGAGTTCGGTTCGGTTCGTCGAACACCCGTGTGTTCGCCGAACTGTTCGTCGAACTGTTCGTCGAACACCTTCGAACACCGTTAAAACCAATGGCAGGCAAACAAAAACACATAGAAACACATAGAAAACACCTTCAAAGGTGTCCAAAAGCTGACAAACTGCTCAGAAGACACAACTAACACATGGAAAAGTGACAAGTACATATAGTCATGCGAAAAGAAAAGAGGTGGAGGAGTAAAAGGAGGGGGAGACACAGATATAGGCATGTCATGCCCTTCTAAAATCCAAAAAGTGAGAAGCTGAGACGGCCAGTCCGCTCCTGCCCGTGCCACCTCCGTGTCGCCGGGTTTGTGCCAGAGCCGCGGTGAACCCTGACGGCCAGCCCCCCTCTCCCAATACTGGTGCCTGTCCGCTGGTGGGTCGAGAGAGCCCCCCTGTGGTGGAGGCAGCTCTAAGCTTTTTAATTTAAATTGTCCCTCTAATTTGAATGAATACACTTTAAATCCATTTACAAGGATCTATTGGAGGGCAAGTCTCATGCCAGCAGCCGCGTAATTCCAGCTCCAGTAGCGTCCACTAAAGCTGCTGCAGTTAAAAAGCTTTTATAAGGATCGAGCTCGGCTGTCCACCGCAAGTCATCCTAGTGCCAGTCCCAGCCCCTATGCCTTGGGGTGCCTCCTGATGCTCTTCACTAAGTATCCCGTGGTCCCGAAGCATTTCCTTTGAAAAAATTAAGTGTCCAAACTACAGGTGGTGTAGCTTGCTTAACAGCCGGGATAATCCGCTGACTAGCAGACACTGCTACTAGGCACAAAGTATTTCCTGGGCTAGATGCAGTTAAAAATTTGTAAGTAGATACTCTCGTTGGATGCTGAGAAAGCATTCCATAGAGTCTCCTGGCACGCCATATATGATTCTCTTAAAAAGCTTGGGGTAGGGGTCTAGGGGACCCTTTTATAGCCAAAATCACGGCCCTGTATCACAATACGTCACCTAGGCTGAAGATAAATGGAACTGTAGCACCGAGGGCTCGGTTGCTACAGACGTATTGCACCTCACCCAGAGGTGTGATATCTCACTCTCAGATAAGGATGGAGTGTGGATCAGGACCCGACACCTGCATGCATTACACCACATTGCCGTGGGGCAGGGCGACCAATATGCCCCTGAGATGGGCACGACAGTCCCTGTCCCTGGCTGGAGTGGGGGGAGGGAACACTGAGGAAGGGGAACCCTGCAGTGCAGGAGCAGGGAGGAAGCAGTTCCTGGGTGCATTGAGAAGGGAGTATAAAAGGTGGGCACCATCTTAGTTCAGTGCAGAGAAGTCTGAGCAGAAGTGGCAGGGAGCAGGGGCTCTGCATGAGCTCTGCTCCGGAGGCGGGCCTAGTAACAGAGGCCCAGGCCTGCAAGAGGGAGAAGGAAGGAAGAGGAGCGGAGAAGGCTCCAGGAACGAGGAATGAAGGGATCCCAGGGGTGCGGACGGGCGAGTCGCCACCGCACGCCCGAATCCACCTGCGTGGAGGGGTCAGGCCAAAGGGGGAGACCGGTCCCCGAACTAGTGGAGGCAGGAAACGACCCTCAGCTAGAAACCGGAGGCTCTGACATTTTATGTGGCGCAGCCCCTTGCTCCACCCGCTAGGAAGGCACCACATAGGGTCAGGGAAACTGGCGCCAAGTTTACCAAGAGGAGGCCCGAGGCAGCCGGACAGAAGTGTTGGTAAGAAAGGCCAGACAAAGGACACACAAAGGGGGTCCTGTGAAGCGCTCCAAAGTTATCTGGGAGTTGTCTGAGCCCCTCACCTGGTGAGCACAGTACGACGTGGGCAGCCGTTACCTGCAGACGTGGTCTGGATAATAAGAACTGTGAGTAAAGGCCCTGAACTGCATCACTGACTCCGTGTCGTTACTGCTGCTGCCCTGCACCATCACCCCCATCCTCCGCATACACTGCCCTGAGGCTATACTCCTCCCGTGGGGAGTTATGCTACGCTCTGCTGCACCCACAACACCAGCCTTAGCGGTCTGCCCTGTAGCGGCGGTTCACTCTGACCGCAATCCACGGGTGGCGTAGTCGGACATTTAAACATCAAAACCACATAAATAGTTCCGCCACTGGTTTGACCGCCCTGAGCCACGGAACCGGATCGCCGCCACGAAGACTACAACCACCAGCATCCACCAAAAAGGGTCCGGCTCCGGGTGTCCCAAGGCCCAGGGGGTGCGTCAGAACATTTTCATCACCTTTCACAATCACCAATGGGACAAGGCAGGGATGTCCTCTGTCCCCTCTCTTATACATCCTAGTGACGGAGCACCTGCTCTCATCAATTCGCCATAACCCCAATATTAGGTGGATTGAGGTGGGAGGCACCGAGTACAAGTGCTCTCTATTTGCTGATGATGTCCTAGTATATATCACTCAATCACATATATCCATCCCTGCTGTTATGGCTGAAATAGATCACTTTGTTACATGGTAAAATTTTAAAATCAATGCAGCGAAGTCTGAGGCCCTCGATGTCTCCCTCCCTAAATCCATATAGGATTCCATCCAGTCCAACTTTCCCTTTGCCTGGCCCTCACAGGGTATCAAATACTTAGGAATTCCTATTCATAGAGACCTCTCCCATCTATGTTATCTTAATTTTGGGCCCTTTATTGAACAATTCCATACAGACCACGGTTGGCAAGTTAGAACTGTAAGATTCACTACGTGAACCACTGGTGTTTTGTGGAAAAGCACATGTACACTGTGTTCCAAATTATTATGCAAAAAGTGTTTAGGAGTGATAAGGGAAGAATTTGTTTGTTTGTCAGTTAAACTCATTGATGGTGATGTGTGTCAGGGCTCTTTATATCACTGTAAGCAATTGCAGACACCTGTGCTAATTAGTTTGGCAGGTGTGTCCAATGAAAGGCAAGACTACTTAAGAAGGCTCTCTCACATTATTAAGCAGCCTACATTTTCTGCCAAAATGGGAAAGAAAAAGGATGTGTCGGCTGCTGAGAAGCAACAAATTGTGGAGTGTTTAGGTCAAGGCATGACTACAATCAACATTGTGCGATGATCAGGATGAAGTGTCTTGGCAATCAAGAAGTATGTAGCTGATTCACAGTACACACGTGTGCGTGCTGATAAGGGCAAATTGAGGACTCTTTCCTACAGGCAATTACGTCAGGTTGAAACAGCAGCGGCAAAAAAGCCTTGTCATAGCAGCAGACAAGTTTTTGAAGCTGCTTGTGCCTCCAACGTCCCCCGAACAACAAGATGCAGGGTCCTTCAGAGGTTTGCAGCTGTGCATATGCCATCCTGTCGACCTCCTCTATCCACTTCACACAAGCAGAAACGGCTCCAGTGGGCCAAACATTACATGAAGACTGATTTCAAAACTGTTTTGTTCACGGATGAGTGCCGTGCAGCGCTCGATGGTCCAGATGAATGGAGTGGAGGATGGCTGGTTGATGGACACCCCACGCAAACACGGCTACAGCGCCAACAAGGAGGAGGTGGAGTAATGTTTTGGGCTGGAATCATGGGGAGAGAGATTGTCGGCCCCTTTAGGATCCCTGAAGGCGCTAAAGATGAACTCCATAATGTATGTGGATTTTCTCAAACAGCACTTCCTGCCATGGTTCAAGAAGAAGAACCGTGTATTTCACAGCAAGATCATTTTTCTGCATGATAATGCACCATCTCATGCTGCACATAAAACATCTGCATCTCTGGCTGATATGGGCATAAAAGGGGACAAACTTATGGTGTGACCCCCATGCTCCCCTGACCTCTACCCCATTCAGAACCTTTGGAGCATCATTAAAAGGAGTGTCTATGATGGCGGGAGGCAGTTCACATCTAAGCAACAGCTCTGGGAGGGTATTCTGTCCTCATGCAAAACAATTGAAGCAGAAACCATCCAAAACCTGACAAATTCAATGGACGAGAGAGTTCAGAAGCTCCTTTCGAACAAGGGGTCCTATGTGAAAATGTAACCACCTAGAATAAAGTTTTGAGTTGAAAACTGTTTGATTTCAGTTTCTAACAACCTGCTAATGCTTATAATTTCAAAAATGACCATTTTTTTGGTCTTTATTAAAATGAAAAGGTTGATCGAAAAGTTTGGGGGATCTAAGAGTGTGGCAACCCAGTAGTCATGATTACTTCGAATTCTGACAATATGAGGGTCATGCTGCAGGTAGTGCAGCAAGAAGGCACTTATGTGTCTTGCGCATCTCGGAGCCCCAAAATTATTTTCCGGGCTAGATGCAGCTAAAAATTATTTTTAATTTTAAATCTGGTGAAGCTTATTATAGATGGCCTAATAGGATCAGTGCTGCACACTGCTACAAAGCCCAAATTATTTTCCAGTCAAGATACAGATAAACATGATTAGTAATTTGAAAGCTTAAAACGGTTGGTAGGGTGATTTTAACCAATCATCAAGCTTTTACTCTCCCCAGGATGACACAGGGGTAGAAAAGTCGTTTCGGATCCATGATTTGTTCATCTTTATGAACGTGAGTCTGTCTACATTATCAGTGGAGAGCCGCGTGCGCTTATCTGTCAGCACACCACCAGCAGCGCTGAACACACGTTCAGACAGAACGCTGGCTGCGGGGCATGACAAGATCTCCAAGGCGTAAGTGGCTAGCTCCGGCCATTTATCCAGATTGGAAGCCCAAAAAGAGCAAGGGTCCAGTGACACAGTCGTGGCTTCAATGTTTACTTGGAGATACTCCTGTACCATCGTCTCTAGGCGTTGACTATGTGTCAGACTTCTTGTCTCCTGTGGCCTTGCAAAGGATGGGCTAAAAAAGTGGTGAAATGATTCCGCAAAATTGATGTTACCAGCAGATACTGTGGTTCTGTTACGGTTTGAGTGCTGAACACTTGACGGTCCCACGGTTGGCAAGTTGGAACTGTGAGATTCACTACGTGCACCACTGGTATTTTGTGGAAAAGCACATGTAAGATTCTGCAACAGTCTCTGCTGATACTCCTGCATGCGTGCATCCCTTTCTATGGCAGGAATAATTTCTGCAAATTTACTTTTGTACCGGGGATCTAACAGTGTGGCAACCCAGTAGTCAGGATTATTTCTAATTCTCACAATTCGAGGGTCATGTTGCAGGTAGTGCAGCAAGAAGGCACTCATGTGTGTTGCGCATCCAGGAGCACCAAGTCCCTGTTGTGTTGGTGGCGAGGTAGCAATCATGCTTCCTTCCTCTGTCCTCTCCCCCCAACCTCGCACAACAGAAATGTGATCAAGGTCTCCCTCATCTGATGAGTCTTCCATCAGTTCGTCCTCCACTTCTTCCTGGGCTCCTGCACCTTCCTCACTAGTTTGGCTGCTACCATGCGCCCTGGTAAAATCATCTCCCCCACCCTCACATGCCTGCCGCCTTGGTGCTGCCGACCGTCTGGACCTTGCAGATGTTAGCCCTTCCGCATACAACTCCTCCTCCTCTACTTCCTCCACCTCCTCTTGTGCCACCACCTGACTCCGAATTCTGTTTAACATGTGCTCCAGCATGTAAATCACCGGAATAGTCATGCTGATAATGGCATCGTCAGCACTAAACATCTTCGTCGCCATTTCAAAACTGTGCAGAAGGGTGCATAGGTCCCTGATCTGAGACCACTCCTCCAGCGTGATTTGCCCCACCTCTGAATCTCGTTGGCCCAGGCTATACGTCAGAACGTATTGCACCAGGGCTTGTTGGTGCTGCCACAGTCGCTGCAACATGTGCAGAGTTGAATTCCACCGGGTAGGCACATCGCATTTTAGCCGGTGAAGTGGCAGGCCCAACGACTTCTGTAGAGATGTAAGTCGCTAAGCTGCGGGATGCGAACGGCGGAAGTGAGCACACAGCGACCGTGCCCTCTGCAGAAGGCCATCTAGTCTGGGATAGTGGGCTAAAAATTGCTGGACAACCAGGTTCAACACGTGAGCCATACAAGGCACGTGTGTGACATTGCCCCGGCGAAGGGCCGCACCCAGGTTTGCAGCATTGTCGCACACGGCCTTCCCTGGTTTCAGGTCCAGTGGAGACAACCATTCATGAAATTGGTTCTCCAGAGCTGACCACAACTCCTCAGCTGTGTGACTCACATTTCCCAGACATTTCAATGTAAAAACCGCCTGATGACGTTGAGCCCTACTGCCAGCATAGTAAGGAGGTGTGCAGGATCCCTTCTGCGCAGTTAGAAAGCTTGTGGCATGACCAGACAGGCTTTGGGTGCAGGTGGAAGACCCAGAGGAGGTTGAGGAGGCAGAAGCAGTGGAGGAAAAATGACATAAAGAGGATTGACGCACAACTCGTGGGGACGGCAAGACTTGGACAGCAGCCCCTTGTCCTGCTGTCACCATAGTTACCCAGTGCCCAGTTAGCGACATGTAACGCCCCTGTCCATGCCTACTCGTCCAAGTGTCTGTGGTGAAATGCACCCTGTCACACACAGAGTTTCTCAAAGAAGCGGTGATGTTGTGTGCGACATGCTGGTGGAGCGCAGGCACACCTTTCTTTGAGAAGTAGTGCCGACTGGGCATCTGGTACTGGGGCACTGCGACGGACATAAGGTCTCGAAAATCCTCTGTGTCCACCAGGCGGAAAGGCAGCATTTCTGTAGCCAAGAGCTTGCAGATGGTGAAATTCAACCTCTTAGCTTTCTCATGGCTAGGAGGAAATGGTCTTTTACTTGTCCACATCTGAGGGACCGAGGGCTGGCTATTGTGCTTAGACGGGGTTGATAAGGGTGTCCCCGGCAAACTGCCGGTCTGTGAGGAAGATGCAGGCGGACATGTTAGGTTGCCTTGATCCAAAGGTGGTGCTATCGATGTCGGACAGCGCTCAAGACCAGCTGGTGTTACCACCTCCAAAGAAAATGATGACCTGCCAATCACGCTGGCTGTTGCGGGTAAAGAGGTGGCAGGTCTGCGCCCCAAAACAGGTGTGACTGCTGTCCCCCCAGTCACAGAGGATGAAGAGGCCGCGGATGCACAAGATATGGCAGACGGTGGTTGGCCCGGCCGGCTAGACCGCATTGTAGCACACTGAGCTTCCCACTGCAACTTATGCTTCATGTCCATGTGCCGGTTCATGCATGAAGTACTCAAACTATGTATTTTTTGGCCTCTACTTAGCTTTTGCTGACAAATGTTACAGATAACAAGAGTTGGGTCATCTTTATCGATCTGAAAAAATGCCCAGGCTATGCAAGGCTTAGCACCCATGCGACCTGAAGAGCCACCACGACTTGTGGTGAGAGGCAGAGTTGTGTTTGAGGATGCAGTTGTTGACGTGCTTCCAGTACTACGTCTCTGTCCAGGAAGGCGCAACCTGACCTCGTCGTCACTAGCATCTTCCTCCACCTCCTCTGCTGACCTCATCTCTTGGCTGACTGTGGGTTGACAGTAAGTGGGATCTCCGACCTCATCATCATCACCCTGTGCGTTATCACACCCGTCGTCCTCAGAGCCAACCTGTTCCTGCCCTGACAAAAAACTAAAGTTGTCGCTCCAATCAGGTATTTGAGTCTTATCATCGTCTTCCTCATTGTCTCCACCAACAGGAGTTACAGTTTGGGAATGAGGGTCTACATTATGGTCAGAACCTTCTGCGTCTGGTCCTGGATCCGACTCATAAAGATTCTGGGCATCAGTGCAGATCATTTCCTCGTCTGGATTCACAGAAGCGCTGGAGTCGACCTCTGATTCCCAGGCTATAGTATGAGTAAACAGCTCTGCAGACTCAACCATCTGTTCTACCTCATACTCAGACGGGCAGCTGGAGATTTGGGAGCTGTGAGGAAGCAAGTGCGATTTGGGTGACACCTTTGAGGACTGGAGTATTTGTGATGTTGAAGTTGATGTGGAGGAGAGCCCACTTAAAGGAGCACTTGATATCCGTTGAAGCACCTGCTGTTTTTGTGCCTCATCTGGAATTTGTAGCGATTGGCGTGGCCGTAAGAAAGGGATCTTATCACATTGTCCGCTAAAAGAAGTAGACATTTTAGTTTGGCTGGAAGATGGTCTTTCTTCTGCACCTACCCCACGGACACAACCTTTTTTCCCCTTCCCAACACGCCTATTCCCCTTTCCACCAGCAGCAGGCCTTTTTCCACTCATTTTGGTGGTTAACTAATTCACAACTCTGGAGTTGTTTGCACAAAAAAACAATGGATGGTAACCGAGCAGAGCTGAGTGGCCAAACTGTGGTATTAGGCCAAAACTATTGGCTGGGTTAGATGCAGAAAAAAATTATTTTTAATTTGCAACCTGATGGAGGTCAGTATAGATGGACTAATAGACCAAGTCCCACACACCGCTAGAAGCCCAAATATTTTTTCAGAGCTAGATGCAGAAAATTTTTTTATTCAATTTGCAACCTGATGGAGGTCAGTATAGATGGACTAATAGACCAAGTCCCACACACTGCTAGAAGCCCAAATATTTTTTCAGAGCTAGATGCAGAAAAAAATTATTTTTAATTTGCAACCTGATGGAGGTCAGTATAGATGGACTAATAGACCAAGTCCCACACACTGCTAGAAGCCCAAATATTTTTTCAGAGCTAGATGCAGAAAAAAATTATTTTTAATTTGCAACCTGATGGAGGTCAGTATAGATGGACTAATAGACCAAGTCCCACACACCGCTAGAAGCCCAAATATTTTTTCAGAGCTAGATGCAGAAAAAAATTATATTCAATTTGCAACCTGCTGGACGTCAGTATAGAAGGACTAATAGAACAAGTCCCACACACTGCTAGAAGCCCAAATATTTTTTCAGAGCTAAATGAAGAAAAAAATTATTTTTAATTTGCAACCTGATGGAGGTCAGTATAGATGGACTAATAGACCAAGTCCCACACACCGCTAGAAGCCCAAATATTTTTTCAGAGCTAGATGCAGAAATTTTTTTTATTCAATTTGCAACCTGATGGAGGTCAGTATAGATGGACTAATAGACCAAGTCCCACACACTGCTAGAAGCCCAAATATTTTTTCAGAGCTAGATGCAGAAAAAAATTATTTTTAATTTGCAACCTGATGGAGGTCAGTATAGATGGACTAATAGACCAAGTCCCACACACTGCTAGAAGCCCAAATATTTTTTCAGAGCTAGATGCAGAAAAAAATTATTTTTAATTTGCAACCTGATGGAGGTCAGTATAGATGGACTAATAGAACAAGTCCCACACGCTGCTAGAAGCCCAAATATTTTTTCAGAGATAGATGAAGAAAAAAATTATTTTTAATTTGCAACCTGATGGAGGTCAGTATAGATGGACTAATAGACCAAGTCCCACACACTGCTAGAAGCCCAAATATTTTTTCAGAGCTAGATGCAGAAAAAAATTATATTCAATTTGCAACCTGCTGGAGGTCAGTATAGAAGGACTAATAGAACAAGTCCCACACACTGCTAGAAGCCCAAATATTTTTTCAGAGCTAAATGAAGAAAAAAATTATTTTTAATTTGCAACCTGATGGAGGTCAGTATAGATGGACTAATAGACCAAGTCCCACACACTGCTAGAAGCCCAAATATTTTTTCAGAGCTAGATGCAGAAAAAAATTATATTCAGTTTGCAACCTGATGGAGGTCAGTATAGATGGACTAATAGAATGATGCTATGCCCAAAAGATTTTACTTCACTAGGTGCAGTAAAAAAATTGGTATTCTATACACAGGTGGTATATCTTGCAACACAGATAGGCTACTCCACTGACTAACACACTCTGCAATAGGCCAAAAAGGATTAGCTTTGCTAGATTCAGCCAAATGCTGTGAAAAAAACTTGCACAGCAATGGCACAGACCTGCCTGGCAAAAACTGATAGGAACTGATGTAACCTAGTCCTGAAAAGGACTGCAATTACAATTAGTCTTTACTCCCACAATCTATCTATTTAAGAGCACAGACCTGCCTGATAAAAGTCGTAGGAAATGCTGTAACCTAGTCCTTAAAAGGACTGCAATCACAACTATTCCCTACTCCCAAGCTATCTGTAGATTTGTGCGAAAATTGGCTTGAAATTAACAAGGTATAGCGCACACAGCAACAGCGGTGCCGTCTAACACGTAGCTGCAGCAGTGAGAAAATGGTGGCGACGGGGAAAATGGCTTGGTCTTATAGGGCAAGGACATGTGACATACACTGCCAATCACACATGCCCTTGCTTGTGTGAAAAAAAGCACTTCGCTCCGTGTGTGCGCTGCTGATAGGCTGACAGATTGCACCTCCCCACTGCAAATGCGGGAAAGAGAAAAAAAAATGGAGATCTTCATTGTTCCTGCAGAGATCCATCCCCTGCCCCTCCCCCCGCCACGCTGTACACTCAAACTGCGTATTAACATTAATTTTCATCATTACTGAGAAAAAATCCAGTTATGATTTTGGTGCACGAACAGTTATCGAACATAACCTCGAACAGCCGAATTTTTCTCAAATTGTTCGTGTTCGCCGACCGGCTCGAACACCGCCCAAAACAGCTCGAATTTGAGATTGGCGAACAGTTCGAGTAGAACAACGCTCATCTCTACTAAGCATCTCTGGGAACTCCTTCAAGATTGTTGGAAGACCATTTCCGGTGACTACCTCTTGAAGCTCATCAAGAGAATGCCAAGAGTGTGCAAAGCAGTCATCAAAGCAAAAGGTGGCTACTTTGAAGAACCTAGAATATAAGACATATTTTCAGTTGTTTCACACTTTTTTGTTAAGTATATAGTTCCACATGTGTTAATTCATAGTTTTGATGCCTTCAGTGTGAATGCACAATTTTCATAGTCATGAAAATACAGACAAATCTTTAAATGAGAATGTGTGTCCAAACTTTTGGTCTGTACTGTACATACATACACACATAAACACATTTGAAACACAAAAATACATATAAACAGACATCACACAATGATATCTGCACACACACACACTGTGACACACACACACACTCACTCACTCACACACGTCCAGCTCCTCTCTGGTGGTAAGTAGCAGTGCAGGGCGCGCACTGCGTGACGTCACACTAGCAGACACGGCCGCGCACAGGGCCGTGTCTCCTAGCTGTGACGCGGTCGGGCCAGCACACAGGGAAATTAACAGGTGCAGTGCTGGCCCAGCCGAAGAAGAACCAGCAGCAGTGCTCCGCTGCTGGGGTAGCGGTCCGGGGGCCCCCCGCCTCTGATTGCCGGTATGTGCCACGGCGCCGCACATATTATAATGAGGGAAATCTGGCCATGGACCCCCTCATTATAATCCTCCTATGCACACCAGGCAGGTCCGAGATACTGTTGTAGCAAAGTTTAAAGCTGGATTTGGATATAAAAAGATTTCCCAAGTTTTAAACATCTCAAGGAGCATTGTGCAAGCGATCATATTGAAATGGAAGGAGTATCAGACCACTGCAAATCTACTGAGACCTGGCTGTCCCTCTAAACTTTTATCTCGAACAAGGAGAAGACTGATCAGAGATGCAGCCAAAAGGCCCATGATCACTCTGGATGAACTGCAGAGATCTACAGCTGAGGTGGGAGAGTCTGTCCATAGGAAAACAATCAGTCGTACACTGCACAAATCTGGCCTTTATGGAAAAGTGGCAAGAAGAAAGCCATTTCTCAAAGATATCCATAAAAAGTCTCGTTTGAAGTTTGCCACAAGCCACCTGGGAGACACACTAAACTTCTGGAATAAGGTGCTCTGGTCAGATGAAACCAAAATCAAACTTTTTGGCCACAATGCAAAACGATATGTTTGGCGTAAAAGCCACATAGCTCATCACCCTCAAATTACCATCCCCACTGTCAAACATGGTGGTGGCAGCATCATGGTTTGGGCCATCTTTTCTTCAGCAGGGGCAGGGAAGATGGTTAAAATTGATGGGAAGATGGATGGAGCCAAATACAGGACCATTCTGGAAGAAAACCTGTTGGAGTCTGCAAAAGACCTGAGATTGGAACGGAGATTTATCTTCCAACAAGACAATGATCCCAAATATAAAGCAAAATCTACAATGGAATGGTTCAAAAATAAACGTATCCAGGTGTTAGAATGGCCAAGTCAAAGTCCAGACCTGAATCCAATTGAGAATCTGGGGAAAGAGCTGAAAACTGCTGTTCACAAACGCCCTCCATCCAACCTCAATGAGCTCGAGCTGTTTTGCAAGGAAGAATGAGCAAGAATTTCCACCTCTCGATGTGTAAAACTGATAGAAACATACCCCAAGCGACTTGCTTCTGTAATCGCAGCAAAAGGTGGCGCTACAAAGTATTAACTCAAGGGGGTCGAATAATATTGCACGCCTCACTTTTCAGTTTTTAATTTGTTAAAAAAGTTTAAAATATCCAATAAATTTCGTTCCACTTCACGATGGTGTCCCACTTGTTGTTGATTTTTCCCCCAAAAATTTGAATTTTATATCTTTATGTTTGAAGCCAGAAATGTGGCAAAAGGTACAAAAGGGGGCCAAATACTTTCACAATGCACTGTATATATAGATATATGTGTAATATACACTGTGTTCCAAATTATTATGCAAATAATATTTTCTCAGATTTTCCCAAATTACCTATATGAATTGCAGTCATTGTAATTTTCCAGTCAAATAACTATTAGAGTACAATTGAAAGGTTTTTGTACAAACTACCTATGATAACAGGATATTTTTAAAAAAATAAAAAACTCAAACTGCACTCAAAATGCATGTTCCAAATTATTATGCACAGCAGAGTTTTCAACCTTTTCATTTTAATAAAGAACAAAAAAATGGTCATTTTTGAAATTATAAGCATTAGCAGGTTCTTACAAACTGAAATCAAACAGTTTTCAACTCAAAACTATATTCTAGGTGATGTTACATTTGCACATAGGACCCCTTGTCCGAAAGGAGCTTCTGAACTCTCTCGTCCATTGAATTTGTCAGGTTTTGGATGGTTTCTGCTTCAATTGTTTTGCATGAGGACAGAATACCCTCCCAGAGCTGTTGCTTAGATGTGAACTGCCTCCCGCCATCATAGACACTCCTTTTGATGATGCTCCAGAGGTTCTCAATGGGGTTGAGGTCAGGGGAGCATGGGTGCCACACCATAAGTTTGTCCCCTTTTATGCCCATAGCAGCCAGAGATACAGATGTGTTATGTGCAGCATGAGACGGGGCATTATCATGCATGAAATGATCTCGATGGTCCAGATGGATGGAGTGGAGGATGGCTGGTTGATGGACACCCCATGCAAACACGGCTACGGTGCTAACAAGGAGGTGGAGTAATGTTTTGGGCTGGAATCATGGGGAGAGAGATTGTTGGCCCTTTTAGGATCCCTGAAGGGGTAAAGATGAACTCCATAATGTATGTTGAGTTTCTCAAACAGCACTTCCTGCCATGGTTCAAGAAGAAGAACCGTTCATTCCGCAGCAAGATCATTTTCATGCATGATAATGCCCCGTCTCATGCTGCAAATAACACATCTGCATCTCTGGCTGCTATGGGCATAAAAGGGGACAAACTTATGGTGTGGCCCCCATGCTCCCCTGACCTCAACCCCATTGAGAACCTCTGGAGCATCATCAAAAGGAGAGTCTATGATGGCGGGAGGCAGTTCACATCTAAGCAACAGCTCTGGGAGGGTATTCTGTCCTCATGCAAAACAACTAAAGCAGAAACCATCCAAAACCTGACAAATTCAATGGACGAGAGAGTTCAGAAGCTCCTTTCCAACAAGCGGTCCTATGTGCAAATGTATCATCACCTACAATAAAGTTTTGAGTTGAAAACTATTTGATTTCAGTGTGTAATAACCTGCTAATGCTTATAATTTCAAAAATGTCAATTTTTTTGTTCTTTATTAAAATGAAAAGGTTGAAAACTCTGCTGTGCATAATAATTTGGAACCTGCATTTTGAGTGCAGTTTGAGTTTTTTATTTTTTTAAAAATATCCTGTTATCATAGGCAGTTTGTACAAAAACCTTTCAATTGTACTCTAATAGTTATTTGACTGGAAAATTACAATGACTGCAATTCATATAGGTAATTTGGGAAAATCTGAGAAAATATTGTAGCGCCCCGAGGGTTCGGCCGCTACAGGGGTATTGCACCTCAAACCAGAGGTGTGATATTCCACTCCCGGGTAAGGATGGTGTGTGGACCAGGGATCGGTAGGCTGCATGCACCACACACACCCCATTTCCGGGGGACAGCTCAACGGTCCTCCCATTAGACAGTAATGCAGGCCCGACAGAATCTGTCCCTGGCTGGAGTGGGGAGGGAGGAGGAAAACCCAGTGATGTAGGAGCAGATAGGGGTTGGGTTTCTGGGCATAGGTAGGAGCCCATTGGTTGCAAGTCACCTGGGCTCATACACAGAGAGGGAGGTATAAAAGGTGGGCACCATCTTTGTTCTGGGAGTGGAAGAAGTGAGTTCAGACAGTGAGGAGGAGGAGAGAAGGAGTTCAGCCAGGAGGGCTGACAGGGAGCTGTGGCTCAGTCTGGGCCCAGCTCCACGAGGCAGGCCTAGAGTGAAGGCCAGAGCCAGAAGAAAGGAACAGAAAGGAACAGAACACCAAGAGAGGCCCAGAGACACGAAGGCAGAAGGAACCCTAAGGACCCAGGAGATTGCGGGTGACGGGTTGGCAGAACAGGGTACCAGATCCCAAGTTGGTGGAGGCGACTAATCTTCAGCCAAAGACCGGTGGTCGTGATCATATCTTGGTGCGACCCCTCGCTACACCTACTAGAAAGGCACACCACATAGGGTCAGGGAGGTGAGCACGAAGCCCTCCCAAGAGAAGGCCCGCGGGAGCTGGACAGACGTAGTGTCACTGGTGGGGCACGGCCAGAGAAAGGAGTAGAAGGGAGTCCTGTGACACACTCTGGAATTGCCTGGGGGTTGACCGAGCCCCCTGCCTGGTGGACGCAGCACGGCTTGGGCAGTCATTGTCGGCGGAGTGACTTGGAATATAAAGAACTGTGAGTAAAGAACTTGAACTGCAACCCCACGTCTCTGTGCTTCATCGCCGCACCAGCACTACTAGTGCTGGGACGCCCGTGCACCATCACTCCCATCATCCACTCTTACTGCCCTGGGGCTGCACTCTTCCCGTGGGGAGTCACACTACCTCAGCTGCATACACCACCAGCCCCAACGGTCTACCTTGCAGCGGCGATCCACACTGACCGCAATCCACGGGTGGCGTAGTCGGACAATTAACTTAAAACCCTATAAAGACTGCCACTGGTTTGACCGCCCTGAGCCACGGGACCGGGTCGCCGCCACGGAGTCTACAAACCCCCCCAGAGACCTGGTTCCGGGTAACCCACTACACGTGTACGCTAGGCCCAGGGGGCGCGTCAATATTATTTGCATAATAATTTGGAACACAGTGTATATAGCTATATATAGTACAAAATGTTTTTTTTTAAGATAGAGACCGGAGGCACTGTGTGACGCAGAAATCTTCTGTCTTTAAAATGGCGGCGAAGTGTGGTAGTACGTTACATATTTAAATTATTAGTGATGTCTGGAGAGGGCGGGGGAGAACTGCGACGCCGGATCAGCGCCTGCGCAGACCGCGCTTTCCGGCGCCAGGGGTACATAACATATTTAAATTATAAGTGATGTCATGAGAGGGCGGGGGAGAACTGTGACGCCGGATCAGCGCCTGCGCAGACCGCGCTTTCCGGCGCCAGGGGTATATAACATATTTAAATTATAAGTGATGTCATGAGAGGGCGGGGGAGAACTGCGACGCCGGATCAGCGCCTGCGCAGTTCGCGCTTTCCGGCGCCATTTTTTTTAAGGCACACTGCAACGGTGTCTTCAATGTGTCTATTGAAGACACACTTGCAATGTGTCTTCAATAAAACGGCGCCAGAAGCGCGCTATGCGCATGCGCCGCTACCGACAGTGGATCCCAGCCTTCTGCCCGAAGAGACGCCGCGGCAACTGGTCTTCCGGATAGGTAAGTTGTTATGTTGCCGGAGATCGCGGTATGCGTTCAGTGCTTACGCATACCGCGATCTCCGGCGCCACAGTCCACATCCTCGTTTAGGATGGGGATGCGTGCCTCTGTGGGGTCCAGACTATGCAGGTGCGTCGCGCTTGCGCAGTCTATCGAGGCTTCAGACAGAGGAACGCATCCCCGGTTATATTATAGATGTTTAAATTTAATAATAAAAAAATAAAACAAATAAAAAAAAAGGTTTAATCAACAGCTTCTAGCCCCAACCCTGAATACCCTAAACTAGATATTGCTTATATAAAAAATGATTGTAATGGAAAGTAGGGATGAAAGATTCCCTTTAATTGGTTTTGGTGATTTCAGGAGAAGATATATAAAGGCAAGTGTCTGTTTTTCACATTTTGCAACACAAAAGTACTAAGTACATTTTAAAATTGTGTCCTTCTTTCCATTACGATCATTTTTATATAGGGGATAAATTGTTTTGTATCCTCAGGGGTGGGGATAAAAGCTGTTGTTTAAGGATGACCTTTTTTATTTGTTTTATCTGATTTTTTTTTACATATATTTTAAACATATCCTCTGTCATTGGGGTTGAGATAAATGCCCCAGCTAATACTTTTCTCAGTGTAAGACTTGAGTTAATCTCTATGTATAGTTGTACAAAAAGCCTGTTTATTTCAATCACAATTGGGAGCAATTTAATTTAAAAAAAGGTTCATATCCCCTATTGATTATCAGCAAACATCTGATATCAGCGTAATTAGTAAGTTCTGAAAATACCATGAATATTACTTAATCAATCCCATGGAGGGCGATTTTCGAAACCATGCCTTGATGCAAAATACATCTGGCACCTTGTTATTTTAATGCCATTATTTATAATGGTGTAAACAGAAATGTGTTTCCCACCAATTACTGGATGGAAGATGCTAATTCATGCACCATAACAGTTCTTTATTCATAGGGGTGTGTTCATGAAATTCCACATGCTGTGCCGTCATACTAAGAGTTGGGCCTCTACTTGCCATGCATACTACTGATGGCTGCACCTCTTCACCCCTTATAGCTACACCCATTGTGTTGTAGGTGTTTCCCGAGGCTGATTTTAAGAGAAGTTCAAGGGACTCACCGGGTAAGGTGGATCTTCTAAGCTCCAGGTTGGCACATAGGCCACGGGCGTCTGTGCAACAGGTTGGTGAGTAGAGGGACTGGAAAACCGTAGGCAGACAGGTGGACTGCAGGAAACCGCAGGCAGGCAGAGGACATCAGGAAACCGCAGGCAGGCAGAGGATGTCAGGAAACCACAGGCAAGCAGGTAGAATGCAGGCAGGTAGCAGATAACATTCCGGAGTAATGAGAGAGTCAGTAACCAAGGAAGCCGCACAAGGTCAGGAAGACGTCCTGAAAATTGCAGGTGGACAAGGAAGAGGTCCGGAAGACCCGGGGACAGGTAACCGACAGTGACAGTACTACAGAGTAACTAGAAGCTGCAGACAAGTAGGAAGATGCACTAGAAGCTGCTGGTCTACAAGAGATGCTCTGCAGCCCGCAGCCAGGCTGCTGTGCACACAAGAACTGCAAGTCTAGTCTCAGATTTTATACCAAGGCCCGGGTTTGTGTCTCAGAAGACCCTAAATAGGCCCAGGCAGTTTATCACATGGAAGCACACCAGGCCACTTGCAAAGCCCGATGTGGACCACCAGAAAGTTCAATGGACCAGGGCAGATGAAGCAGAGCCCAGACCAGGAGGGACATGTGTGTAACAGTATCCCCTCCTTAAAGGGCCCCTCCCAAAAATGTTGGTAACCCTCGGCAATGATGTTGTCACTGCCTTACCTTTGGTATCCATGGCCTTGGCAGAGTGAGTAGAGGTCTAGTCACAGATTCAATACTAAAGCCCAGGTGTGTGTCTTAAAAGCCCCTAAACAGTCCCAGGCAGTTCATCATGTGGAAACACACCAGGCCACCTGAAAAGCCCAACGTGGAGCACCAAAAAGGACAGGGGCAGATGGAGCAGAGCCCAGACCAGGGACAGGTGTGTTACAGCTGTGACATTTAAAAAAATATTTCTCAATTTTTTGCTTATTTATTAATATAACAAACTTATCGAAGCCCAAAATAATAAGATCTGAAAAATGTGTGTCACTGTTCTTTTTCTCACACGGTAATCTCCCTTATTTCTGTGCTGTCACGCATTATCTATACAGTTTCGCCACCAGTATTTTATGGTTTTATCTCCCTATCTGGATTGCTTTGCTGTGAGCTGTGACATCCTCTCACTATAAACAATCACCATAAATTGGCTGCTGCATTTCCTGCCTTGGCTTTTAAACAGGCTGTGATAGTCTCTCCTGATTGGCTGTGCTATACCATGTGATGTTAGAAGAAATGCGGTAAATACAACAAGTAATATATTAGAAGTGCGAGTCAAGCATACAAAAACAATCAATAGAAAGCAAAATGTATATGCAAAAAAAGGACTACACATACAAAAAAATTAAAATTTATTATGAAAAAATAACAAATATGACACAATTAAAAACAAAAGGTGTAAGGTAAAGCATAAAATAAAATAATGAGCAAAGGTAAACCACATCTTCAAACCAAAATAGTGGGTCCAGATACAAAGTTGAAGGCAATATCCCCAATAATAAATAGTAATGTAAAACAATACAAAAATATGAAATGAATGGGCTTGCATTGTGTGTAATAATTTTGTTTGCTTTTTATTGCATTCTTTTAAAGACATGCGGCATTTGGAAAAACATAATTCTGGCGTTTTAATTTGATTCGCTTTCTAGCATTTACCGTATGGCTTAATTAATTGTATATTTTAATAGATCAGACTTTTGCAGATGTGGCAATACCAGAAATGATTATTTGATATATGATTAAAATTTGTAGATTTTTTTACTTTTTTAAAACTTTTTTTTTATATTTCTTTCTTAATTTTTTTTTAGTCCCCATAGGGGACTGAAACCTAGACTTAAAGGGAATCTGTCACCCCTTTGGATGTATAGATGCTAATAATATGGGCATACAGGTGATAGAAATGTAAATCTATTCATACTTGTATGCCTCATATTAATGGTTTTGTTGTTTTGAAATCTTTTATTATAACTTTATGGTAATGATTCCGCCAAGCCCAGGGCCCTTAAGGAATCCGTGACAGATTTCCTTAACAACAGGTTGGGATTCACAGTAGGACTAACATGATACAGTGCTGGCCAAAAGTATTGGCACCCCTGCAATTCTGTCAGATAATACTCAGTTTCTTCCTGAAAATGATTGCAATCACAAATTCTTTGGTATTATTCTCTGCATTTAATTTGTCTTCAATAAAAAAAACATAAAAAGAATTGTCCTAAAGCCAAATTGGATATAATTCCACACTAAACCTAAAAAAGGGGGTGGACAAAAGTATTGGCACCCTTTGAAAAATCATGTGATGCTTCTCTAATTCGTGTAATTAACAGCACCTGTAACCTACCTGTGGCACCTAACAGGTGTTGGCAATAACTAAATCACACTTGCAGCCAGTTAACATGGATTAAAGTTGACTCAACCTCTGTCCTGTGTCCTTGTGTATACCACATTGAGCATGGAGAAAAGAAAGACCAAAGAACTGTCTGAGGACTTGAGAAACCAAATTGTGAGGAAGCATGAGCAATCTCAAGGCTACAAGTCCATCTCCAAAGACCTGAATGTTCCTTTGTCTTCCGTGCGCAGTGTCATCAAGAAGTTTAAAGCCCATGGCACTGTGGCTAACCTCCCTAGATGTGGACGGAAAATAAAAATTGACGAGAGATTTCAACGCAAGATTGTGCGGATGGTGGATAAAGAACCTCGACTAACATCCAAACAAGTTCAAGCTGCCCTGCAGTCCGAGGGTACATCAATGTCAACCCGTACTATCCGTCGGCGTCTGAATGAAAAGGGACTGTATGGTAGACCAGGAAGACCCCACTTCTTACCCCGAGACATAAAAAAGCCAGGCTGGAGTTTGCCAAAACTTACCTGAGAAAGCCTAAAACGTTTTGGAAGAATGTTCTCTGGTCAGATGAGACAAAAGTAGAGCTTTTTGGGAAAAAGCATCAACATAGAGTGTACAGGAAAAAAAAGAGGCATTCAAAGAAAAGAACACGGTCCCTACAGTCAAACATGGCGGAGGTTCCCTGATGTTTTGGGGCTGCTTTGCTGCCTCTGGCACTGGACTGCTTGACCGTGTGCATGGCATTATGAAGTCTGAAGACTACCAACAAATTTTGCAGCATAATGTAGGGCCCAGTGTGAGAAAGCTGGGTCTCCCTCAGAGGTCATGGGTCTTCCAGCAGGACAATGACCCAAAACACACTTCCAAAAGCACTATAAAATGGTTTGAGAGAAAGCACTGGAGACTTCTAAGGTGGCCAGCAATGAGTCCAGACCTGAATCCCATAGAACACCTGTGGAGAGATCTCAAAATGGCAGTTTGGAGAAGGCACCCTTCAAATATCAGGGACCTGGAGCAGTTTGCTAAAGAAGAATGGTCTACAATTCCAGCAGAGCATTGTAAGAAACTCATTGATGGTTACCGGAAGCGGTTGTTCGCAGTTATTTTGGCTAAAGGTTGTGCAACCAAGTATTAGGCTGATGGTGCCAATACTTTTGTCCGGCCCTTTTTTGGAGTTTTGTGTGAAATGATCAATGATTTGATTTTTGCTTCATTCTCTTTTGTGTTTTTTCCTTGCAAGCAAATTAAATGAAGAGAATAATACCAAAGAATTTGTGATTGCAATCATTTTCAGGAAGAAACTGAGTATTATCTGACAGAATTGCAGGGGTGCCAATACTTTTGGCCACGACTGTAGCTATGGAGGCCTTCAACAAACCCCCAGATGACATGACATATTATTGACATCCTGTGATTGTGTCGCTAGTGGGGTTGGTGGGTGGTCAATGGGCTCCGGAGAGCACACTGACAATTCCGCCATTTAAATACCACTGTCAAAGATGGTCAAACAGCAGAGATCTGAGAAGCCGGCATCTGCTGCGGATGGTATTGGTTCAGCTTCCCATGCATGGTGACTGTCACACTTTCGGTGGTGCACGTGGTTCGTGGACCCACTTTGCAATAAGCCGGACTTACCCAGGAAGGGAGTGACTAAGCAGCTACCTAGTGTCTCGCCCAGGGGGAATATATGGGGGAAACTCGGTACCCGGGCCTTTACCTTCTGTGGGATGTCACGACAGTCGGCTCCTGGGCCCGTCCTCTGGGTCACTCTTTAAAAGGGGGTTTTATTGTTGCTTAACAGTTTATTTCGTGACGACACCTGTGGTTTCTTGTAATAGTTACCAGCGCTGCTGCAGACCTCCGGGGGTGATGGGATGGCAGCTGGGATGTTTCCCGACTTTCCGCGCTGGGTCTCTCCCTCCTGCCCTGCGCCTCACAAACTGAATCCCAAATGGCGTCCTTGGATCCTTCAGGGACACCTGGAGTTCCCTGGTCTGACTCGGCTACCTTTCTTGGCTGCTAGAATGCGAGTATGGCAACTGCACCATAAAAGTCAGAAGCCTCCGGTTTCCTAGCCGAGACTTGAAGTGACACTACTAGCCCAGGGACCGGTTCCCTTCTTGCAGCCTGGTCCCTCTGACACTTGACAGACTAGGGCGTACGGGTGGCTTCCTGCTCCTTCCGTACCCCTGGGACCCCTTCAGTTACCGGAGCCTTCCTCCTCGGCTCCCCTCCTTTTCTCTCCTCTGCTGGGCCTCATTTACTAGGCCCACTCTGGAGCAGAGCTCCTGAAGAGCACCTGCTCCTCTTACTAGGCACAGACCTACACCTACTACTGCTACTCCTACTTCCTAACTAAGATGGATCCCCTATTTATACTCCTAACAAATGCTCCCCTCAACTCCTTCCTCCACCCACACCCACTACTTGGTTCCCCCTCACTCTGGTTCCCCCCACTCCAGCCAGGGACAGGGCTCAGCAGAACACGGTGCATCTTTCCCCTCCAGCTGGCCTGGAGCAGTGTAGTGTTGGATGCTGGTGTTGGGGTCCCGGGCTGCACTCCTTTCCTTACCAGAGAGTGAGGCACCACCAGTTGTAGTACCCTTGTGGCGACTGAACTCTCAGGGGCGCCACACTCCCCCTTGGTAAAACACAGCACGTCCGCGGGCTGGAACAGAGCAAAAACAGGGTGTTATAGACAAACAAAAATTTTAGAATGCATTCACATATAAGATTGATCATAACTTTTTCTTCCCTTTATTGGAGGCACATTACTTGAACGTTACTGGTACTTTTATCAAACATTATAAAACTAAAACATTTCTTTTATAAAACATTTTCAGCCGGTTACAGCGCGATCTGTAACCAGGTGTCCATTCTTTTTCAACAAGGTGCAAAATCAGCAGCATGAGGGAGCCGCCTGAAAACCCCCAACGTAGGCCCTGGGCGTGGCTACAGGGCATAGATGATCCAGATCCTGGACCTCGTCTTCGGCCACACCAAACGGGTTTTTGTTCTGAGGTCTGTAGTTGTATATATAAAACCAATAAAGAGCACTTCAAGAAGCGCAACTATTTACAGGTGAAAGTTTTTCGCTGCTCACAGTCCTCAGCCTACAAGTCTTTATACCCTTACGGGTAACTGGGTAGCAAACATTAAGTCAACTGCACCCTTCCGGGCAATTTATGTACAGTTCAAGTTCAGTTCCATCTACTGCGCTCAGTAGTGGTACCCCCACTGGGGATGTTCTTGGTGCTCGCCGACTGACCCGGCCGGGTCATCAGCCTCAGGCTGCAGGGGCATGTCCTAGTCCTCTTTAAACACGCGATGGACTCGGAGGGCGTACCACCCGCGATCCCCATGGTGCCTGGTGTAGGAGACATAGTCACCAGGGTATAAATTTCAGTCAGGGTGTCCTTGTTCTAGGTGGGACTCGACATCCCGCCTGTTTACAAAAATGTCCCGGTCAAATTCTGGGTCATGAATAAAGCCCCATCCGGCTTCTTGGTTGAACTTAACTATGAGTCCCTCCTCCCGGGGACTAGGCAGAATGGACTCATTCTGACGTACTTGTGCTTTGGCGGCCTTTTATCTGGCCTCCAATTGCTCCGAGCGCACCTGCCGGGTGCACCGCTCCTTGGCTAGCTGTTGGAGCTCCTGTCTGCAGAACTCCTCTCTCTGCAGGGCTTGGGCCTGGGTCTCCTGCGGGAACCCCATCAGGTCCCCCCCCCGGTTGTCCCACCTATACTCTTCTCCTTCATGGCTGGCAGCCGGGGGCGCTGGTGCGGGAAGTAGAGGATGTTGCTGCTGGTCCTCGAACTTGGCAGACCAATCAAACGAGGGCGCTCCGTACACCCACCTACCTCCACCTACTACTGCTACTCCTACTTCCTAACTAAGATGGATCCCCTATTTATACTCCTAACAAATGCTCCCCTCAACTCCTTCCTCCACCCACACCCACTACTTGGTTCCCCCTCACTCTGGTTCCCCCCACTCCAACCAGGGACAGGGCTCAGCAGAACACGGTGCATCTTGCCCCTCCAGCCGGCCTGGAGCATTGTAGTGTTGGATATAGGTGTTGGGGTCCCCGGCTGCACTCCTTTCCTTACCAGAGAGTGAGGCACCGCCATTTGTAGTACACCTGTTGTGACTGGACCCTCAGGGGCGCCACACTAGGTCTTCGCTGGAGCCTCTAGTGGTGAGGTCAGGCTTGTGCGGCAGATACCTGCCAGGTACCACTTCAGGGCGCGTCTGACAGTAGCTGCTGACCCCAAAGGGCAGAGACGTACTACGGAAGAGAATAGCCACTTGGGACAAGTTCAGACAGGACGGCCACTTGGGACAGGATTCAGGTAAAGCCGACAGGACGGCCACAGGTACAGGTTAAGAGTTCAATCCACAGGGTGGCGACAGGTACCGCATCTGCGGTTTCAGTAAATGGGCAGCTAGACTAGACTATGGGACACAGGATACGGGACACCGGATAACTGTAACGGGCAAGGGGAAACCTGGCAGCATAGAGTTGCTCACACTACTACCTACTAAACTATAGTGATTGCTCAGACACCTCCTTATTGGGGAGGGTGCCTTATATACAAGATGTCTCTCAGCTATAGGCTGAGAGTCACCTTGCAGGTGTACATACAAAGACTAAATGTTTCCCAGCTGTCGCTGGAAGCATTTAACGTGTGCGCGCACTGCCCCTCTAAGAACAGGGACGCAAGCGCGCTGGAGCGGCGAGCGATCTGACGTCCCTGCATGCCAAAAGAAGGGAACAGCATGCAGGGGCGCCGGACACATCGCTACAGTGACCCAACACAGGGTGTACTATTACATAATTCTTTGGGAATGGGTTCATTGCTGACCATCCTCGTGACCACACGCCCCACTGAATGTGTCACTGAATGTTGGGGCTGACGATGAAGAATTGCGGCATCACCCACAAAAAGCTTTATGGAGGCACTGATTTGCGGGCGAGTTCTCAACTCTTTGAGAGTTTGGAGGTCACCTTTTTTGTCCAGGAGCGTACCGGAAATGAAGCCGGTGGGGTCTATATTTTATCCCATTGGCCAAGTCTTATAGTTGTGGAAGCCATACTTACTTCAAGTACTAGGCAGTCCATGTAATGCATGAGCGGACTGGATCCACCAGAAGGCACACAGAGGTGGGCGTCCAGACTCGCCCTCTTACAGCCCAACTCATCTACACATCCTATTTTAATATAAATGATCCGGATCTGTGATAAGTTATTACGATTGAGCCGAAATGTCTACCCTTCGACTATAACCTCACGATCTGGTTTCTGGCTAAAACTGCTGAATTCACTCGCTCCTCGCGGCTTTTATCTTATTTTCAGCAAATCTGAAGAAATATCTACAGAAGCGTTAATGTTTATCTCAGTTACCGCCACTGTGGCCTATTACTCAAGCTCAACTACATCGAAGACTTTCCTACTAATTTGATCTCCTTTTTCCATTCGGAGGAGAAAAACAAATGAATGCATAAACTCTACATGATTGAGCTCCCTTAGAAGTCACGCGCAGTAAAATACCATCAGCGCGCTTATAATATATTCCCTGCACATAGTCGGCCGGCAATGCGGTTTGTGAAGGAGCTGCTGAACCTATCAACATTTTAATTATAGCCAGGGGTGAAGGGAAATGTTATTTGTGAGGATGATCTCTATGAAAAACGAGGCAGTGAGTAAAACCTTCTCTGATATAAAACGAGACTTTCCCAGCAATAAACTTCTGAACTGTCTTGCTCTTTGATGGAGCCTTGTAGGTCTAAAGACAAACGAGAACGGTGACGTCGCTCGCGGCCATCCGTTATCGGCTGATAAATGATAGGATTCTGTTATTTTGTGCCATATATCGTTGTGTATCTCAGGTGATACGTAACTTTCTAAGGAAATGTATGGCAGAAACTATATATTTGGGGCAACCTAGAGAAATATATTTGTCACCATGGGATGATTTTCGAACGCCATTGTTCTGCGTTTTATGGGAAATATCTCATGTAAATAAATAATTTTTGATAATCATCCCATCAACAATACCAATGGACAAAGGTGTTGGAACACGTCTTAATCATAGAATTTGGGTTTTTCATTTATTCCCATTGGCACAGGTGTATAAAATCCAGATCCTCGCCATGCTGTCTGCCTTCACCAAAATTTATTCTAAAGAACCAACTGAATTCCAGCGTGGTTCTGTTGTAAAAAGTCAGTTCTAACTTCTTAAATAATCCAACTTCACATGTGATTCCTTCATTCAATAGTCTCTGCCGCCCTCCTTACAACCAAATGTACTTTATGACCCTGATTTATGAAAGCAATTGTGTAAATCGCTTTGAAAGGTCACAAAATTTTTGTGTAATGAGCTGCGGAACATTTTTGAAACTTTTGGCATTTTCACACCAGTTTTGCCCAGAGGTCTCTGACAAAATCGGCAGAGCTAGGGAGGAGCGGGGGTGCAGAAGGGGCAAGATGACACAGCTCATCTAATTAATAACATGTAGCATACTTTACACCACAAATCTTACTCCAGTTACTGACTGGAGTAAGAATTGTTGCAAAGTGCAAGAAGACTCCAGTACGTCCTCTTATCAACACTAGCGTGCAAATCACTGGTCTTGATGAATCGGGGTCTATATCTTTACATACACAGATACTACCTGGTGATTGGCTAATGCAGCTTTATGTGTACTGCACTATTTTCTATAAAAAGTGGCTTCACCATTGTACAAACCAATTAAATGGATTGGACAGATGGATTGGATGACTTATTATTCAATAAAGCTATTGAAATCACACTGGTCTGTAGAACAAAGGAGCCAGTGATCTCCAATTGAACATTCAGCTCTTGTTAAAAGCCCAATGTCATAGCTCAGACCAAAGGCATAGCAAGGGTGGAACCACAGAGGTGGTTGTCCCGAGAGATAAAGTCTGTGGGGCGCAACATTCTGGTTAGGGTTAGGGCTAGGGATAGGGATAAAGATAGGGTTAGGAATGGAGTAAGGGTTAGGGATGGAGATAGAGATGGTAAAGATAATGATAGCGATAAGGTTCGAGTGAGAAATTCAATTATGAAGAAAAAACTTGCGGCAGTCGTCCATTTATCTGCGCTTTATTCCAAATTATTGAAAGTACACAGGAAAGATGGCGCTGCCTCATAATTAATTCATGGTCTTGGACTGCTGCTGAGCACCGCTGTTATCTGTGGGTATGACCCTAAAAACAAGTGTTGTTTTTGGATATATACGAAAGAAGTCGTGATTTAATCGATTCCACAGTGCTGGTGAGAATTTTCGATTGTCTAAAGATAGAAATGGGGTTAAGGATAGAGTCTCGATTAGAGATAGGGTTAGGGATGGAAACAGAGATGATAAAGAGAGAGGTAGGTTTAGGGTTAGAGATAGGGTTAGAGATAGTGGTAGGGCTAGGGTTAAACCCCCCCCCATACACCTAAGATGGTTGTCAGCCGAACGATAGTTCTCCCAAGTCCTCCATACACAGAAGCGCTCTACTTGGCTGTATGTTCTCTGCTTATCTCCAGAAGGACAAAGTGATTGGCCATTGGAAATACCACCCAACCGATCGTTCTCTCCACCGACATTATCCATCGGAGGAGAGTCAGGAGGCCCTCATACACGTTAGACTGTCAGCTGAATAAAGGTAGATTTCGCTGACTTTAATGTGTATGGGGAGACTTTAGGGTTAGGGATAGGGCAATGGTTAGGGATAGGGCTAGGTTAATGACATAGTTACATTAAAAAAAAAAGTTTTACTAAATAAAAAGGTGAAAAATATAACAAAGAACAACTTTTTCTTTTTTAAAATTCAATGTCAGATTTCAGTAAAAAGCAGGATAAAAATAGAGGGTCAAAGTGCACACTATGATGTATGTATAAGCTTTGCTCATAATACAATACATGTTCTTGGGCAATAAAAGAATCAATACTGGGCTTGTGGACAAGACTCAAAGAGTGTGAACAGTCCACAGGGTGAGGGAGGCCCAAAATACTTGACTTGCCCCAGGTGGAGGCCACTCATACTACACCACTGGCTCAGTCAGATGGACTAATGATGAGCTGCGGGGGTTTAAAGTTGGCCTCTTTCTTCTACTATTTAGTTTGGATCTTAACTCCCAGTTCACCTAAAATACTATCTGCTATGATACATATTCTGACTTGTCAGACATTAGAATAACTGACGATGGACATTCCCTTTAAATTTCATTGTCTGAAACCATATTTTATTTATTAACAGAATCAAAAATTAAGCAACTTTACAGATAGTTGTTTTGTGTCCGCAGCTTTCATGCTGATTTATTCATCTCCATAGAGACAGACTACAAACAAACCCTGCGTAGTCTGATCCTGCAGTCATAGCCCTTTTTATCTGTCCCCTGGTTTTTTTTTTGTTAACACAGAAGTCATAGGGAATAGATAAAAATGGATTGTGACTGAAGAATCAGACTACAAATGGTTGTAGTCTGTTACCGTGGTAACACATATCAAATTTAAACTGTTTGAAAAGTTGCTTTATTTTTGAATTTTTTTGAAGCTTTTTATGGAATGGGCTCACAGTTTTAGAAGTAAAATATTGAGGAGCTCGATTAATACCTTGTCTAATGACAACTAATGATATGTGTGCGTGATAAATAAGTAATGTCTTTTCTGAGTATGTGACAGCGCTGCGACCTTGCTTCATCTGCAGTAATAACGGCCATTCATAGTGCAATTAGTCATGGATTGAATACACACACCGGCTATTCCAACTGCGTTTGTCGTAAATAGGAATTTTATGACTTTTAACGAATTGCAATGATTTATTGCACTTTATTAATAATGTGACGGCAGTACTAATATTATTAGCAAAAATGTCTTTGTTAAATGGACTGTACAACATTAGAAAAACACGGCTGTCCATGGGTCATGTCTGATATTGCAGCTCGCTTCCATTAAAGTGAATCGGGAGGAGCTGCAATACCACACGCAACCTGAGAACAAGGGTGGCGCTGTTTCTTTATTTTTATTTTTTTGCATTGTTTTTTTTTACCATATCACAATCTATACTAAAAATATTAAAACAGAAATCTTTCAATTTTTACACTGGCCACTTGGACCTATTGTTTTAGGAAGCAACACATGTACATTAACCACAATGGTTGGTTCTCGACCTTATATTTTGTATTGAAGCGTCTATTGAGTGTGTGTAAAGATCATTGTGAAGGGATGAGGCGCAGGTGAGCTGTGATCCTGTCTTATCAGCTGTGTATATAGAGGTGTTACCTGTCATTATAATCCTGCCTGTGATGGTAGTGAGCCCGCTGAAAAGACAAGAAGTATGAGTCTAAAAAAAAGCCCCAGTGGCCAATGTGAAAATTGCAGGATTTTTCTTTATAAAGATCTTAATATGAAAAAAAAACATTAACAATCCTGTAAAAACATACATGAAACACAAAAAAGGTAATTTTCTGATGATCGCTTCCATTTTATTTTGTACAACCCCCTTTAATTGAAACAAGTGCTGTAAATGAAAGGATATGAACACCTTTATTTAACTTAAATGCATGTACTTCGGGCAAAATATAATTTTTTGCCATTGGGTTTCATAAAAAAAAAAAATCTCCACTTTTTAGCTTCTTAAGGTTGATGGTTTCCCTGCACATTGCTGGCTGCAGAATGAGTTCTCTAAGAATCTGTCAGTGAGTTCATTTTGATACATAGTTTTGTGTTTTAATTAAGCTGATTTATGAACGCAGGTCGCATCAAAGGAGAACTGAACTTCCATGTGGTCATATATCAGCTGAGATGAGCTCAGGAAGCAACACATAAAGGAGTTATAAACTCTCCCATCAGAATGAGCTCACTGATAGATTCTCTGATAACTCACTCTACAGCTAGTGATAGACATTCCAGCACAGAGTCTATAGAAGGTGCAAAATTTTTAATGAAACCCAATTGCAGAAAAATATTTTAGGCCGAAATACATGTATTTAAGTGAAAATCAAGCCCTCAAAAGGTGTCAATATCCTGTAAGTGTGATGGTTGGGGGGTTGCTCAAGTTTTGTACTGGGGTCTTCACATCACATTTCAGTCACTAATAGTGTTGAGCGAGCATGCTCGCTACTGCTCGGTACTCGCCCGAGCATCTCACTACTCAACATGCTCGGCGCTCGCCGAGTATTTCCGGGGTTTACGGTGGGAGCTCGGGTCCCCTCCCTGCATGTTTGGCGTTCTTTACAGAGCCAATGAACATGCAGGGATTGCCTGCCACTCACTGTAATGCCGCAGCCATGTTGGTTGTGGCATTGCAGTGATTGGCTGGCCGCACAGCGTCAGCAGGTCTATATGAGACCTGGCGCCACCATGCTTGTCACAGTCACTCCGGATCAGACAGTGTAGGGAGAGCTGCTGCTGAGTCAGGGAGAGATTTGCTTGTGTATTAGGTAGTGTAGGGAGAAAAAACATACAGTACACATATCCATCTTAACAAACAGTCCTTCTGAGGACTAATCCATTTGCAGAGATATCAGGCAGGCAGTGTATATAGCAGACTGCAGTGCATATAGCACAAGAGGCTCCATTCCAATTCTGCCTTCTGCTGCTGTTAGATATTTCTATACAAAGGCCCAGGTCTCAGGGGCCAGGAATACTTTTCTTTGGATCTTAATCCTCATTATTTGCTTAAAAAGCAATCCAGAGAACACCATTTTTTCTGCGCCGTTGGCTTGTTGGCACTGCAGAATACAGCCAGGTCCTTTCCATATTACAGCGCTAGAAATCCAGCTATTAAAAACTGTGTTTTCTCCGTCAAACGGATCACATATACTTTGTCAGAAAATACTGCCATTTCTGGCCTCCATTAAAAATTTCTTTCAGTGAAGCAATTCACAGCAGTTTGCTTGTACATGTTATTTCTCAAAACGCATTACAGATCAGGCCATTGTCCAACTCTGTATTCATGAAATTAAATGCGCAAAGAAAGATGTGTGTGTGTGTCAAAGCACCACCGACAAGTGCGAGTTGATGTTGGACGGGCTGCCATTGCTTCTGCAACAAGCTGCATTACAGGACTTCCTGGGAGAAATGACACGCAGGGTAGATACGGTTTCCCTCTATGCCAGTCCTTTCACCGAGCTAAATACAACTCTCAGCAAAAAAAGTTGTGGACTGGCTCCGTATCGTCCCTGGCCACATTCACCTGTCCACGTGTTTGTGGTTAGGCGGTCCTTCCCAGTAAGTGCACTGGGGAGGTCACGGGTAATGTTGTGGGACTCGTGCTTGTGGAAGGCGGAGACGACACCAGGAGAAACAGTGGCGGCTGGGGACCAAGTATGGACACCCGGCCGCCGCCGGCATGAGGTTATGAAAAGCTTCCGCCTCCACGAGCCTAAAAGGCCACATTTCATGTGCAAGCAGCTGTCAAAAATTTGGCAGTATAGTATTGCAGCCTGTGGGTGGGTGTCTGGCTGCCTGCATACTTGCGCTTGCAATCCAAGGAATGGGGTAGGGACAACTGAACGCTGCAGTGGGACAAGGATGTGGACGGTGATTGTTGCAAGTCTACAATGACAGGTGCATGGCGGGAGGCATCTTCGCATGCGCCAAGGATCACTTATGATGGGCACACTTTTAGGCAGTGACCTGGGAGTCAGAGATGCTTCCAGAGGTCTTCCCCATGCTGTTCCCATGTCTTTTCAGCACTGTATGCATGTGTCTGATGATGTGTCACACACCACATGGCCAGATAAGGTTGTAAAATGTTAAAATGTCATTTCCAAGTGAATGCATTTGTCTTGGTTGAAAGCAATGCAAAAACGCATCAAAAACGCTACGTGTGAACATAGCCCAAGGTGTGGAGGAGTATTTTTGTTTTTGTATATTTATTTTGCCTTATATACAAGTCATTACCCTGGAAAGGATGTTCCTTAATATATTTCCCAGGAAAATCCATTTTGGTTTTGGTTTTGTATGTTTTATTGTGAGTCCATAAAAGTGGCGTAATACTCTGACCACGTTGCTGACAGCAGTGACCTGGGAGTCAGAGATGCTTCCAGGGGTCTTCCCCATGCTGTTTCCATGTCATTTGAGCACTGTTCCCATCGATTTGAGCAATTTTTAGGCCCTCTGCAGACCGCCGGGGGGGAGCCGCCTGAAAAATGCTCGAGTTTCCCATAGACTTACATTGGGCTCGTTGCTTGGGTCGAGCACCCGAGTATTCCAATTTGCTCGACCCGAGCAACGAGTACCCAAGCATTTTAGTGCTCGCTCATCACTAGTCACTAACTCAAGTAATTTTCTCATTTACAGAAAAGGCTTCGAAATATTGTGACGAGAAGGGAAACTGGTTCCAACATCCGGAAAGTAACAGAACCTGGTCCAACTACACCATGTGCATCAGCTTCACAAAGGAGAAGCTGAAGGTAAGCTAGTGGCCGTCACTGTTATTGGGGTCCTGTGGCTGTTATGGTTATGGGGGTACTGTTGTTGTCACTGTTGTTGGGGTTCCTGTAGCATTTACCGATATGGAGGTTTAGTATTTGGGGGTCCTGTGGCCTCCCGGTTATTGTGGTTACAGGACTGGCAGTTATTAGGGTCCTGTGGCTCTTCCTGGTAATGGAAGGCCTGTGACTTTCAAAGTTTGAGGCATCTGGGCAGTCATTAATATGGGGGTTTTGTAGCGGTCATTAATATGGGGTTTGTGGTGGTCATTAATATGGGGTTTGTGGTGGTCATCAATATTGGGGTCTTGTGGTGGGATTTCACTGTGTTTGGCAGCTGGTAGCGTGCACACAGGCAATGTCTCTGGTCCAAACAAAGGTAGTTTTATTATTTTCATAAAATTTCAGTGGTTCCAAAAAGAAAACAGCGTCTCCAGGACACAAATGTGGCACCCCAGGGGTCCAGTTGCCACAGTGGCATTGCCTCCCTCACAAGGGGTGATGCCATGTCTGGAAGCAAGGAGAGGTCCCCTAATCAGGTTTACCAGCATACAACACTTTCCTGGCTCCAGACCAGCAAGGGGAGCTCCTCCCCTTAGCAACTGGAATCTGGAGGCTGGGTTAGTGAGAGTGAGTTGAGAGGAGTTGGAGACAGGACAGCGACGAGGAAGGACCTGGGGAGGCGAGCTGTGTACAAGCTCGTCCCAGAGGAGAGAAGCGCAAGTGAACTGGACACCAGAGTCCGTGGTTGTGGGGCACTGAAGGCCCAGCAGCAGAAACCGGAGGGCAGGAGACTGCAGGTCTCCTGGCCCCACCAGACGCCCGGCGACACAGCAGCACCATAGGGCCCAGCACCGCCACGTGGGAGCGACACTTAAGGAAGACCCGAGCTGCCTGCCATACGGGTGAGCACAGAGACGTTTTACTCAGGGACGAGGGCCACAGAATAGCTACAAGCAGCAGAGCCAAAGAGATTAGTGCAGAGCAAAGGCCTACAACTCCACCTGGAGAGGTGGATCCCCAACTTGCTCCCAGGCCGCCCGGACCCCTACTACCAGCTAGTACCCGTGCCCCGGTCTGCCTAACAACCGCAAGTAAAGATAAGAGGAAACCGCCATTAAGTTGTGGACTGGTCATTATCTGCGCCATCACCTGCATTACACCGCACCAACAACATCCACCTCCACAATTCTACATATCCTGCCCTGGAGCTAAGCTCTGCCTGTGGAGAGCTGAACCAACTCTGCTGCATCACCATCAGCTCCAGAGGATCTGCACCGCAGCGGCGGCTTCATCTAGCCACATACCACAGGTGGCGTCACGAACATTATCTCTAAAACCTTTATTTCCCCTTTTACTTTTGCCTTTAATTGACCGCCCTGGGTCACGGACTGGGTCACTACCACCCTGGGTCACGGACTGGGTCACTGCCACCGTGACATCCTCCAGCATCGGCTGGCCCGGCTACCGAGTACCCCATGGCCCAGGGGTGAGTCACAAAGGTATACCAGGAAAAAAACAGTTACTGCGCCAGCAAATCTAAGGCAGTTTGGACTTCTCAGAACAGATTAAAGTCCATTCTGAATCTCTGGCAGAGATTAACCAACTCCACAAGGTCTGTATCTGCTCCTACACACAGAACCACATCAAGAGGTCTTTCCACCTCACACCACCACACAGGGAATGAAGCAGCTAAGCTGCCTTGAATAGGCTGTTCAGATCCTAAGGCGGGGACATGGGAGCAGCCAGTCCCACTCATCTCTTTTGCCTGCTCCTAAAAACCTGGACCCATGCTGCCCTATAAAAAAAATATCTCAGCACTAACTGTGCTAGAGCCTGCTCTCCAGTGTTCACCAAGCCTAGGCACCTTGGTGACACATATACCCCATCCAGGACCTATACAGCTGCTTTCTTACAGGAGGTTTTGTGGAAGTAATTTATAGGAGAGTCGTGACAATGTTAATATGGGGGGTTTGTGCTGGACATTAACATGTAGTGGTCATCAATATGGGAGTTGTGCCATCATCAATATTGGAGTTGTAACTGTCATTAATATGGGGGTTTGTGGCAGTCATTAATATGAGGTTTATGGTGGTCATTAATATGGGAGTTGGTGTTGGTCATTAATATAGGGGTTTGTGGTGGTCATTAATATGGGAGCTGTGGCGGTCATTAATTAGGGGTTTGTGTCGATCATTAATATGGGGTTTGTGGCTGCCATTAATATGGGGTTTGTGTAGGTTTTTAGTATGGAGTTTGTGTTGACCATTAAAATGTGGGTTTGTTACAGTCATTATTATGGAATTTGTGTTAGTCATTAATATGAGTGTTTTGTGGCAGTCATTAATATGAGGATTGTGATGGTCATTAAAAGTAATCTGTCAGCAGGTTTTTGCTTTGTAAAAACAGCAGGAGATAGGCCGAAACACAGATTTCAACAATGTGTCACTTATTAGGCTGTGTGCTGTAGTTTATTTACAATGAAGGTTTAATCATCAGATTATCACTGCCAGGACTCATAGTCATGTGAGCCCTTGTCCGACTCCGTCCCTTTCTTTGATAAGCAGCTCACTGTCAATAGATAATATACCCAGAATGCTGTAGTGTAGGCGGAGTCAGCTATGGTGTGGGCGGGGTCAGCTGTGATGTGGGCGGGGTTAGCTTTCTCAGCTCTGCTTCATGTTACATCTAAAAACTCTGATTATGTCACAACTGCTGCATCCAGTACACAAAGTGACACATCGCTGAAATCAGGGTCTCTGCCCCTACATCATGCTGCTCTCAGATGAGCAAAAACTTGTTGACAGATTCCCTGTAATATGGGGGTTTGTGGCAGTCATTAATATGGGGTTTGTCACAGTTAGGAGGTGTACATGTGACATTCCCTTATATGGGGGTTTTATGGTTGTCACTGTTGTAGGGGGGTGTTGTTGCTGTCACTGTTATTAAAGGTGTTTTGGGTTCCATTGTTTTTGGTGGTCTTGTAACAGTTACAGATATGGGGGTCTTCTGCCTTTCACTCTGTTGTGGGTTCTTTGGCTCTCAATGATATTGAAGTATATGTTTATGTGATCATTATGATGGCACCATTGGGCTGTGTTCACAAAGAGGTGTTAAAAAACAATGAATTTTTCAAGTGGAAACTGCTTCAGGAAACAATTGTTTTTGTAGTTGAGTTTTTACAGGAGTTTTTCTTTTCTTGAAGAGTTTTTGGAATTTTTTTTTTTCTTTAAGCGCTGCTTTTTTTTTTTTTTTTTGCCGCCTTTTAAATTATTTGTGTCTATTTTGGAGACATAGAGATTTTTTATTCAACAAGGCATTTTTCAAAACATTTTCAGGAAAAGAAAAGGTAAAAAAAAACGTCATACAAACAGCAAAGTGTATTTCTAATAAAAATGAATAGGAAGGGATTTTCAAGCAATTTTTGAGGATTTTGGAGCGAATCCCCTCCAGAAAGAAACCAAAAAACTCAAAAAACTTGTGAACATAGCCAAACAGTACATTATGGATCATGCACTGTCAAATCGAAAGGCTCCAAAAAAAAACTGCTGCAGGGATAAAACTCTTCCAGAATTCTTGAAAACAACTTCGGGAAAAGAAAAACTCTTCCAAAAACTTGACTAAAAAATGAGTATTTTTTGTAGAGGTTTCTCATTGAAAAAAGCCTAAAAAAACTTAAACTCTTAAAAGAAGTAAAAAAAAAATAGTTGTGCACTTGTGATGTTTTTTTTCTGTGTAGTAGTTTTTCAGAAGCTTCACGTTATTATACCATTGATGTAAATCCTCTTTATTTTAGCCCCTTTAGTATACGCCAGTGCTCGTACCCACTAACCACAGTCTGCAGACCCTGCAGCATCTCGTGTGTGGTCTCCTGATATCCCGCCACGCTGCTGAATGTTATTATTTCTCCAGCCCCATTGCTGAGAACTATAAACAGTCTCCGAGCCAAGTACAATCCTGCAAAATGCTGGGGCTCCGCATGGTAATGAGTAGGAGATTGTACTCTGAGTCAATCCTCTGTGGCTTTTGTTTTCCTCCGGTAACACTCTGTGTCAGTAATTATGTCGCTTCCCTTTAAGATTTGTGAAATCTAATTGTAATCAGATTCTGGCGGAGTCTTAGTTAATCCTGTATCGGGAAGTTTTAGGACCAGATTTGCATCTTCTTCCTGCATGCTGAAGACATAGCAGCACCAGATGTTCGTTCTTATTGACTCACACTCTTCAAATATTGGATTTTTTGCATATTATTTGCTTTGGAACCAGTTCTTACTCTCACATTTGGGATGTTGTTTGCTTTCATAAGTCTGGAAAGAAGTCTGTGCAGCCGCCTTTACGGCTCCCTCACCCAGCTTTCCCAGTCTCCTGAACAGTATATCTGTCTAGTTAGGCAGCGTCTGCTCTCCTGGCGAGTCTTGTTAAGTAAATACACTAATATTCCAGAACATATGTTCTTAGAATTTTGTGTTACTCTGTTATTCCTCCTGGAAATGTGTGAATAAGTTATCAAATGGGCAGCACGGTGGCTCAGTGGTTAGCACTGTTGCTTTGTAGTGCTGGGGTCCTGGGTTTAAATCCCACAAAGGACAGCATGTGCAAGAAGTTTGTATGTTCTCCCCATGTTTCTGTGAGGGTTCACCGGTTTCCTCCGAAGACATACTGCTAGGGAATCTAGATTGTGAGCCACAATGGGGACAGAAATGATGTCTGTAAAGCAAAGTGGAATTAATGGTGTTATGTAAGCAAGTGAAATACATAAATAACGGGGTGTTACTTGTCACCCTATGGACAAAAGTGAATAGTGATGGTCAAATATCAATTTATTCTTACATTTCCAGAAAGACTTTCAGAGGAACTGCGCAATACAGAGTTCTAAGAATAGAAGCTTCAGAATTAATATTTACTAAATAAGAAAAACAAAGTATTATTACTTAAACTGATGGGACAGGAGATATTGATTGGCTTAAAGGGAATGTATAGTCAGAAGACAAACCATTGTTTAAATGAGATATTCATGTTGAATGTATTTTTTAAACATTTTTAGCAATTTTCATATCACAATTTAGATTGAAAAAAAAATCTTGCCATTTTCTAACTGTCCTCGGGGGCTATATTAGAGTAAGGCTGTGTGACCACGATGCGTTTTTTTAAGCGTTTCCACAGCGGCAAAAATGCTGCAGAAACGCTTAAAAAACGCATGGTAGAAGGCCTGCCATGTCCCCCAATGATAATCCGCATGTGCTGTGCACATGCTGCGGAAATTTCCGCTGCGGATTATCATTGCGGAAAAAAACGCAGCACTACCAATTATTTTGCGTAAGCACTGCGTTTTCACCGCCATTGACTTGCATTAGAACACATAATATCCGCATCACTGCATCTGTACTTGCTTAATTGACGCGTTCTAATGTGCGGATGGTACCCGGGTGTGGAGGAGAGGAGAGTCTCCTCCGGACCCAGGTACCATTAAAAAAGCTGTAAAAAAAGAATAAAATAAAAGAGAAATGTATACTTACCTTCCAGCTGCCCATGCTGCGCTCCCCCTTGCTTCCCGGCACTTCGCGATGGAATGAAGGACCTGCGCTGATGTCAGAGTCATGTGACGGGTCACGCAACGCTGACGTCGGCAGGTCTTTCAATCCACCGCTGCCGGCAGCCAGAACGGAGCAAAGCAAGACACCGGGGGCCATCAGAGGGTAAGTATAGATTTATTTTTTTATTTTTTGACATTCTCTCGGTCACACTATATAAATCCATGCTGTTTGCATGGATTTATATAGTGTGACCAAGGTGACAAGCACTTTCCAAGTGATGCTAAAATCGCTTGGAAAGCGCTTGTCAACCCGCATGCGGAAATGCAAGTGAAGACCGCTTCACATCCGCAAGTCCCTGGCAGGAAAAACGCATGTACAATCCGCATGTACAATCCGCATGCACAATCCGCATGTACAATCCGCATGTACAATCCGCATGCATTTTTTTCTGCCAGGGAGATGCAGAAACGCTCAGGAAAAAATCCGGAGCATTTCTGGATCGTGGGCACATAGCCTAAAACTCCTTGTTCTTTACATAAGGCTTGTCAGTATACTCATTATCATTGCAGACAGGAATAAAATGACGGATAACACCTCTATACACAGATGCTAACACAGGATCCACTAATCACAATAGGTGATGTCACAGCTCACCTCCTCCTCCTGTACAATGACTGATAACATCTCTATATACAGTAGATAACACAGGATCCACCATTCACAATAGATGATGTCACAGCTCACCGCCTCCTCCTCCTGTACAATGACTGATAACACCTCTATATACAGTAGATAACACAGGACCCACCATTCACAATAGGTGATGTCACAGCTCACCTCCCCCTTCTCCTGTACAATGACTAATATCACCTCTATATACAGTAGATAACACAGGATCCACCATTCACAATAGGTTATGTCACAGCTCACCTCCTCCTTCTGTACAATGACTGATAACACCTCTATATACAGTAGATAACAGAGGATCCACCATTCACAATAGGTGATGTCACAGCTCACCTCCTCCTCCTGTACAATGACTGATAACACCTCTATATACAGTAGATAACAGAGGATCCACCATTCACAATAGGTGATGTCACAGCACACCTCCTCCTCCTCCTCCTTTACAATGACTGACAGCACTCGGATCAATGTTATTCCATAGGGCTGTTTTGAAGTCCACGTGGAGAATATCGCAGCATGTGTGGCACCCCAGGGGTCTGGTTTCCACAGTAACAGCCATGTTATGTCTGAGAGCAGGTGGGAGGTCTCTTGGTCAGGGATCCTATGCATGCCACACCTCCTGCCCAGTCTTGGGAGGGGAAGAACTTCCCCTATATAAACCCGGGGCTGAGGCAGGGTTAGGAGTCAAGGAGAGTAGAGAAGAGAAGCAGCATAGGAAGAAACAGCAGAAGCTCAGTGGGAGCAATACTACTACGAGTCAGGGGCTGGCAGCTGCAGAGCTCGCCCTGACTGAGAAGCTTTCTTACCGGACCCGGCGTCCGAGGCTGTGGGGACTAACTCTTACCCAGCAGCAGAAGCCGACCGGCAGGGGATTTCAGGTCCTCAGGCCCAGAAACCCGAAGGCACGGTCACACGCGTGGGACCAGCACCGCCATCGTGGAGCGGAAGCCATAGAAGGCCCCGAGTCACCGGCCATACGGGTGAGCACCACACGGTACACTCAGGGACGTGGGCTACTTATATCCGCTTCTAGCAAGGTAGCCAGAAGAGTACAGTCAGTTTGGGAGGCCTACAACTCCGCCTGGCCAGGGGAGATCCCATCTGCTCAAGGACTGACCAGGCCCCGTTCGCTAGCAAGTACTCCGGGAGGGTCTATCGTTGTTACCAGTAAAGACCCTGAATTACACCGCACCGTCTCTGAGTGGTTCCTGCTACCCCCATCTTCCATGTCGGCTGCCCTGAGGCCATACCCCTCCCGTTGGGGGTTATACTATCACGCTGCACAATTCTACACCGGCCTCAGCGGTCTGCCCTGCAGCGGCAGCTCCATAGCTGCAAATCAACGGGTGGCGTAGTCGACACTCAAATAACATCTATCAAGACTGCCACACACTGAGTTTGACTCCCTGGGCACGGACCGGGTCCCCGCCACTCGGAGACTACAACCCTCATCTGATCCGGTTCCGGGTAAGCCCCGTGCGCGAGACGCTGCGCGACACAGCAGGCCCAGGGGCGCGTCACATGCACTTGACTCTTCCATATTTAGGATGAGATTAAACTGTTAAAGTCTATGTATGTGCAAAAAAAAAGCTGATCCCATATGAATCATCCATAGTTTCCTACAACATATGAAACTGTATTTAGACTTGTACATTTTAATAACTGCTGATGTATAAAAACGGATGACAATAGAGATTACACAAATATCCTTTTTTTCTGAATGAAAATAGGACGATTTGTTTTATATGTTCTTGTTAATTTAACCTTCCTCTGTTATTCCTCAAGGAAATGTGAGTCTAAATTAACAGTTAGGTGTTACAACTTTTCTCGTGATGGAAACTGACAAACGACCCGGTGGTTAAATAATCAATAACGTAAAGAAATAATAAAAAAAAAAATAATAACATTAGTAAATCATGTGATCTGCAGACTTGTTTTTGTATCACATAGAACACATTAACTAAAAAAACAATGAAAATCTAATTTCTCCATCATTAGTATAAAGAAACTCTATCACCTGGGTGACAGCAGAAATAGTTCTACATAATGACCCATGACATACACAGGAGCCATTTAGCAGCTGCCGATGCAAAGTTCCCTCCATATCTAAATGCCATTTTCATGAGCCTGCCAGCAATGAACTAATGTAACACATATTACCAACTAATTAAGTACAATAAATGTGTTATAGACAGGAACTATAATAATGAATATTTCCATACACTGCACATTATACAAAGAAATATGTGACCACTAATGTCCCTGGGGAAAAAAAAAATAAATGCATTAAAGTGAATATGTACCTATTTTAACTAAATACGATAGGTCTGAATTTGTGTGCTGATTGATTTCTTAGTATACGTTTAAAGCAGTCAAAGATTTAATTGAGATACAGAGGAAAAAAATAACCCTGTGTAGAATTAAAAAATAAAATTATTATTTTCTACAGTAACCACTAGGTGGAGCTGAGGAGCATAAGGCATACGGTCTGTCCATCATTCTCAATAATAAATCTGTATGCAATGAATCCTTAAGGGGATTTACCAGGTTAATCAATAATGATGGTCTCTTAAGAAGTTAATTCCGACATATAGTACATAATAACAGTGCTGTACAATGTGTAAATAAAATTGGGGTAAAATTAGTTGGTTACAACTCTCCCTCAGATATCTTACATTTAAGGTGGGGAACTGTTTATAGATTATTTTAGCACGTTAAACAAAAGGCTTGTTGTTTTAGCAGGGGAAGGGATTTTTTTCATTTTTGTAGGTTATTTATTTATGCACTGCTTATATAGCGCTATCATATTCTGCAGCGCTTCACATACATTATCATAGCTGTCTCCAATTGTGATCACAATCTAAATTCCCTATCAGTATGTCGCTGGAGTGTGGGAAGAAACCCAAGCAAACACGGGGATAAAATACAAACTCCTTACAGATGTCATCCTTGGTAGGATTTGAACCCTGGACCACAGAGCTGCTAACCTCTAAGCCACCATGCTGTAGTTTCACCACCCTCTGATGCCAGGCTTTTTTTGCTTGGAGCAACCTATAGTAAGGGTGGATAAAAATCTCCCGCTTGGATCATACACCTTAATATCATAATATAATAAAGGAGAACACTGTATATAATAATAAAAGACAACGCTGTATACAATATTAAGTCAGAACTCTGTATGGAATAAAAAAAAATGTTATACATAATAAGGGAGGACAGTATATTTGATAAAGAAAATAATGCTATGCATAATAAGGAGAACACTGTATGTGATAGTATGTGATAAAAGATAATTCTTTTCATAATAAGGGAGGACACTGTATACAATAATAAAGGACAATGCTGTCTAAAATATTAAGGGAGAACACTGTAATAAAAAAAATCAATATTCATAATAAGGCAGGCCATTGTCTATGATAAAAGACAATGATATGCATAATAAGGGAGGACACTGTATGTGATGATAAAAGACAATGCTTTTCATAATATGGGAGGACACTGTATATAAAGGACAACTTCATGAAATATTAAGGGAGAACACTAGGTATAAAAAACAATATTCATAATAAGGGAGGACATTGTCTATGATAAAAGACAATACTATGCATAATAAGAGAGGAGACTATATGTAATGAAGGACGATGTCCCATTTTAATCCATCTTCAGCCACTCTTCTGCTCAATGACTCCAGCAGCACAATGACGTAATTGCTCCGAACATCATTATAAGGCTGGGGACCCACTAGCGTATGACAACCGATGTGAGAGCATCGGATCTGATATGCTAATGACATTCGGCTCCTGCTCTGCCTGCTGCGAGTGGGAGCCAAATGTCAGTGCTCCGTGCTGCGATCCTCTCGCGCGGAGAGGATCGCAGCACAGCTGCAGAGAGGATGGAGAAATCAATTTCTCCATCTCCTCTGTTGCTGGCATCGGCGGGTATCGCACTGCACTCGGGTGATATCTGAGTGCAGTGCAAGGTTTCACACGCACCCATAGATTATGAGAGTGCGAGCGATCCGAATGCTGCGTTTTTTTTCCAGCCCGAACGCAATCCAAGCGGCGCTGGAAAAAAAACACAACTGAGCACACCATCATAGGATTAAATTGGTCCGAATGCAATCCGATTATTTTATCAATTCCAATTTAATCGCAAGTGAGAGCGAGCCCTAAAGAAGATGCTGAGTGGCATGGCAGAAAGTCCACAATGGCTACCTGCTCCTCCGCTGCTACATTCAATTGTATCTGCATTTTAAGGACACAGATGCAATTGAATATACCTTTGGCTTTGCAGGAAGCTGTGATTATCTCTCTGCCTCACTGTTCTACAATATAGAAGAGATCCATCGAAACTCATCCCTCCTTCCATAGATGCGCCTCTGGCCATAGCTATGGGGAGTACAGGATTAAAAGTCAAACCTAAACTCTGTTTCCTGAGAGGGTCCTCTGCTCCATTAGAAGGCACCAGTATTTTTCTCTTGTTCCTGTGCCTCTTCGTTCCTGAGATATGGCCCCTATATGTAAATCTAGTTTTGTTAGCGAAGTGGGCGTGGTGAGCAACTTTTTTCTCCATGTAGACCACGCCCAGTTTGCTAAAAAAAGACCAGATTTCTATACAGGGAAGAAGGGGCCATATCTCTGGAATGGAGATGATCATGAACAAAGGAAAAACAAAGACGGATTCAGGACATCAGCGGCTTTAATACAATTACATATTTATGGATAGTGACAGGTCCCCTTGAAGAATAATGTTTTTTGTTTCTGCCCCTGAGTTATTTCTCTCCATCTCTTCTAGAATGCCTATATCCTGTACTATATGGCCATAGTAGGACACGCCTTGTCCATCGTCTCATTGTTAATTTCCCTTGGAATTTTCTTCTATTTCAAGTAAGTGCCACCCCTCCCCCAAGCATAATCCTGATTATAATTGTTTGCTTCTGATTTTCTGATCTTAATAATAATGGAAAAACTGAAGGGCTGAATGCTGATGTGTGAGCAGAAATCACAAATGCTTGGTGGGTAATGGAAGCCGCTTGTTTTGTAGATCAAAGGCAACACACAAAACACAAAGGTAATTTTAGAAATCGAGGCTAGAATTATTATTTTTTTTAATACTTAAATGGAATATCTCATGGATGTAATATCTGCTTCGTTCATTAAATGTTAGTCTGTATAAGAGAATTAATGTGCTCTTCTGTTTTTTTAATTGCTGCAATAATTTTATTAATTTTTCTAATTTCTTAATTTCTTCTGGTGGCGGACATATTGGAGACACACACTTCCTTCTATACCGCTGGGTGTGTGCTTTATGGCTGCTGCAGTGTTGCTATCCAGCCATAAGTAGACCTCCAGTCATAGGACAAAGTGTTCATTAAAGGGGTTGTACTATCCCTTAGGACTAGGGATGGGCGAACCCAAACGGTAAAGTTAGATGTCCATACCGAACAGCTAGTGTCTTCCACGGACCCAGAACAACTGTTCAGGTTTGGCAGCCCGAACAAAGCTTGTTGAAAGGCTGCGGTACATCCAATCAACAAACTTTCCTGTGTGAGCACTTCCGGCTCAATCACATCCTTGTAAATATTGGCATAGCTGTGATTGGTCGGCGTAGTATGTTAAAAAAAAAAAAAAGATGTGCGGTCCCCTCTATTCTTGATAACCAGCGCAGGTAAAGCTGACAGCTGCGGGCTGCAGCCCTTAGTTGTCAGCTTTATCTTGGCTGGTTATTGTAACACGGGTACTTTAGATGCAGTGACACAGAAACACAGAGCACACAATACAGGGTTAATAAACGGGAGATTTATGATAGCAGGGTCAATCTCCACGCAAGGAGTAACAGGGGAAAATATGGGGAAAAACAAGGGAAGTAGAGGTAAAAGTCTACAGTATAACTGACAGTTCACAGTTTAACTAGATGTAGCAGAGTCAAACCAGTTGTAATCGACAGTTTTTACACTTAGCTTACTCTTATCCTCCACAAGGCAGTTGCCAGCTGATGCCGGTGTTGCTTTCTTCAGGCTTCCCCGCCCAAACAATGCTCCTTCTTCTGGCGGCAGCGGGCGGTCTCCGGTTTTACCCGCTGAGTCCCTAGTCCATAACACGACACCTCACGTACCCGGCTCCACGGAACCTGCGTCTCCCGGCTCACTTGGATTCCCAATCTCCGCCTGCCCGGTGGCTTCAACCGATGGTGTTCCCTCGCCGCCTGCACTGGGGACTGCAGGTAATCGAGTGCTGGGGCTCGGAGGTAGAATCAACAATTCTTCTTCGTCCACATCGTGGCTTGGGGCAACTATGACAGGATCCTCTCTACAAGCAGGTGATTCTTCTCCATCCTCGTCATCTTTAGACAGACAGGGTTGCAGCATACTACGATGAACCACTCTGGTAGGGGCTCCTTCAGCCCCCTCGGGTTGAACTTCATACACAGGTCCTTCAGCGCCAATCCTGCGCTTCACTCGGTGCGGGGTCCGTTCCCACCGCCTACTCAATTTGCCCCGGGGCCGCCTGTCCCGAACCAACACCCACTCCCCGAGCCTCAGAGCTGTCCTTCGAAGAGGCAATGTCTCATGATGTTTGAGCTCCTGAAACTTTTGTTGTACCAACCGTCGGAGGGTCTGCAGTCGATGCCGATGTTCCCGGACCCAGGAAGACATCCCCGTCCATGGGTAGTCCTCCTCGGGGTCCAGCTCTAACTCAGTAATCTCTCGCCCCTTTCGCCCAAACAGCAAGGTATAAGGAGTGAACCCCGTTGTACTATTCACTCGATTGTTGTAGACCCACACCAGCTCGGCCACAAACTCAGGCCATCGTACCTTCTGATCTTCCTCCAACGTGCGGAGCATTTGGATCAGTGTCCGATCAAAGCTTTGACAGGCCCCATTTCCATGAGGGTGGTAAGGAGTAGTCCGTGACTTCTCAATCTTGTACAACCGGTGCAGCTCCTCCATCACCCGGCCTTGGAAGCAGGCGTCGTGATCAGAATGGATCCTCTTTGGGCTGCCGTACACCCGAATGAAGTCTCGGCAGATGGCCTGCGCAGCTGACTAGGCGGTCTGGTCTCTGGTCGGGGTCACAAACGCAAACTTTGTGAAGTGGTCTGTCATTACCAGGCAATGTTCATACCCGAGATGCGCCGGTCCAACAGTCAAATAGTCGATCATCAGCACCTCCAAGGGAGCAGAAGTCACAATGGTTTGTATGGGGACCCGTTGCTCCGGGGGCTTAACCAGCTAACAGCTCCAACATCTTCGACAAGTGTCTTCTATTGTAGGGAAATAGAGGTAAAAGTCTATAACTGACAGTTCACAGTTTAACTAGATGTAGCAGAGTCGAACCGGTTGTAATTGACAGTTTTTACACTTAGCTGACTCTTATCCTCCACAAGGCAGTTGCCAGCTGATGCTGGTGTTGCTTTCTTCAGGCTTCCCCGCCCAAACAATGCTCCATCTTCTGGCGGCAGCGGGCGGTCTCCGGTTTTACCCGCTGAGTCCCTAGTCCATAACACGGCACCTCACATGCCCGGCTCCACAGAATCTGCGTCTCTTCTCCCTCTAGTCGGCTTGACTCCTCCGGTCCACTGCTCTCTGATCTTGCTCCAAGTACTGAAGCCAAGAGCCTGGACTCTCTCACACTGCTCTCCTGAGCGGGACTCTCCTGCCGCTTTCCCACGCAAAAGTCCTCGTCTATCCCTCTGTCTAGCCACGCCACCAGTTTCCCGTTCACCTGACCTCCCAGCTCTCACTCTGGACACGCCCCCAGCTTCCCAGTCACCTGACGCCTGTGCTCTCAGTCTGTCTTCCCCCTGCAACCAGAGGTACGGCCCCGGCAGTTCCGGATCCCTTGTTCTGAAAGTACTTACACCCCGGTCTTCCCCCTTACACCATCAAAATAGAGGGGTCCCATGCCTTTTCTTTAAGTTATTTAAATAAATAAATTTCATAAATGGTGTGGTGTCCTCCCCATAATTCATAACCAGCCAAGCTAAAGGAAACAGCTGGGGGCTGTTATTCTCAGACAGAGAAGAGGCCATGGATATTGGCCCTCCCCAGTCTAAAAATAGCAGCTCACAGCTGCCCCAGAAAAGGTGCATCCATTAGATTTGCTTATTCTGGTGCTTTGCCTGGCTCTTCCCACTTGCCCTTGTGCAATGGCAAGTGGGGTAATAGTTTTGGGGTTGATGTCAGCTGTTTTATGTCCACTGACATCAAGCCCAGGGGTTAGTAATGGAAAGGTGTCTATCAGAGGCCCCCATTACAAACCACGTAATCAAAAGTAATAAAGACAGAGACATAGGAAAAAGTCCTTTAATTGAAATAAACACACACAAAAAAAGTCCTTTTTATTGAAATAAACACACCCTGACCCTCTTTTACCCATTTATTAATGTAAAAATAAAATTAAAACATCACAGTATTCCTCCCCTGTCTGCCGATAATCCATATGTCCCATTACATTCTTCAACTCTGCTACTCGTGGGACATATTGATTATCGGCGGACAGGTGAGGAATACTGTGATTTTTTATTTTTACATTAATGGATAGGTAAAAGAGGGTCGGGGTGTGTTTATTTCAATTAAAGGACTTTTTCCTGTGTCTTTATTGCTTTTGATTACAGGGTTAGTAATGGAAGTGTCTTATAGATGCCTCTCCTCTACAAACCCCTGGTCTTGGTGTCAGCGGACATTACAAAGCTGACATCAACCCCAATACTATTACCCCACTTGCCACCGCACCAAGGCAAGTGGGAAGAGCGAGGCTAAGCGCCATATTTGGCGCATCTAATGGATGCGCTATTTCTGGGGTGGCTGAGGGCTGGTGTTTTCAGTCTGGGAGGGGGCCAATATCCTGGTTATTTTTTGGGGGGCCCTCTCCCTTTACTAACCAGTAAAGGCTATGCAGACAGCTGTGAGCTGATATTAATGGCCTGGGAAGCTTCATGGATATTGGTCCCTTCCCAGAATAATAACACCAGCCCCCAGTTGTTGGCTTTCTCTCAGCTGGTTAGGAAAATAAAGGGGGACCCCATGCCATTTTTTTCAATTATTTATTTATTAAAAAATACATGTACAGTAAGTCCCAGTGCAGTATGTAAAAAAATAAATACTTTAAAAAACAAAAAGCTGACAAAAAAATACAGATGGCAGCATGGGAAAAGCCAAATATTTGGGCCCCCATTTATTTGAATGGAGCCCGCGTTCGGGTACGGTTCTGGTACTCGAACCATACTTTTTTTTAAAGTTCGACTGAATCCGCCGACAAACCCGAACATCCACGGGTCCATCCATCACTACTTAGGACCTTTAAGATTGGTCATTAATCGGGGTCCAACACCTATCACCCACGGCACATATATATACAGTTATATGAAAAAGTTTGGGCACCCCTATTAATCTTAAGCTTAATGTTTTATAAAAATTTGTGTTTTTGCAACAGCTATTTCAGTTTGATATATGTAATAACTGTTGGACACGGTAATGTTTCTGCCTTGAAATGAGGTTTATTGTACTAACAGAAAATGTGCAATCTGCATTCAAACAAAATTTGACAGGTGCATAAGTATGGGCACCTCACCAGAAAAGTGACAATATTTAGTAGATCCTCCTTTTGCAAAAATAACAGCCTCTAGTTGCTTCCTGTAGCTTTTAATGAGTTCCTGGATCCTGGATGAAGGTATTTTTGACCATTCCTCTTTACAAAACAATTCCAGTTCAGTTAAGTTTGATGGTCGCCGAGCATGGACAGCCCTCTTAAAATGAACCCACAGATGTTCAATGATATTCAGGTCTGGGGACTGGGATGGCCATTCCAGAACATTGTAATTGTTCCTCTGCATGAATGCCTGAGTAGATTTGGAGCGGTGTTTTGGATCATTGTCTTGCTGAAAGATCCATCCCCTGCGTAACTTCAACTTTATCACAGATTCTTGAACATTATTGTCAAGAATCTGCTGATACTGAGTGGAATCCATGCGTCCCTCAACTTTAACAAGATTCCCGGTGCCGGCATTGGCCAAATAGCCCCAAAGCATGATGGAACCTCCACCAAATTTTACTGTGGGTAGCAAGTGTTTTTCTTGGAATGCTGTGTTTTTTTGCCGCCATGCATAACGCCTTTTTGTATGACCAAACAACTCAATCTTGGTTTCATCAGTCCACAGGACCTTCTTCCAAAAAGAAATTGGCTTCTCCAAATGTGCTTTTGCATACCTCAGCTGACTCTGTTTGTGGCGTGCTTGCAGAAACGGCTTCTTTCGCATCACTCTCCCATACAGCTTCTCCTTGTGCAAAGTGCGTTGTATAGTTGACCGATGCACAGTGACACCATCTGCAGCAAGTTGATGCTGCAGCTCTCTGGAGGTGGTCTGAGGATTGTCCTTGACTGATCTCACCATTCTTCTTCTCTGCCTTTCTGATGTTTTTCTTGGCCTGCCACTTTTGGCCTTAACAAGAACTGTCCCTGTGTTCTTCCATTTCCTTACTATGTTCCTCACAGTGGAAACTGACAGGTTAAATCTCTGAGACAGCTTTTTGTATCCTTCCCCTGAACAACTATGTTGAATAATCTTTGTTTTCAGATCATTTGACAGTTGTTTTGAGGAGCCCATGATGCCACTCTTCAGAGGAGATTCAAACAGGAGAGCAACTTGCAAGTTGACACTTTAAGTAGCTTTTCTCATGATTGCATACACCTGGCTATGAAGTTCGAAGCCCAATGCGGTTACAAAACCAAAAAAAAGTGCTTTAGTAAGTCAGTAAAAAGTAGGTAGGAGTATTTAAAACAAGAAAATGATGAGGGTGCCCATACTTATGCACCTGTCAAATTTTGTTTGAATGCAGATTGCACATTTTCTGTTAGTACAATAAACCTCATTTCAAGGCAGAAACATTACTGTGTCCAACAGTTATTACATATATCAAACTGAAATAGCTGTTGCAAAAACACCAATTTTTAGAAAACATTAAGCTTAAGATTAATAGGGGTGCCCAAACTTTTTCATATAACTGTATATGATATCTGAAGCCACAGATAATAAAAGTTCACAATCTATGGAGTTGAAACACCACAGATCTATGCAATGTATAATATCTGTTCTCAAGTACGACAGCTTAATTGAGGTATGCCCGTTCCGTAATCTGTGATCTGCCGATATCCAGGTTCCGGGGTGAAGGGCAGAAGTCTGGAGAAATAAGGGTCAACACTGGAAATATTCAGGCTTTACAGAAACTTCATGCATTTGTCAATAAATGTTTAAAAACGTATAAAATGTTTATAATTCTACTTCACTAACCATAGAAACATCCGACTAAAAGATCCAAAAACACTGAAGCACCAAATGTGAAAAACAAAATGTGCGTCAGTCTCTGAACTTTTGCCTACGACTGTAGACTATCACCAAATAGTTTAAAATATATACAGTATATTAAAATAAAATGAAGAAAACCATCTCACTAGTGGTACCTGTAAGTAAATAGTAGCTAATAGGTATGTCTTTTTTTGTTTCAGATGCCAAGGACAGGGGGGCACAATTTAGTTGGTCCATCTTCCATCTCAGTAGGTGGAGTGGACCTTCTCAGGGTTCCCATTGTTCTCAGAGCCCCATGTTGATTTTTACTCCCAGTCGCCGTTCCCTCTATGTATACCCCAGGACTAGGTGCATTTGTATACACTATAAACCTCCTTACTTCTGTATTTTGTTTGTGTGTGAATGGAAACGCTCATCTTACAATAGTTTAATTAAATATGGCTTATATTCTTTATTTTAGGAGTCTCAGCTGCCAAAGGATTACACTTCATAAAAATCTATTTTTCTCCTATGTTCTCAATTCTCTGTTTACAATCGTTCATCTTACCGCTGTGGTACCAGATTTAGACCTCGTGAAGAAGGGCCCTGTAAGTATATATTCCTATTATACAGTTATTGATCTGGATACGTAAAAATTTACATTATTTTGAGAGAAAATTGGTGTAAACTCATCCTATGGTCTCCAGCTTCATTTTTTTTTACAGTGCTCATAAAATGCATAAAGAATTTTTTTTCACAAGGTTTCCATATGGAGTTACTCAACCTCTAGTGGCTGCTGTAAAGGCTCCATCGAAAGTGGAAAAGATAAAGTTATTGAATGGAGGGGGAAGATATAAGTAGCAAAAGACAGAACTGAGTCCGGTGCTGTATACTCTCTTGCCCGCATAACTTCTCTGTGGGGGTTAAAAATAAAACAGAAATAAGCCTTTTTTTAGTAGCTAGTAATCCATGACCGGAAATGTGATTGATGTAAATCGTTGTTCCGTTACATGAACACCATAGACATTAAATAAATTTCCAATCTCTTGATGGAAGGAACATGTCAGGTCTGTTGGGTTCCAGGTGCATCCAATTGAGAACCCATCTGCCAATCCCATGGTCCATGTATAGGCATATAATATATACTATGTACACCCCTCATCCTGGAACGTCAAGTTGGAAAATTTAGAATTAATCTATTGGTCACGGTGGGAGGAAAAGTCATTACAGTCTTTGTAAAGTTTTACAAAAAAAAAGGGATGAGAATAAAAATTCAGTTCACGCCACGTAAAAAGCCGCATCACGTATCCCCAAATTTATATTAAAAGTATGGGGGAGGGGCGGGGGCTGGCGGATCTATACATTTTTATCGGAGTAGAACAAATTACATTGCAGTCAATCTGACTTTTCTCATTATCGCACTCAATGAAGTAGATAATTAACAATATATAAATAAATGATGGGAAAAATACACAGGACCAGGTAAAACGCTACTGAAGAAGTATGTGTAACATGGCCAAACTGGGCCAAAGCAAAGTGCTGCTCTTTTATCACAGAATGAAAACTATAGGGCTGATTTGTTGTTTTTGGGCGTGTTTTTTTTAACTCACTTTTCTTTTTTTTTACCCAGCGGTATTGGTTCATGTTTTTTTCTGTGCCAAATTTTTGAAAATGGCAGACATGGTTCATTAATTTTTCCAAAATATAAAAAAAAATTTCTTCTTAATCTGGTTGGTGACTTTATAGCACAAAAAAATTGCGTGCTCCTCTAAAATGTCGCAAGAATTTACACAAGAATTTGAGACGTACTGTACATAAAATCCATTTAGAAAGTTATTTAAAAAATTATTTGGGCAGTATTATGGAATTATTACTTAAGTTCACAGCAGATTTGTGCTCACGACATTGATATGGCACTTACCGTATATTCCGGCGTATAAGACGACTTTTGAAGACTGAAAAATCTTCTGTCTAGTCTGGGGTCGTCTTATACGCCGGTAATGCTTTTGAACTTTCAGAAATTGACATGCGGGGATACTCTGGGGGTGTTAATAAGCTGCCGTGGCCGTATCCCTGCCATGTCGGAGTTAATATAAGGTGGAGGGAGTTAAAATACGGCGGCGGTAGGTCCAGACAGTCAGCGCTTCTGTGCTGAAACTGACACATCGCTGCGTATTCCCAGCTCCGGACACAGCGCAGGGCTTCTGTGCTGACAGCTTTCACTTGTCACAGAAGCGCTGCGCTGTGTCCGGAGCAGGGAAGTTCGCATCGCTTCTGTGACAATATATGAAAAGCCGGCAATTCAGCAGCGGCATAAGCCGGCACCCGACAATTTAGAATAGAAAGAATAGAGCATCACACATAGATTAGATAGATAGAAACATGTCAGTCACATATATAAGAAGTACAGTGACAGTATTGCTTACTGTACTTGTCATTTAGTGTAAAGGATTTATTAAAACAAATATTAGTGTTTTCATGCACCGTCTCTTTAAAAAAGCCGGCCGGCAATTCAGCATCTGTACCCGACAATTTATAACAGAAAGATAGAGCATCACACATAGATTAGATAGATAGAAACATGTCAGTCACATATATATGAAGTACAGTGACAGTGCTGGTTACTGTACTTGTCATCTAGTGTTAAAATAACGGATTTATTTTAAAAAAAATTGGCGTGGGGTTCCCCTTAATTTTAGTCTCTAGCGGAGGTTAAGCAGACGGCTGGGGCAGATGTTTGAAGCCTGGGAAGGGGGTAATACCCACGGAGCTTCCCAGGCTACTAATATCAGCCCCCAGCTGAATACCTAGCCTTTACTAGCTATTAAAATGGGGGACCCCCCAAAAAAAATGACGTGGGGTCCCCCCTAATTTAATAGCTAGCAAAGGCTAGGCAGACAGCTGGGGGCTGATATTAATAGCCCAGGAAGGGAGCCATGAATATTGGCCCCCTCCCAGGCTAGAAACACCAGCCGTCAGCTGCCCCAGAAATGGCGCATCCATAGGATGCGCCAATTCTGGCACTTAGCCTCGCTCTTCCACGCTGCCCTGGTGCGGTGGCAGTGGGGTAATAGGGTTGGGGTTGATATCAGCTTATAATGCCAGCTGACATCAAGCCCAGGTTAGTAATGGAGAGGCGTCTATAAGACACCCCCATTACTAACCCCATAGTCAAAGTTAAAAAAAACACAAACACCCAGAATAAAGTCCTTTAATTGAAATAAACACACAATTCTTTATTGTTCTAAATTAAACCATACTTACCATCACGCCCATTCCAGCTGAAGCCAACGATCTCCTGCAATAAAAGTAAAATAATAAAGCAACCTCATCCTTACCTTTCCATGGTTCCCAGGACAGCTTCAGCTCTGCTACATCGAGATGACAGGCTGGACCGCAGCAGAACGCTGCCATCCAGCCTGTCATCCCGCAGACACTGAGAAGCGCAGGCATGCTTGCGCTCCTCAGTGTCTGGCTGTGACGGCATCCAGATGAGCCGACAATGAACTCAGCTCACCTCCTGGACGTCCGTCACTGACAGCGTGGGAAACTTCTACTGCGCATGCGGGGAGCAGGAGAATTTTCCCACGCTGTCAGTGACGTGCATGAGGTGAGCCGAGTTCATTGGACATGATCTCGGCTCATCTGGATGCCGTCACAGTCAGACACTGAGGAGCACAAGCATGCCTGCTCTTCTCAGTGTCTGCCGCATGGCAAGCTGAACGGCAGCGTTCTGCTGCGGTGCAGCTGTCATGTGAATGTAGCAGAGCTGGACCGGTCCTGGGAACCATGGAGAGGTAAGGATGAGGTTGCTTTATTATTTTACTTTTATTACAGGAGATCGTTGGCTTCAGCTGGAATGGGCGTGATGGTAAGTATGGTTTAATTTAGAACATTAAAAAATTGTGTCTTTATTTCAATTAAAGGACTTTTTTCTGGGTGTTTGTGTTTTTTTTAATTACTTTACTAGAAATTCATGGTGGTCATGTCTAATATTGGCGTGACCCCATGAATTTCGGGCTTAGGGCCAGCTGATAATGCCAAGCTGGCCCTAACCCCTTTATTACCCAGTGAGCCACCGCACCAGGGCCCTGGATGAGTTGGGTACAGCGCCAGAAGATGGCGCTTCTATGAACGCGCCATTTTCCGGGGTGGCTGCGGACTGCAATTTGCAGCGGGGGGGGGCCAGAAAGCTTGGGCCTCCCTGCGCTGCAGATTCCAGCCCCCAGCTGCCTAGTTGTACCTGGCTGGACACAAAAATAGGGCGAAGCCCCACGTCTTTTTTTTTTTAATTATTTCATGAAATAATTTAAAAAAAAAGGGCTTCCCTATATTGTTGTGTCCGGCCAGGTACAAATAGGCAGCTGGTGGTTGGGGGCAGCCCGTTCCTGCCTGCTGTACCTGGCTGGACACAAAAATATGGCGAAGCCCCACATCAACATTTTTGGGAAAAATTAATTACAAAATTAATAATAATTTAGGGACTGCATCTTTATTAACCCCTCAATTGTCATTTAGTGTTAAAATAAAGGATTTTTTAAAAAGAAAATTGGCGTGGGATCCACCATCATTATAGTCTCTAGCGGAGGTTAAGCAGACGGCTGGGGCAGATGTTTGAAGTCTGGGAAGGGGGTAATACCCACGGAGCTTCCCAGGCTACTAATATCAGCCCCCAGCTGAATACCTAGCCTTTACTAGCTATTAGAATGGGGGACCCCCCCAAAAAATGACGTGGGGTCCCCCCTATTTTAATATGTTTATGAGTGACAGTTTTCCTGCTATATACCTGCATGTCATAAGAATTTAAATTAAAAAAGGACCATGTTAAATTCAAATCTGTTTTTTTTTTAATTTTTACCGGTGTTTGGTATGCGTTGGAAAAGGGGTAGTCTTATACGGTGAATATATCCTAAACTCTATATTTTAACAGGAAAGTAGGGGGGTCGTCTTATACACCAGGTCGTCTTATACGCCGGAATATACGGTACATACACTTAAATTGTTCCTTGTACTTCCAGACATCTTGAGCTCATTTGATAGATAATATGATAAACAATCCATAGAATCACTTTATTTAAAAATGTAGTTTTGTCTCTGAAAAACTTCTCCAACGTTCCAGCCACCTTGTGTCTCCCTTCAGGGTAACTTAGTGTCCGCTGACCGTTATCAGGTATTATCCGTCTCTAGCTGCAGAGAGGTATAGACGGATTACAAGTAATGGGGGCAGGGCAATGTCTTTCTTCAGGAAACGGGGGAGGGTCTGTGTCTCTCTACAGGAAGTGGGGAGGGTCTGTGTCTCTCTACAGGAAGTGGTGTGAGTCTGTGTCTCTCTACAGGAAGTAGGGAGGGTCTGTGTCTCTCTACAGGAAGTGGTGTGAGTGTGTCTCTCTACAGGAAGTAGGGAGGGTCTGTGTCTCTCTACAGGAAGTGGGGAGGATCTTTGTCTCTCTACAGGAAGTGGGGAGGGAGTGTCTCTCTACAGGAAGTGGTGTGAGTCTGTGTCTCTCTACAGGAAGTGGGGAGGGTCTGTGTCTCTACAGGAAGTGGTGTGAGTCTGTGTCTCTCTACAGGAAGTAGGGAGGGTCTGTGTCTCTCTACAGGAAGTGGGGAGGATCTTTGTCTCTCTACAGGAAGTGGGGAGGGAGTGTCTCTCTACAGGAAGTGGTGTGAGTCTGTGTCTCTCTACAGGAAGTGAGGAGGATCTTTTTCTCTACAGGAAGTGGGGAGGATCTGTGTCTCTCTACAGGAAGTGGGGAGGATCTGTGTCTCTTTAAAGGACGTGGGGAGGATCAGTGTCTTTCTACAGGAAGTGGGGAGGATCTTTTTCTCTACAGGAAGTGGGGAGGATCTGTGTCTTTCTACAGTAAGTGGGGAGGATCTGAGTCTGTCTACTGGAAGTGGGGAGGATTTGTGTCTCTCTACAGGAAGTGGGGAGGATCTTTGTCTCTCTACAGGATGTGGGGAGGATCTGTGTCTCTCTACAGGAAGTGGGGAGGATCTGTGTCTCTCTACAGGAAGTGGGGAGGATTTGTGTTTCTCTACAGGAAGTGGGGAGGATCTTTGTCTCTCTACAGGAAGTGGGGAGGATCTGTGTCTCTACAGGAAGTGGGAAGGATTTGTGTTTCTCTATAGGACGTGGGGAGGATCTGTGTCTTTCTACAGCAAGTGGAGAGGATCTTTGTCTCTACAGGAAGTGGGGAGGATCTTTGTCTCTCTACAGGAAGTGGGGAGGGTCTGTGTCTCTCTACAGGAAGTGGGGAGGATCTGTGTCTCTCTACAGGAAGTGGGGAGGATCTTTGTCTCTCTACAGGAAGTGGGGAGGATCTGTGTCTCTACAGGAAGTGGGGAGGATCTGTGTCTCTCTATAGGAAGTGGGGAGGATCTTTGTCTCTCTACAGGAAGTGGGGAGGATCTGTGTTTCTCTACAGGAAGTGGGAAGGGTCTGTGTCTTTCTACAGGAAGTGGGGATGGGTCTGTGTCTCTCTACAGGAAGTGGGGATGGGTCTATGTCTGTCTATAGGAAGGGGGGACAGGTTTTTACTGCTACAGGAAATGGAGGTGGGTCTGTGTCTCTCAACAAGAAGTGGGGTGGGTATTTTTCCTCATATAGAAAGGGCAATCAGGTCTTTTTCTCTCTACAGGAAGTGGACTCAGGACTTTTCTTTCTATAGGATAATGGGGCGGGTTTTTGTCTTTCTTCAGGAAGTGGGGTTGGGTCTTTGACTCTACAGGATGTGGGGTGGGTTTGAGTCTATACAGAAAGTGAGAAGGGTCTTTATCGTTACTGGATGCAGGATAGGTCTTTATTTTTGTATTGGAGGCCAAGTCTTTATCTTTCTGCTCCTGCTCTCTTGTCTGTCACGATGCATGAAGGTGTAATACAGAGACAACATTTCAGTTCAGGGCAGGCAAGCAATTGAAAAATGGCAAGAAGGAAGTATGCTGGGAAATGAGAAAAAGGATTTTCCAGCACCTATAGTACTGGCAGAATACTGATGAAGGGGAACCACCCATTCAAAAAAGTGAGTATATCAATTTAGAGAGCATGGGAAACAGGACCGTTCCTGGACATATTAGACTGGTATGTACACCCAAAGCATCAAGATGATGTATTTCTACATAGTACAGGTGTGATTTAAACCACCATAAGGTCTTCTGAAGGGGTGTCTTCTAAAAATAGATGGATGGCATGTATTATCAAGCAGCAGAATTCATTTTCGTGCAGAATTCATCCATTTATTGGCGATTTCTTTGGCAGGCCCTCGGGCTTAGCAGGAAACGTCTTCATGCCCTTCTTATTTCCTCACATCCTCTTGATCAGTGAGCTGAGAAACTTTCCTGACTTTCTTGTCACAATGTTGTGCTTTTGACAGACAACTTAATCTCTTTGCAAGTCGACCCGACACTTATAATACACCTCTAGGTCTCACACTGTCTTCTGGCAATTTCCTTCCCTGTGGATAAGGAACGCCTATAACACAAGGTGACAGCTACAGATGTTGACCCATAACCCCTTCACTGCCAAATCTCAACTGCTCAATGGAAACTAAAAAATGTGAGTTCCTGTATAGATTGTGTTTTACGACGACATAAAGGAGTATTTCTGTCTCATAAAGTGAAAGCATAACTCTAGAATCTGTCCTAGGGGACGATGGGTGGTGGTCCAACGTCTAGCACCCCAATCGATCCCAAGAATGAAGGGACCACAGCACAAAGTGATGGCATACCTCTAGACTCTGTCCACGGTTATGATGGGTGGTGGTCTAATGTCTAGGATCCCAACCGATCCCGAGAATGAAGGGACCACAGCACAAAGTGATGGCATACCTCTAGAATCTGTCCACGGTTATGATGGGTAGTGGTCTAATGTCTAGGATCCCAACCGATCCCGAGAATGAAGGGACCACAGCACAAAGGGATGGCATCTCTCTAGAATCTGCCGAAGGTGACAGTGTGTATCGGTCCAACGTCTAGGACCACAACCGATCTCGAGAATGAAGGGACCACAGCACAAAGTGATGGCATATCTCTAGAACCTGCCCAAGGTTACAGTGGGTGGCGGTCCAACGTCTGGGACCCCAACTGAACCTAAAAGTGAAGGGACAACAGCACAAAGTGATGGCATATCTCAAAAACTTCCCAAAGTTACGATGGGTGGTTTTCCAACTTCCAAAAGTGAAGGGACAACAGCACAAAGTGATGGCATATCTCAAAAGCTTACCAAAGTTATGGTGGGTCGTTTTCCAACTTCTGGGACCACAACCGATCCTGCCACAAAGTGATGGCATGTCACTAAGATATGCTGTCAGTTATAATCAGCCTTAACTTTGGGACCCCCATAATGAAGTGGGTTGCGGCCCTAATGAGCCCCTTCACAGTCTGTTCCTGCACAGCTGCACTCTGGAAATAGAAAAACCATAGCACAGCTCCGTTTATATGAATGGGACCCTGCACAGCCAGGTGGTCCCATATGAATGGGACCCTATACAGCCAGCACCTTAGCCTAACTGCTGCAAACAGAGCTAGCTCCCATCACAGCAATTTCACCTCTTAGATGCTGATGTAATTTGTGAAAGCGGCATTCAAGAGGTTGGAAATGGGGAAAGTGTCTCTTCCAGCAACCAATCGACACCCCTTTCACCCACAACATGATTTCAGGGTGCTGTCGGTATTATCATTGCATATTTGCACGTTTATCAATGAAAGTCGATGTCTGGGCTTCAGAAAAGATCAGTGATTTTACAATACACTGCAATATTACTGTATTGCAGTGCATTGTACAAACGATCAAGTGATCACAGGTTCAAGCCTCATAAGGAGGCTAAAAAATATATTAAAAAATGCAAAAATATGTTTATATCACTCATTATTCCTGAAACATAAAACAAAAAAATTACATATTTGACATCGTAACTATCTGAGCTAATAAACTATAAAAATATTAATGCCATAAAATGAATGTCAAAACAAAAAAAAAAAAATAAGAGATCGAACTGGCAGAATCTCTGTTCATCTGGGTTGACTTTGCCTCACAAAAGGATAATAAAAAGAAGTCAGAAAGTCGTACCAACCCCAAAATGGTATCAATCAAAACTACAGCTCGTAATGTAAAAATAAAAAAGTGGCAGCTCTTTAAAGATGAGGAGGAAATTTTGACAGCGTAGAGCTGCCCAGTGGGATAAACTAGGGGCTGGCAGTGACTGTGATCCTCGGAAGAAAATGACAGTGATGCTAGAAGAATGCTGTGTTATTTCTTTCCTGTTGGCTATCTTCTAAGGATTCATGATCAGCCTGTTTAGTCATTCAAGTGGCTGAGTAAAAAGCAGCACATGTAGGGGAATAACGATTGCAGTTGCAGTGGGTGCGACTGGGCCCGTGCGAGATGGAAACCTGCCGATACCAATATCGCCTGGATGTGTTTCCTCGGGTGAGGGACATTATGCTAGGATGGAGGACATCATACCAGGATGAAGAACATTATACCAGGATGGAGGACATTATACCAGGATGAAGAACATTATACCAGGATGGAGGACATCATACCAGGATGAAGAACATTATACCAGGATGGAGGACATTATACCAGGATGAAGAACATTATACCAGGATGGAGGACATTATACCAGGCTGGGGACATTTTACCAGAATGGGGACATAAAACCAGGATGTAGACATTATACCAGGATGGGGGACATTATACCAGAATGGGGATATTATACCAGGATGAGGACACAATACCAGGATGGAGGACATTATACCAGGGTGGGGGATATTATACCAGAATGGGGACATTATAACATGATGAGTACGTTATATCAATATGGGGGACATTATGCCAGAATGTGAACATTATAACAGAATAGGGACATCATACCAGGATAGGGGCATTATACCAGGGTGGGTATCTTATACCAGAATGGGGACAATATACCAGAATGGGGGACATTATAACAGAATAGGGACATCAAACCAGGGCGGGGACATTTTACCAGAAAGGAGAACATTATACCAGAGAGAAGACATTATACCAGGATGGAGACATTATACCAAGATGGGGGACATTATACCTGGATGGGGGACATTATACCAGAACTAAGACATTATACCAGAATGGTGGACATTATGCCAGAATGGGGACATTATACCAGAATGGGGACATTATACCAGAATGGGGAACATTATAACAAGATGGGTAGCATCATACCAGGATGGGGGACAAGTATGTCTTTATAGGATACATTATACCAAGATGGAGACATTATAGCAGGATGGGGAACATTATGCCAGAATGGGGACATTATACCAGAATGGGGACATTATACCAGAATGGGGAACATTATAACAAGATGGGTAGCTTCATACCAGGATGGGGGACAAGTATGTCTTTATAGGATCTAGAACGCCAGAATGGCCCATACATATCAAAAACATGCAGGTAAGGGTACAGGAAAAGATTTTGCACTGGGGTCCTTCGGACTTTAGTTATGTCACTGGGCACAGGACCAATACCACTATGTTCTTACGATTGGTTGGAATCACAGGGGTCATGTCCCGAACACAGGGCCGACGTCAGCACCCGGCGTACCCGGGCAAGTGCCGGGGCCCTGGAAAATCAGAGGGGCCCACCGCCCACTCACTGTCGGGGCCCACCGCCCACTCACTGTCGGGGCCCACCGCCCACTCACTGTCGGGGCCCACCGCCCACTTTCTGTCGGGGCCCTGGCCACTTCCTCGGCACCGGTTCAGTGACGCAGGTGCTGCTTGATTGCCGGCACTCCCCCAGACATGGCCGCGCGCTGTGCGGCTGTGTCTGCTAGTAATGACACGGCAGGGTCGACGGCACTGCACCTTTAATTGTGCTTGTGTGTCGCACCTGCCGCGTCATTACTAGCAGACACAGCCGCACAGCGCGCGGCCATGTCTGGGGGAGTGCCGGTAATCAAACACCGTCGGAGGTCCTGCACAGATGGGGGGGAGCCGCCCGGACGCGACCGCAAGTGGGCCCCTCTGATGGTCCAGGGCCATGATGTCTGTGACACGCCGGGGGCCCTGCACTGCCCCATACCTGAGGAGCTGCTGGACAGGACACTGGACTGGGGACAGGTGAGTGAGGCTTCCCCAATCTCCATATTAAAAATATTTGTAATGGGTCTGTGTGAGTGCATGTATGTGAATGTCAGTGTGTATGACTGTGTATATATATTTGTCTGTTTTATATATGTTTTTAAGAATTTGTGTAAAAATGTGTGTATGTCTGTATGTGTACATATCTGTGTACCATGTGTGCGTGCGTGTGTCTGCATACCGTGTGTGCGTGCATATGTCTGCGTACCGTGTGTGCGTGCATATGTCTGCGTACTGTGTGTGTGCGTGCATATGTCTGCGTACCGTGTGTGCGTGCATATGTCTGCGTACCGTGTGCGTGCGCATGTCTGCGTACTGTGTGTGCGTGCACATGTCTGCGTACCGTGTGTGCGTGCGCATGTCTGCGTACCGTGTGTGCGTGCATGTGTCTGCGTACCGTGTGTGCGTGCGCATGTCTGCATACCGTGTGTGTGCGCATGTCTGCATATGTGAAGGATGAGGTGGCAGGCTGGGCCCCGTGTACTATATATATATTTCTCCGCCGTATCTGTGCATCATGAATCGTGTATGTGTTAAAAGGGCCCACTGAGACTCTTTCGCCCGGGGCCCAGAAAAACCTGGAGCCGGCCCTGCCCGAACAATTGGACATTGGTGGAATATCCTAGAAATGCGTTGACAATTAGCAATGCCTTTTGCTACTTTAGTGCTCATTGCGATTCTAATAACATGATTCAGATACAAGTTCTTACTTCTGCTATCAGAATGATGCAACCAAAGGGTAAACAAGTCAAGGTAGCCTGGAAATTCTGTCCTGCTCTTTTTGAATTGTCTCTTTATTGCCCATCATATACCAGAATGGATCATAAAACCCTTAGCGCTCTCCGGTCTATTCCTGCTGCACGTAATCCGAGAATGTTAATGTAATTATTAGCACTGGTTTATGAGTCATTGTAGTCAAACTACAGTTTTATGAAGCACAACTGCGCTCATTCTAGGTAATACAGTATAAGGACATCACGTAAAGAGTTACTCCGGAAAACAAGTAATAAACCCAATGATAAGAGTAATAAACCCAATGATAAGACATTAGACAGTAATACAGGAAATTAAATTTGTGCAAGATTGCAATAAAAGGTATGACCGGCCACAATTAAACAGCTGTAGGCAGATAACGTAAGATCACACCACTGACAATAGGAAATTGGGTTAGCTCTTCCTCCCTCTCTCTGCACAGTGACCTCTGCACACTTCACAGAGCATGCCCACAATACTGTCCCTCAGAAGTCAATAACTCGTTTTTATAAGCATAATAAAAAATTAGAAAATAACTTTTTAAAGAAAATATATTATTTTTGTTCTCTCTGTATTGTCTTTAAAATGGTTTTCCAATCCTAAATTAAATTAAAAAACCTATTGAAAAAAAAACATGATTATGTTACCAAACCCATCTGCTCATTCTCTAAAACTGTCCACGTCCGCTATGTGCCTTCATGATTACTCTTCTGGCTGGGACTGACAAGTGATCAGCGGCCATAAAGGTGAGTAAAGCAGGTGGGAAGGAAGCTCTCCGACTGCTTCCATAATGATTGGGCAGAGCTCTTCCTGATCATTGAGAGAACTGTGCAGCTGTTCATAGCTGCACAGTTCTCCCTCTCCCTACTGTATGATCATAGACCATCAATATTCCAGTTTTGTAAACCCCTTTAATGATGTTTTCATGAACATATAAGGTGAAGTTAAAGAGATTCTTGTCTAGGCCATGACAGGTCTTCCTTTTAAAAGAGGTTGCTCGAGTTTATAAAAAAAAATGTCTGCTTTCTTTCAAAAACCACCCTACACCTATCCTCATCTTGTCTGCTGTATTGCAGCCCCATTCACTCCCATAGGGCAGATCTGCTATTCCAGACACAACCTTTGAACAGAAGAAGAACAGAAGAAAGCAGACATTTTTTTCTAATCCTGGACAACCCCTTTAAGGGAAGCTGGAATTTCTTTAATGCAGACGCATACTAAATTGTATCATATGATTTATTTGTATTTGCTGGTTTCCTTGTGTCCTAGGAGAATAGTTGGCTTCATTGTATAAGATCACAGGGTCTGAATTTTGACGACTTCATGTCTTTCATCAATATTGGAAATAAATAAGAAAGGGAAATTCTTCACATTCCCCTAATGTGTCTTGGCTGTGTTACATAAAGACGTAGCTAAGTCAAAAAATGCATCAAGAAATCTGTCAAATAATAAAACTGAATGTTTATCTGTGGAACGGTCCACTGACTGCTTCTGTTTGATTAGTGGAAGCGCCGGTGCCTATCTGTCCCTGTTACTCGTTGCTGCCCCCAAATTACAAATAAAGGCATAGTTTTAGAAGGGTCCACAACCCTCAGATTCTAAGCCTTTTTTTCTTTTGAAGCATCCTATAGTATGGGTGGGTAAAACATGACCACTTACACTACACGCCCTAACACCATAGTATAATAATACACTGCATACAAGATTAACAGAGAGCACTGTTTACAATAAAAGAAGAAGCTATACATAATAAGGGAGGACACTGCATTTAATAAAAGATGATGCTATACAAAATAAGGGAGGACTCGATATGTAATGAAATGTAAAGCTATACATAATAAGAGAGGATTCAATATATAGTGAAATGCAAAGTATAAATAATAAAGGAAGACCCGATATGTAATGAAATGTAAAGCTATACATAATAAGGGATGACTCGGTATGTAATAAATGTAAAGCTATACATAATAAGGGAAGACACTGTATATAATAAAAGATAATGCTATAAGTAATAAGGGAGGACTCGATTTGTAATGAACTGTAAGGCTATACATAATAAGGGAGGATTCGATATGTAATGAAATGTAAAGCTATACATAATAAGAGAGGATTCAATATGTAGTGAAATGTAAAGGTATAAATAATAAGGGAGGACTCGATATGTAATAAAATATGAAGCTACACATAATAAGGGAGGACACTGTATATAATAAAAGATGATGCTATACATAATAAGAGAGGACTCGATATGTAATGAAATGTAAAGCTATACATAATAAGAGAGGATTCAATATATAGTGAAATGTAAAGGTATAAATAATAAGGGAGGACCCGATATGTAATGAAATTTAAAGCTATACATAATAAGGGAGGACTCGGTATGTAATAAATGTAAAGATATACATAATAAGGGAAGACACTGTATATAATAAAAGATAATGCTATAAGTAATAAGGGAGGACTCGATTTGTAATGAAATGTAAAGCTATACATAATAAGGGAGGACTCAATATGTAATAAAATGTAAAGCTATACATAATAAGGGAGGACACTGTATATAATAAAAGATGATGCTATACATAAGGGAGGACTCGATATGTAATAAAATGTAAAGCTATACATAATAAGGAATGACACTGTATATAATAAAAGATGATGCTATACATAATAAGGGAGGACTCAATATGTAATAAAATGTAAAGCAATACATAATAAGGGAGGACTCTATAAGTAATAAAATGTAAAGCTATACATAATAAGGGAGGACACTGTATATAATAAAAGATGATGCTATACATAATAAGGGAGGACTCAATATGTAATGAAATGTAAAGCTATACATAATAAGAGAGGATTCAATGTGTAGTGAAATGTAAAGCTATAATAATAAGGGAGGACCCGATATGTAATGAAATGTAAAGCTATACATAATAAGGGAGGACTCAATATGTAATAAAATATAAAGCTATACATAATAAGGGAGGACACTGTATATAATAAAAGATGATGCTATACATAATAAGGGAAGACACTGTATATAATAAAAGATAATGCTATAAGTAATAAGGGAGGACTCGATTTGTAATGAAATGTAAAGCTATACATAATAAGGGAGGACTCAATATGTAATAAAATGTAAAGCTATACATAATAAGGGAGGACACTGTATATAATAAAAGATGATGCTATACATAAGGGAGGACTCGATATGTAATGAAATGTAAAGCTATACATAATAAGAGAGGATTCAATATATAGCGAAATGTAAAGCTATAAATAATAAGGGAGGACCCAATATGTAATGAAATGTAAAGCTATACATAATAAGGGAGGACTCGATATGTAATAAAATGTAAAGCTATACATAATAAAGGAAGACACTGTATATAATAAAAGATGATGCTATAAGTAATAAGGGAGGACTCGATATGTAATGAAATATAAAGCTATACATAATAAGGGAGGACTCGATATGTAATAAAATGTAAAGCTATGCATAATAAGGGAGGACTCGATATGTAATAAAATGTAAAGCTATACATAATAAGGGAAGACACTGTATATAATAAAAGATGATGCTATAAGTAATAAGGGAGGACTCGATATGTAATGAAATGTAAAGCTATACATAATAAGGGAGGACTCGGTACATAATAAATGTAAAGATATACATAATAAGGGAAGACACTGTATATAATTAAAGATAATGCTATAAGTAATAAGGGAGGACTCGATTTGTAATGAAATGTAAAGCTATACATAATAAGGGAGGACTCGATATGTAATAAAATGTAAAGCTATACATAATAAGGGAGGACACTGTATATAATAAAAGATGATGCTATACATAAGGGAAGACTCGATATGTAATGAAATGTAAAGCTATACATAATAAGAGAGGATTCAATATATAGCGAAATGTAAAGCTATAAATAATAAGGGAGGACCCGATAAGTAATGAAATGTAAAGCTATACATAATAAGGGAGGACACGATATGTAATAAAATGTAAAGCTATACATAATAAGGGAAGACACTGTATATAATAAAAGATGATGCTATAAGTAATAAGGGAGGACTCGATATGTAATGAAATGTAAAGCTATACATAATAAGGGAGGACTCGATATGTAATAAAATGTAAAGCTATGCATAATAAGGGATGACTCGATATGTAATAAAATGTAAAGCTATACATAATAAGGAATGACACTGTATATAATAAAAGATGATGCTATACATAATAAGGGAGGACTCAATATGTAATAAAATGTAAAGCTATGCATAATAAGGGATGACTCGATATGTAATAAAATGTAAAGCTATACATAATAAGGAATGACACTGTATATAATAAAAGATGATGCTATACATAATAAGGGAGGACTCAATATGTAATAAAATGTAAAGCTATACATAATAAGGGAGGACTCTATAAGTAATAAAATGTAAAGCTATACATAATAAGGGAGGACACTGTATATAATAAAAGATGATGCTATACATAATAAGGGAGGACTCAAAATGTAATGAAATGTAAAGCTATACATAATAAGAGAGGATTCAATGTGTAGTGAAATGTAAAGCTATAATAATAAGGGAGGACCCGATATGTAATGAAATGTAAAGCTATACATAATAAGGGAGGACTCAATATGTAATAAAATATAAAGCTATACATAATAAGGGAGGACACTGTATATAATAAAAGATGATGCTATACATAATAAGGGAGGACTCGATATGTAATGAAATGTAAAGCTATACATAATAAGGGAGGACTCGATATGTAATAAAATGTAAAGCTATACATAATAAGGGAGGACACTGTATATAATAAAAGATGATGCTATACATAATAAGGGAGGACTCGATATGTAATGAAATGTAAAGCTATACATAATAAGAGGATTCAATATGTAGTGAAATATAAAGCTATAAATAATAAGGGAGGACCCGATATGTAATGAAATGTAAAGCTATACATAATAAGGGAGGACTCGATATGTAATAAAATGTAAAGCTATACATAACAAGGGAGGACACTGTATATAATAAAAGACGATGCTATACATAATAATGGAGGACTCGATATGTAATGAAATGTAAAGCTATACATAATAAGAGCGTATTCAATATGTAGTGAAATATAAAGCTATAAATAATAAGGGAGGACCCGATATGTAATGAAATGTAAAGCTATACATAATAAGGGAGGACACTGTATATAATAAAAGATGATGCTATACATAGTAAGGGAGGACTCAATATGTAATGAAATGTAAAGCTATACATAATAAGAGAGGATTCAATATGTAGTGAAATATAAAGCTATAAATAATAAGGGAGGACTCGATATGTAATAAAATGTGAAGCTACACATAATAAGGGAGGACACTGTATATAATAAAAGACGATGCTATACATAATAATGGAGGACTCGATATGTAATGAAATGTAAAGCTATACATAATAAGAGAGGATTCAATGTGTAGTGAAATGTAAAGCTATAATAATAAGGGAGGACCCAATATGTAATGAAATGTAAAGCTATACATAATAAGGGAGGACTCAATATGTAATAAAATGTAACGCTATACATAATAAGAGAGGATTCAATATGTAGTGAAATGTAAAGCTATAAATACTAAAGGAGGACCTGATATGTAATGAAATGTAAAGCTATATATAATAGAGGACTCGATATGTAATAAAATGTAAAGCTATACATAATAAGGGAGGACACTGTATATAATAAACATTTTAACATTTTCCAAATTGGTGACATAATTTGGAAAACATTCAGGCTTACACTGATAAAGTGTAAAAAGCCTTTACAGGGCATGAGTGGGTGGAGCATAGCACAACTGTTTTCAGATGACCAATCTGAGAATTCCTTTGTCATGTTCCACCCCCTCGGTTCTTGCACTAAACACAATGTATCCGTTGTGCCTAGACCTTCCTTTAACCCTTACCTGTCAACTCTTCCAGGAATGCCCAGGAGGTTTAAAAAATAGGGAGATTTCTGGACTCCAAACACATATTTAACTGTGACTACAGGATGCTCATCCAATTGCACATAAGGAGATGTGGAACGTGGAGGAGTGGGGCCAAAATAGGGGAGTGTGGAAATGTGGGGAAGAAGCAGAAAAAAAGTAGATTCAGATCAGCTCTTCCATTGACTAATGTAATCACAGGTAACTGTTTTCCTTTGTAACTGAAGCCGCTTGTGATGCTCCAGTTTTAGTGGAAAATCGAAAAATAGTAAAATATTAGGGACTATCACTCATAGATCTTATTTGACCTCTAAGGAGACATATTTCACTAAAAATAAATGTATAGAATAGAAAAAAAAAGAGAAAAAAACAAACAAACAGCCATACAAACCATGACCATAGCCACCTGTAGGGTACTACACATATTAGCTTCAGCACAGGCTGTTGCCGCTTGGCCGAGGCAGTGCTGCAGTGCTTCCAGCTTGTGACTGATGTGGTCATTTCGGAGATGGAAGCTGAAGAGGAGGAGGAGGCTGAGGAGGATGAGGTGCAGGAGCTGTAGACCGTGGGGGCAACCCTGATTGACCTAGGGCCCGCAATCCTTGGCGTCAGGAGGACGTGTTCCTTCCCAAGGTCCGACTGGGTCCTGGCTTCCACTATGTTAACCCAGTGTGCCGTCAGCGAGATGTACCGTCCCTGCCCACAATAACTTGTCCACGTGTCCGTGGTTAGGTGGACTTTACCGGTAACTGCGTTGTTGAGAGCACGGCTAATGTTTTGGGACACGTGCTTGTGTAATGCGGGGACGGCACACCGGGAGAAATAGTGGCAGCTGGGAACCGAGTACCGAAGGATGGCCGCCGCCATCAGGTTGCGGAATGCTTCTGTCTCCACGAGCCTAAAAGGCAACATTTCGAGCGCAAGCAGTCGTGAAATGTGAGAATTTAGTAGTGTGGCCCGTGGGGCGTTGGCTGCATATTTGCGCTTGCGTTCCAAGGACTGGGGTATGGACAACTGAATGCTGCGCTGGGACAAGGACATGGACGTGCTTCCTGATGCTGCTACTTGAGAGTGTGCAACGACAGGTGCAGGGCAGGAGGCATCTTCGCATGCACCATGGACAGGGGATTGGCTTGCATGCACAACAGCGGAAGAAGCAATGGTGCCACCCGCAGACACTGTTCCTGGACCCTGGGGTTCGGCCCACAAAGTCGGGTGCTTTGCTGCCATGTGCCTGATCATGCTGGTGGTGGTCAGGGTGGTCGTTTTGCCACCCCTGCTGATGCTGGCCTGGCAGGTGGTGCAAATGGCCTTTTTGGGGTTATCGGCAGAGTCTTTAAAAAACAACCAGACTCGGGAAGACCTAACAGTTGTACTGGCAACTTCTTTCATGTTGGTGTTATGGGGAACGGTTGCCTGCCTTCTGCCTGCGGCCACTACACTGCTTCTTCCTGCCTCTTGGGGTGCTCTGCCTCCCTCCCCCTGTGTGCTGCTGTCCTCGCTCTGCATGTCCTTTTGCCAGGTTGGGTCAGTTACTATATCATCCACCACCTCGCCTTCCACTTCCGCACCCTGGTCCTCCTCCTGACTTCCTGGCAATTGTGTCTCATCATCGTCCACCTCTTGTGACACTTTCCCACCATCGCCTTCGTGTGACCGTGGCTGCTCAAATATTTGGGCATCGCTACACGCGATTTCCTCTTGCCCCGCTTCAAGTGGACCGGGCGAGAGGCCCGAATCTATGAATGGAAAAGTGAACAGCTCTTCAGAGTGTCCAAGTGTGGGATCAGTTGTCTCTGGGTACTCAGCATGGTGGGAGGAAGGAGGTTCAGGGTGAGGAATATGCGGTCCAGACTCACGGCTACTGAGACTTGACCGTGTGGAAGACAGGGTGGTGGTGGTGGCTAAGTGACTGGAAGCATTATCCGCTATCCAACCAAAAACCTTTTGACACTGCTCTGGGTTCAATAGTGGTGTGCTGCGGTCCCCTAGAAATTGGGACAGGAAGGTCGAGCGAGATGATGTGGGTGTTTATTGTGGCACAATTTCAGCTTGCCCACGGCCTTGTCCTCGGCCTCTGCATGCACCATTACCATCACGTCCAGTTCCCCGTCCCTTGCCATGTGCCTTGCCCATTTTAAATGGAGGACAGTATCTTCCACGCTCACTACAAATTACTGAGTTTGGAGCGAACTTATATGTGATCCGTGTGACGGAGAAAACAGAGTTTTAAATACCTGGCCTGTAGGTAAGTAGTTTGAACAGCAAACTGCTGTGAATTGCTTCACTGACACACTGAAAGAAATTTTTAATGGAGGTCAGAAATGGCAGTATTTTCTGACAACGTATATGTGATCCGTGTGACGGAGAAAACAGAGTTTTAAATAGCTGGATTTCTAGCGCTCTAATATGGAAAGGACCTGGCTGTATTCTGCAGTGCCAACAAGCAAATGGCACAGAAAAAATGGTGTTCTCTGTATTGCTTTTTAAGCAAATAATGAGGATTAAGATCCAAAGAAAAGTATTCCTGGCCCCTGAGACCTGGGCCTTTGTATAGAAATATCTAACAGCAGCAGAAGGCAGAACTGGAATGGAGCCTCTTGTGCTATATGCACTGCAGTCTGCTATATACCCTGCCTGCCTATATACACTGCCTGCCTGATATCTCTGCAGATGGATTAGTCCTCAGAAGGACTGTTTGTTAAGATGGATATGTGTAATGTACGGTTTTTCTCACTACACTACCTAATACACAAGCAAATCTCTCCCTGACGCAGCAGCAGCTCTCCCTACACTGTCTGATCCGGAGTGACTGTGACAAGCATGGCGGCGCCAGGTCTTATATACACCTGATGACGCTATGCGGCCAGCCAATCACTGTAATGCCACAACCAACATGGCTACGGCATTACAGTGCATGGCAGGCAATCCCTGCATGTTCATTGGCTCTCTAAAGAGCGCCAAACATGCAGGGAGGGGACCCGAGTTCCCGCCCGAGCAACCCGGAAATACTCGGCGAGCGCCGAGCATCTCGAGCAGTGAGATGCTCGAGCGAGCACCGAGCAGTAGCGAGCATGCTCGCTCATCACTATACCTTACTGATCCCTGGGGGCCCAACTGCTGGGACCCGCACTGATCCTGAGAACGGAGCCCTGATAAATAATGTGGACGTTGTGCATGTGCACTTACACTCCATTCATTCTCTATGGGACTTAAATGGGTACACGAGGATACGGCTCCCAGCAGTCGGGCTCCCATAACTTACACACTTGGTACTTTTTAAGGACTTCTATATCCTATGGCAAAATAAAATATTTACTCGCAGCATTTTATATATTTTTTTTGTCCTCGTTTGAATAAGAAACTGCCTAGTGTTACGATTTTGGGTCCTTTATATGATAATATGGGTGCTGCGGCTCTGGCTTTGGTGATCAGTCTTACGTCCACATCCAATTAGTTTTTCATACATCTCTGGTTTTACTACGCTCCACTATTGATTTCCTAATCATTTCCCAAAATTCAGTGTCTGCGTTGGTGATAAACACAATAAGACCACGGTGGATACTGTCGGAAATGATGTCAGATTCATAAACTTCATATTCTTACTGTCTAGACGCTCTAATATAAGGCCATGTGATCCTCTAACAGTCGTCCTTTTTTCACGGGGTCTTATTTGACCAGATATCTCTACTATTAAATAATATGGTGTCGTTATCCACGTTCTGCATTAGGAAGCAATAACTGTGTTACTATTGGAAAAAGAAAATCAGAGGTAAAATTGAGAATTGTGTAGCAAAATATAAACACAATAAAGGAAGAAATACAATTTTAAAAATGATGTTCACACTCTCAGAATCCACACACAACAATCTTTGACATCCTGCATAACACAAATGCTGTTTATCATGGGCGACAACATATAAGTAACGCTCTTTGGCGTTGATTGACACATTTCCATGACATTGTATCTTGTAGGTCAGTTGCAAGGTTCTCCAGTTCTTCCACCAGTATATGATGGGATGTAATTATTTCTGGATGTTGTGTGAAGGGATCTATCTCCACACGTTAATAGTGGTGGCGGTATTTGCTGAAGAACAGCATCTACATTGGTATTATCTCCTTGGCTGGGGTAAGTCCAAAATTCTTATCACTTTATATTAACATATTTTTTACCCGGTGTAAATGCCGCTGTTCTCCTGAATCTGGCGATGTTTTTCTTTTGTTCCTGCGCTTCTCAGTTCCTGAGATATGGACCCTTTTTCCTTGCATATAAATTTAGTATTTTTTAGCCAACTGGGTAGAGTTTTAAAGAACATGCCCACTGAGATTAGTTGAGGATCACACCCATTTGGCAAACAAGACCAGATTCACGTACAGGGAAGAGGAGGCCATATCTCAGGAACTGAGAGGCGCAGGAACAAAAGAAAACCATCACCGGATTCAGGAGAACAGTGGGATTTACACCAGGTAAAAAAATTACTCCTGCCCCACTTTAGGAGAAATGAGTTAAGGATGGCTTCCATATTCAAAATTAGCTTTTTTTTCCCATGGTTGCTCTGAGTCAAACCTTGAAAAATTAGTTAATTAATGTGGCTTGAACCCAAAGAACTTGCTTACTGTGACACAGCCTCTTATGCATTCTTGTTTTTCAGGGTTCCCTTTAGTGCCTACATCAATTCATGCCTTTGCAAGAACAAAATATTTTAATGACAAGTAAGTAATGAATCATTTTTGATGCTTTCATTATTTAATTAATGCGTATTATTAGTGCATATATTCATAGACCTTAATTTAGGATTCTCATCTTTTAGCCAGGAGTGGGGAGCAGATACAAAGAGCTCCTCTCTCTCTCTCTGGATAACCTGTCCTGCCCTGTATTACATAAACTATGTATTAATGTGAAAGGGCACTATGTAATGCTTCATTTCTCCTGTGGTGGCGCTGCAGGAAATCTAAACACTTAGCGCCCCATTCATCATTTGCTACTTATTGAAATCACTTCTTTCTTCTTTTTTTTTTTCTCGTCTTGTGGTATTTGCTGATGTTTTTTGCGCCAAATTCATCAAAATGGGGCGCGCGGTTCATGAATCAAAATCAAAAGTACTCTTTATTTCTGCATTTAACCAGATTTTGCACCAAAAGTTTAAAATCTTTTTAAAAATTAGCTATATTGAAAACTCAATTTGCGCCAAAAAACTGTGACATGTGGCAAAAGTCGCATTTCATGAATCTGTCAAAAACATCTGGAGAAGCGAAGTTGTAGAGGAAAAATAAAAAAAAAAAGACTTAAAAAAGAAAGACACATTAAAAAGTGTAGGAATTAAGGCACAAATAATAAAGCCAAGAAAAGGAGCAAATTACGACAGAAAAGTGGAGAAACAACAGTAATGAATCATGTGTCAGCTGTTCGCTGATGGTTTGGGAGGAGGAAACAGTTTTTGATTCCTACATTATCAAGGGACAGGTCTGACTTATAGGGATTGTTAAAATCTGAGTCCTTCTTTAATAATTTGCTTTTTCCTTTATCCTATTCATATTTGTAAATAAAACTAACTTTTTGCTTTATTACAGCTGTTGGATGAGCGTGGAGACACATCTCTTATACATTGTGCATGGGCCAATCATGGCAGCACTTCTGGTAAGAGTCTTATGTTCTGCTAAAGGAGTGAGAACGAAATAATATCAATAATAGTAAATACAATTTCCATCAATTCTACATCCTATTGTCCAGGGGTGACCAATAATCTGGAATTATGTAAAATGCTTTGATTGTTACAAATGTACATTATGTTATCAAGAAAATCACTCTCTTTTTCCCAGACTATACATCTCTACCTTCACTAGAACCAGTGTGGTTTAAAACGCGTCAGCCTGAAAGTACTGGTTCTCCTTAAGGAGTATTGCCTGATTATGGAGTCTTACAGGCAATGCTCCATGGGAGAAAAGTATGCAAAATAGTATCTTTTATTCTGTAAGAGAGCTAGCTCACAAAGTCTAATAGAAGAAATCCAACAGTTCACCATACTCATATTGGCTTTATCCATAGTGCTTGGCACCTTGAGTGGAGCGCGTCAGTATAATCAAGTCGTCACTCCATCCTTCTTGAGAAAACTCTGTGTTTATTGTAACTTTATTCCATACATGCTACAACCACTGAACACAGATCCTCAAACGCGGAAAAGCACTGAACACACATCCTCAAACGCGTCAAAACCACTGAACACACATCCTCAAATGCGTCAAAACCACTGAACACACATCCTCAAACGCGTCAAAACCACTGAACACACATCCTCAAATGCGTCAAAACCACTGAACACACATCCTTAAAAGCGTCGAAACCACTGAACACACATCCTGAAATGCGTCAAAACCACTGAACACAGATCCTCAAACACTGACGCGTTTCAAAAGTAAAATTCCTTATTCATAGCATATAGATAAATGAGGAAGTTTACTTCCGAAATGCATCAGTGTATGAGGATCTGGGTTCAGTGGTTTTAGCGCATATGGAATAAAGTTACAATAATCACAGAATCTTTTCAAAATGAATGCTGGCTTTTGTCTTACATGGTTTTCGCACAAAGTACCACCTCGAGCATAAATGTCTGACCCTTTAGTGAGCCTTGATCAGGGAGAAGTACGAAACCAGAAGCTCATCTGCAGACTGTTTCAGGATGTTTGCCCCTCATCAGTGTAAAGCAGAGTCTAGCTGGCTGAGAGCGATGCCCTTTAGGCATGGTGGAGGAGGAATCCCAAAACAGGTTGCCTGTAAATTTAGTTTTGCTTGCCATTTACCCCTGGTCTTGTCACAAAACTCATTAAGTGTCAGACATTGACTTATAGGGTAGCTAGCTCTACTAGGTGGTACTTGTGGCAGAGTGGGATGGACAAGACCAACAGACATATAGCGGACCTCTGAACTGCCAACAGATTTGGTGTGATGGGGTTGTCTCACCTCAGTAAGTTACTTATCTCCTGCAGTGCCATACACAGTGAATGTGTGGCATTTTGGAGCCCCATTCTCATGACCGTTTATAGGCCGTATGCAGTTTCACATAGGTCCCGGATCCTGGGGGAGTCCAGAAAGTCTCATTTCCTTTATTAGAGCAGCCCTAACTCCAATTAAAATTTTCTTGTATTCAGTTTATGGCCGAGGAAAATAAGACATTTCTGATTTCTAAGAATCTCCAGGGGCTTGCCAGAGTGTTCGTTTATGTTATACCTTTCATAAATATAGATGTTTTGTACATACAGTACAGACCAAAAGTTTGGACACACCTTCTCATTTAAAGATTTTTCTGTATTTTCATGACTTTGAAAATTGTACATTCACACTGAAGGCATCAAAACTATGAATTAACACATGTGGAATTATATACTTAACAAAAAAGTGTGAAACAACTGAAAATATGTCTTATATTCTAGGTTCTTCAAAGTAGCCACCTTTTGCTTTGATGACTGCTTTGCACACTCTTGGCATTCTCTTGATGAGCTTCAAGAGGTAGTCACCGGAAATGGTTTTCACTTCACAGGTGTGCCCTATCAGGTTTAATAAGTGGGATTTCTTGCCTTATAAATGGGGTTTGGACCATCAGTTGTGTTGTGCAGAAGTCAGGTGGATGCACAGCTGATAGTCCTACTGAATAGACTGTTAGAATTTGTATTATGGCAAGAAAAAAGCAGCTAAGTAAAGAAAAACGAGTGACCATCATTACTTTAAGAAATGAAGGTCAGTCAGTCCAAAAAATTGGGCAAACTTTGAATGTGTCCCCAAGTGCAGTTGCAAAAACCATCAAGCACTACAAAGAAACTGGCTCACATGAGGACCGCCCCAGGAAAGGAAGACCAAGAGTCACCTCTGCTTCTGAGGATAAGTTTATCTGAGTCACCAGCCTCAGAAATCGCAGGTTAACAGCAGCTCAGATTAGAGACCAGGTCAATGCCACACAGAGTTCTAGCAGCAGATAAGTTTATCTGAGTCACCAGCCTCAGAAATCGCAGGTTAACAGCAGCTCAGATTAGAGACCAGGTCAATGCCACACAGAGTTCTAGCAGCAGACACATCTCTACAACAACTGTTAAGAGGAGACTTTGTGCAGCAGGCCTTCATGGTAAAATAGCTGCTAGGAAACCACTGCTAAGGACAGGCAACAAGCTGAAGAGACTTGTTTGGGCTAAAGAACACAAAGAATGGACATTAGACAAGTGGAAATCTGTGCTTTGGTCTGATGAGTCCAAATTTGAGATCTTTGGTTCCAACCACCGTGTCTTTGTGGAATGCAGAAAAGGTGAACGGATGGACTCTACATGCCTGGTTCCCACCGTGAAGCATGGAGGAGGAGGTGTGATGGTGTGGGGCTACTTTGCTGGTGACACTGTTGGGGATTTATTCAAAATTGAAGGCATACTGAACCAGCATGGCTACCACAGCATCTTGCAGCGGCATGCTATTCCATCCGGTTTGCGTTTAGTTGGACCATCATTTATTTTTCAACAGGACAATGACCCCAAACACACCTCCAGGCTGTGTAAGGGCTATTTGACCAAGAAGGAGAGTGATGGGGTGCTACGCCAGATGACCTGGCCTCCACAGTCACCAGACCTGAACCCAATCGAGATGGTTTGGGGTGAGCTGGACCACAGAGTGAAGGCAAAAGGTCCAACAAGTGCTAAGCATCTCTGGGAACTCCTTCAAGATTGTTGGAAGACCATTTCCGGTGACTACCTCTTGAAGCTCATCAAGAGAATGCCAAGAGTGTGCAAAGCAGTCATCAAAGCAAAAGGTGGCTACTTTGAAGAACCTAGAATATAAGACATATTTTCAGTTGTTTCATACTTTTTTGTTAAGTATATAATTCCACATGTGTTAATTCATAGTTTTGATGCCTTCAGTGCGAATATACAATTTTCAAAGTCATGAAAATACAGAAAAAACTTTAAATGAGAAGGTGTGTCCAAACTTTTGGTCTGTACTGTACATTTAGGCGTTTTCAACGTAGTTGCAAACAGCAGAATTAATAACTGCATAATAAGTCAGAAACACTCCCTGTGCCCACCCAGCTTAGTCACATCTCTCAACGGATCTTTGTTTCAATGTGTTCTTGTGGGAATTACGACCCCTAGTGCAATTGGAAGGACAGAGAACACTATCCCCTTCCTTAATCTAATACCTATAAGAGAAGACCAGTATTACAAATGACTGTTTGTGGATGACATAATGCATTTGCATGTGAATTAAAATGCTAATTTTTTGGGAATGCCACAACATATAGAAGATACTAAAGGTCTTTGAAATGTAAATCCATCATATCTTTTATCTGTCGCTGCATTCCCGAGAAATTAATGTGCTCATATATATGTGGTTTTAGTGGTAGAACTTACTGGTGGATTCCCTTTAATGTAGTTTTATACTTTTAGTTAGTTACAAAAATTTCCAAGATGCTAAGTAAAATAAAAAATCTCCGAACGTTACAGAGATACGGTAAATTCTCTTAGACCAAGGCATTAAATTTGACAGATACTGGTACATGTATCTGTAATAGAAGACTGATTACTATTATTTTGTGATGAGAGGGGGCTGGTGTAAAATCTCTTTAGGAAAACATCTCAGCTTTGAATAGACGTACAGAATAACCGGCAAATTACCTGGTAAAGTCATTCAGGAAATTACCAGTGAAGTGATTCAGGATTTGGGTATAACACAGGATTATAAGTATTTTCTTTCACTGATACATTGCAGATATTTTCTCATTTGACTTCAATGAGTCTTGGAAATGAAGTGTAGGAATTGGGAAGCAGCCGGCAGATGATGGCTAGGTTGCTCGTGCACTGATTATGAGCACATTCATGGAGAACACATAGTTAGGCTAAAAACATGTAGAATTCAAATCTGTGTCTCTTTGGGTAAAGCCATCCTACCAAGCTGATGGTTTGAAGAGAGTCTGATCTTTGATTCTCCTTGTAAAGTTTATTTTCAATCTCTGTTTCAAGTCTCACTGCTACAGAAGCACATGCCCCTTAAAATAATTACAGTTGTCCTTGCAAGTACACGTTCACAGGTAAGGTATTATGGAGGGCATTACTCACAGGGCTCAGCTATTATTGTTTGAGCTAATCTATTTACATAGTTGGTATAGTAGGGGGCTCTTTAAATCAACATAATTGTTTCAGAATCAAAGAGGAGACAACAATCAGGGTTATACAAATACTGGTCTGTTCTTCTAGACCAGCCACATAAATACACATACATTTACAAGTCAAAACAAAGATAATAGTGTATTTCTCTTGAATTAACAAATCTAATCGTCCGGTTTATTAAGATTATAGGCTGTATCGTCACACCAAGAATTCTAGTGTTGAGCACAGAAGATCTGTGGTTTCTGGGAGACTTAAGCCGGCCATACACTCATTAGATGGCTGTTGGCCAAAGGATCGTTCAGCCGATAGTCTTCTCAACCGACTCTTCCTAATGTAGGAGTGCTCGTTCGGTTGAGCGCTCCTGTGTTCTCTATGAGAAAGCCCTCGACTGACACGTCGGAGAACAATGCGATCGGCAGACCGAAATCGGATATTCCTGATTGTCATCATTCCCAATCATGATTTGGCTGGCGCCTGCATACACATTAAACTGTCAGTATTGGCGGGTTTGGCTGACAAAAGTCTAATGAGTATGGTCAGCCCTAGGCAGCACCTGAGAGATTTGTAGGTTCTGGAGTCTGGGAAATGTCCCCTTTCTTCAGGATACTCCGGGACATTTTGTGAGGGTGAGCAAGTATGTCCTAAAATAATATAGGCCCCAGACTTGACCCTTTAAATAAATAAAGACCCAAGCCAGAATAAAGTCTAAATATAGGCTCCAGACCAGACATGCAGATACTTACTTCTCTCAATTCTTGCAGTTTTCACTTTAATGGAAATCTTGATGCCAACCCTGAAATCAGGACGCTATTTGCAGCTGTGCATGGGGGTGAAGAGAACTGCAGTAAAGAGGGTAATGGAGTATCCATTAAAGAACAAATTGCACTCAGGAGATTTGTCCACTATTTTGGGAGTCCATCCCTTTTTTTCTCATAGTCTCCCTTTCTGAGAGAGTTAACTACTCGTTTTGGGTAAGAGATGAGAGAATTAAATTAAGGCGAATTCGAATTTGCTTTGAATTTATTGCAATTCACTTTGCATGAATTCAATAAAATGGCTGGCTGGTATTTTTTGCTGGTTTCTACAGGGACCGGAAGGGGATAAAAAATGTAAAAAAGTGTATTAAACTCTCCTGTCCATGGAACACCGCCGCGGAGTCCCATTCTGACCATTTAGTCTGACTCCTTAGTTTGGCATTTTTGGGTCACGCCATAATGTCACAATGCCGTGAAGCCCAGGCCATACTAGATGTGCCGCAGACATGCTGGGAGACAGAGTCTTACCGAAGACCAGACTGGAGTGGGGCGATGTGGTGGGACAGAAGAGGGTCTGAGGAAGATGGCTAGACATTTATCTTTACCTACATGTATTCGTTCTGGGTCCTGGAGAGATAAGGCACATATAATTTGCATCAAATAAATTTGATGAGAATTGAGTTTGCTGGTCGAATTCGAATGAAGTTGACAAGTTTGAATTTTGTAATTCTCTCATCACTGGTGGAGACCACACTATTACCACCGACATACAAGACCAACCAAGGATGACCCTATGCTCACTGCTTCTTGCTAATTACCAGCCTGTTCTGCCCTGTGACGAACGCAGCGATTCTCCTGCTACATTGGACCTCACGTTAGGTGAACAGCTCTTTCTCTTCCGCTTCCGGTCTCCTCTGTCGACACCTATACATGAGAAAATATCTCTGCCTTGGAATGACTGGCTTAGACCAACATCTAGATATGATTGGGATAACCTTCATGAGAGGTGATGGGTGTCTGCAGTCCAGGTTTTTCATCATGTATGGTAATGGAGATGTTGGGCTTATTGGGCTCCTCTGGTGATGGCGATGGGTCAGAGTCATGTATTGCTCATCACATGGAACACACATTGATACTGAATTCATCTCGTTACAGGTCAACTTGTTCTTTCTCCTGAACATTGTTCTTGTCCTCGTGACCAAGTTACGGGATACTCACCGCGCAGAGTCCAACATGTATATGAAAGCCGTAAGGGCTACGTTAATTCTGGTGCCGCTGCTAGGTATCCAGTTTGTCATCTTTCCATGGAGGCCGGAGAATCGACTGGCAGGAGAAATCTATGACTATATTATGCACATATTGATGCATTATCAGGTAACATTCAGATTTCAGTCGTTTATCAATTATAGTTATTTCCAGTTACTATGCAGACAGTATTCAGTGTTAGATACCACCAAGTGCACAAGCTGTACAAGAAACTGCCTGTATCTACTGCACAGACTTGTTTTACTCCTGCTCATTAAATAGCAGAAAATAATAGTACAAGAAAATAAGGAGTGTTACAATATAAAATGCTGGTCAGGGAATGAAAACTAGAGAAAATAATTTTTGATCGGCTTCGGAAGGTACACCTTCTCCCATTTCCAATCACTTACATGCCGCTGTCAGTAATGCCGCTAGTTTCGATCGCAGCAGTTATACTCGGGGGCTGGCTGTATAACACAGCCTGCACAGAGTGGCATTGATCCGGCTCAGCTCCTGTATGGCAGATGTTGAAAATTGAAACCTGTATGTGGTTGTTTCCCAAGGAAGAAGTGTGTCTGTCACTTCGAAACGCGTCGAATAAAACCGCATGTTTAATAATTCTTGTTAACCGATGTCTTCAATAATCGGCAGCACGGAAAGAATCCACAAATTCTCCATACCTTTGAATTGAAACCTTGGCAGAGTGTGCCCCCGGCACTTAACAGGGTCCGCCACGTCTTGTGTCTGGCCCAAGAAAGTCAATAGGAAGAGCTTCATGCATGTGTGACTGCCTCTTTCTGGATGTATAGGATGATCATATCATATGGCAATCTGTGGACCCCGTTTATTCTTGGGGGTCCAAGAGTTGTCTTGAAAATTGTGGGAAAATGCTGAGTTAGGGTAACTCCCACTTGTAGTTTGGACTCCTATCAAGTCTTAGACATTGGTATGCCATTAAAGATTATATTGGGAATTGTTACTTTTACAGCAAAGATGGTGTCAAAATATTACAATGGAAACCAAACAACAATAAAATAGTTAATATTATCATTGGTTCTCCCGTCTTCCCGTCTTTTTACATGGTTGAAGCTATTAAAATGGGTCTGCTGGGTATTTTTTGCAGAAACAGTTCCATTCTAGCCCATAGATTGTACTACATTCATTTGACCTTGGCTTAGCTGCAATACCAGACACAACCTATGGTCAACGGTGGCGCTCTTTTCATAGACCCATTTAAAGTGTTATTCCCATCTTCATATGGGGATATTGTCTGATGGAGTTTGTAAAAACAGGCACTTTTGTAATTTACTGTTTACTAAAATTTGCACCTGTTCTTGATAGATTAACACTTTTCTATTGTTTGGAGAGTATTGCCAAGGAAACCGACCACCTCTGCTGTCTAGCTTGTAAGCACTGTGCTGAAGCTGGCTGAAGATTAGGAGGTAACAGTGCGCTCCAGCATCAAAACAGTGCTAACAACCTCAACAAAAACAAGCTTGCAAGCATTTTGCATGTACTGGTGTCTGGCAGCAATGGTCGGTCTCCAAGGCAACAAGATGTAAACAAAAGAAAAGTGTTAATATTTCAAGAGCGGCTGAAAATTTTAATAAGGAGTTAATTGCAAAAGTGCTTATATTTACAAGCTCTATCTGATAATATCTGTTTATGGAAATGGAAATAACACTTTAAAACCCCCTTTAAGCTAAGTGTCCCTGATATACTAACTGATTATCTTATAAATCCAATTATTCTGTCTCCATATGTTGATGAGAGTAATAGATACAGTTTTCTTCTTTTTAAGGGATTACTTGTTGCTACAATCTTCTGTTTCTTTAATGGGGAGGTAAGAGCTCTTTATTTTTATATATAATGCCTCGTTATGAAATGTTAGATATTATATTTAAAGTTGTTTATTTGCCAACATTTCTGGGAAGGTTTATGCTCTGGTCCAACCCTGCCCTGCCGAGATCACACCACCACCGTTCCCGGTATTGCCCCCACAATTCAACCACTTTTAGGTGGAGTTTACATAAACTGCATAAAGGTCATGGGAAACTTTGCGGTAACCCGATATTCAGCCCACCCACGGTCCAAGAATCTCCTGTGCACGGAAGGCTTGTAGTACGGCAAGAGTTGCAGAGTGAAAGAAGGAACATGTTCCTTATTTATTGCAAATCCATTAAAATCAAGACACAGAGTAGACGCAGACGTGTTTCAGACTAAACGTCCTTAATCATATGCAATGATTAAGGACGTTTAGTCTGAAACACGTCTGCGTCTACTCTATGTCTGAATTTTAATGGATTTGCAATAAATAGGGAATATTTACAAGATCCCTCACTGGATGTACCTTCTTTTACCTTACATAAATTGCGCTCGTTTCAATCCAAGAGTCGCTGAAATCCGAGACAATTGGTAACTAGGTCATTAAATGTATAATTATTATGGTCATCTAATGTCAACATTTACCTTTGATCTACCTAGGAATGCACCTTTAATTCTCGGAGTTGATGTGAATCCAAGAGGACAGACCCCTGCCAATGAGAAAATGATGGCATGTTCTAGTGATAAGCCATCTTTGATATGATTAAGCTCCTCCTAGTGGTGGGTTTAGGCACTTAAAATCTTATTATTTGTGCCAAGATTGGAAGTTATGCTTATCCCTTTCCCAATTACTGGGATTCTGACCATTGGGAACCCAATTATTCCCAAGAACGGGTTTTTGAAGGGCCCCTTCTGAACCTTTCATTCTCTATCATAGTAAATGAGTTGCTCAATGATAGGGCACTCAAATTTTATTAGGTACTATTCACTTTTTGAAAAAGTCACAAAATACCAGTTGTAACAAATTTTAGTGACTTTTGACACCAATTAGAGGGGTTGGCAAATTCTCTCTAAAATTCTCCATTCCCACTAAATGTGGGCTATGCGTTTTTCAAATAGATCATGGGTGGGGGTTTCAGGCGTACTTAGGTTATGTTCACATTCGGAGAATAAAAATACACAGTTTTTCACAGTACCGGCGTAATCAATCGATTCGATTTCTGAAATCTCATGCACAAACTCCACTTGTTTTCTTGCGTATTTTGTGTATTTTTTCCATGACGTATCATGTCAATTCTTTCAGTGTTTTTGCAGAAAATGCTAGTAAAAATGCTAAAAAAATCACTTAAAAATGTGACAAAAATGTGCATATTTTACACAGCGTTTTTCCAGCAACCTCACTAGTTTTAGTTGCAGAATAAAATGTTGAAAAAATGGAACGAATGAACATTCCCTTACACTTTCTGAGGTTGTGTCCGATAATCTTGTAGATATCTGTCCATGCAATCTTTTCCTTCCATGTCTTCCATTGAGAAGGGTGCTTAATCTGCTCATTTTTGCTACAAGGGGAAGGACGCAGTTGATTTGGTCAAGGACTGTTTTACAAAAAATATCACAACCTTTTTGTAAGTAATAATGGAATAAAAAAAGTTAAAGGGAATCTACTATGTAATCTAACAGCAGCATGATGTAGGGGCAGAGACCCTGATTCCAGCTATGTATCACTTAGTTTACTGGGTACCGCAGTTGTGATAGAATCCCTGTTTTCGCTAGCAGAGCTCTGAGTTCTGAGCTCTGTATAACCCTGCCCACACCACTGATTAGCTGCCTCCTGTATACACTGTATGTTAACAGAAATCTAACAATCAGTGCTGGGGGAGTGGCTGGACCAGGAGGCACAAGACACCTAGTCCTGTAGTGATAATCTCCTGCTGATAAAACACTGATTATATTGAAACAGCAAAACACAGCCTAGTAAGTGACACATCACTGGAATCAGGCGCTCAGCCCCTAAATTATGCTGCTCTCAAATTACATAGCAAACACTTGCTGATAGATTCCCTTTAAAAAGAGTAATATTGTGAAATGATGAGAATATTGTTGTGTGAAGAACTCTACTGGAAAAAAACTATTGTATTTTGATGAGTGTAAATCACTTTGGTTTAATTTTTGGACAACATTTACATATTTAAAATATTGCTTGCGCTGGTAGCGTTAGGCTTTGGATATAAGGGTTAGGAGATTGGAAAAATGGTTTTAAAAATAATTTTTTTGGGATACCCAAATAGATTAAAACATACACTTTATTTAAAATTATTAAGACAATAAAATATGAAAATACGGGGAATAAAGGATATTTTAAAAAAGTCCTTGGGAGTGTAAAAGGTTCTTGAGGGTAGGACCAAGTTGGCATCGACGGCTCTAGGGAATGGATGCAGTAGGTGGATGCAGGTGATCTAGGTAAAGTTAGATGGGGAGAGAGAGGAGTTAGTGGGTTTGCATGTTCACAGCCTTCGCGGCAGAGAGTAGAATTTACCTGCGATAAGGTTGACTGTTGAGTAAGTTCATAGGTGGTGACACTAAACTTGATCGTGGTTGTGGTAAGGGTACCACGAACTGGAGGGAGAAAGGTGGGATCAGTATAATTATGACCTGGTAGATGGCGTGCCTTGTTGTATCAAAAAGTAGAGGAGCTTATTTAAGGTACAGTTAGTACAATGGGTATGCAAATGAGCTTTACCTTTTGAGACGAATTGTTGGTGCCTGGGAATTGGACGTGGAGTGTGTCCTGAATGGGACGTAGCCTGTAGGATACTAATAAGCGATGGTTACTAGGAATAATTCTGTAGTTAAAATGGTGAACGTGAGTTAGAGATAGCGGAGTTGGATTACCTCTGGTTCATGTGGCTGGAGTTAACGTATAAATGGAAGCTTGCCGTTCTCACCGAGGGCTTGTAGTGTCTGTGATTTTTGTAGTCGTGTATCACCTCTGGATTGAGGTGGCAGTGGCTACAGGTGAAGCTCGGACTGGAACAGTCTCCTGAGGCTTCTTGGGCTGGCACTAGCTTCAGTTGACGTGGGTGTTATACCCGGTGGCAATGCACATTCAGTGTTAGAAGCTGTGGAACTCAAAACTGAGGTATCACAATATTTATCTTTAAGATGAATGACTCAGTACCTGATTTGTTCGTGTATATGGAGCTCAGTATAAAGACTTACAGTTGCGGATTTCTTGGAACCGATCCTGTTCGCTGTTAAGGTCCTGTGTGCTGGTTCGTTGTGCTCTTTAGATTAGAGCGTTTGCTGAGTAGGCGGTAGGTATGAGGGAGAGAAGCGAGGATTGTAAGCGGAGTCGGGGGAGATACAGTGAGTCACCGGCCGGGACTCCGCTTACAATCCTCGCTTCTCTCCCTCATACCTACCGCCTACTCAGCAAACGCTCTAATCTAAAGAGCACAACGAACCAGCACACAGGACCTTAACAGCGAACAGGATCGGTTCCAAGAAATCCGCAACTGTAAGTCTTTATACTGAGCTCCATATACACGAACAAATCAGGTACTGAGTCATTCATCTTAAAGATAAATATTGTGATACCTCAGTTTTGAGTTCCACAGCTTCTAACACTGAATGTGCATTGCCACCGGGTATAACACCCACGTCAACTGAAGCTAGTGCCAGCCCAAGAAGCCTCAGGAGACTGTTCCAGTCCGAGCTTCACCTGTAGCCACTGCCACCTCAATCCAGAGGTGATACACGACTACAAAAATCACAGACACTACAAGCCCTCGGTGAGAACGGCAAGCTTCCATTTATACGTTAACTCCAGCCACATGAACCAGAGGTAATCCAACTCCGCTATCTCTAACTCACGTTCACCATTTTAACTACAGAATTATTCCTAGTAACCATCGCTTATTAGTATCCTACAGGCTACGTCCCATTCAGGACACACTCCACGTCCAATTCCCAGGCACCAACAATTCGTCTCAAAAGGTAAAGCTCATTTGCATACCCATTGTACTAACTGTACCTTAAATAAGCTCCTCTACTTTTTGATACAACAAGGCACGCCATCTACCAGGTCATAATTATACTGATCCCACCTTTCTCCCTCCAGTTCGTGGTACCCTTACCACAACCACGATCAAGTTTAGTGTCACCACCTATGAACTTACTCAACAGTCAACCTTATCGCAGGTAAATTCTACTCTCTGCCGCGAAGGCTGTGAACATGCAAACCCACTAACTCCTCTCTCTCCCCATCTAACTTTACCTAGATCACCTGCATCCACCTACTGCATCCATTCCCTAGAGCCGTCGATGCCAACTTGGTCCTACCCTCAAGAACCTTTTACACTCCCAAGGACTTTTTTAAAATATCCTTTATTCCCCGTATTTTCATATTTTATTGTCTTAATAATTTTAAATAAAGTGTATGTTTTAATCTATTTGGGTATCCCAAAAAAATTATTTTTAAAACCATTTTTCCAATCTCCTAACCCTTATATCCAAAGCCTAACGCTACCAGCGCAAGCAATATTTTAAATTTATTCATTGGATATATCCAAACCAGACAATTTGTGGTAGGTTGTCTTTTCTTGCAGCAGGTACAATATAAGGCTCACATACCAGCGCCTCTACCAACTATTTATTTCTGAACATTTACATCTTAGCAAGTACATTGCATCCGCAGAAAATGTCAGGCATGGAAACCTGAGGAACAGGACGACCTCTTCTCTGCTTAGCAAGAAAGGATACGGAATCTAGATAAATCTCTCATTGTTCCGCTAAGTGACAGCTGCGGTATCAGGGCGGCACCCGGAGTTATCACAACAGTCAAATTTTTTAAATTTGTCCAGTAACACTGATCAAAAGAAAGTAATGAACCCCAAATTTCATATAATAATAATAATAATAATAATAATAATAAACTAGCTGGTAATAGAATTATACAACACTGAGTCTTCTAGTCTATTACTATTTCTCTCTAGATTTATTCTGTATTCATAGTGCAGCTGTCACTTGCATACGACTCTTTATTTTATTATTTTTTACATTATTTTTCTAACTGATAATATGGAAATTTAAAAACGTTAAAGAAAAGTAACTGGAATTAAAAATACAAACGAAACGTTTAAAATATAAAACAATCTAATAGTGATAATTTAGTTTTCAGTTATTATATTTTATTTTTACAGAACCTTCTAAACCTATTCTATTAGAAATAGCAAAAATGAACATGACTTGGCTTTTAGGCTTGACATAACCAGATTAGTCAAGTTTCTTAATTTTTTTTTTTTTTTTAGGTAGGCCAATTATTTATTTTCTCAGGTTTCTTGGAAAAGCGTGACTGAAAAATATATATATATTTTTAAACTTTCCTGAAGTGGCCATATTAGAAGCGCACAATTTATTTTCTTCTAGTACATGTATAAATAGTGCAGCAGGGTGTATGTGCTCAATGGGGGCAGAAATAAAAGTGATAGAGCGCAGCCCAAAAAAATGTAAAAAAAAAATAGAGTTCCGGGGAAGCTACCTGGAGAGTGTGTAGCGTGTGAATTGTGTTGCTATCTTGTCTTATCTAGTACAACAGCTGTCATTAACTCACCATTTAACGATAATGACGAGATGACTCTGCTGACACTGTCCTAGTCTATACAGCAAAGCTGAAGAATGCAAGTCAGCCTACTGTGTCTGCTCCAATGGCCACTGTTAAAACTGTGATATTTCAGAATTGAGTATATTCATATGAAATGACAGACAGAATAGCTGATGGCGGGGGAGCACCGTTTTTGAAATATAGTTCTGTCCATGTCTTTTCTGTCTAAAATGTGCGGAGCAACAGTAGCAATGTGCAGTTGAGGTGACGGCAGAAACTATATTATTGAGGGTGATCCATTATCATGCTATGCAAAGGGTAGGAAATATAAATCGTGCCTACTGGATGGCGTTGCAGTTCCTTACATATCACATTGATCCGGGTGCTAGTAGAATCTAGGTTCCCTCAAGCTCCGACATGACCGTTGGTCTCTTGAGCCCGCGTCACTACTGCCGTTATCTTTGTCTCTCTTGTAACACAATATGCCAGATTGGAACTAAACCATCTCATTTGGTCGGTACTTCTGTTCACCACATTCTTTCTTCCCATCTTGGCTGTACCCCGGCATCAATAAACCACTGCTCGACTGTTGCAATCTGGCTGTTGCTTGTTCTTCCACTCATTAACTGACCACTTCATGCCAAACACTTAATTCTGGAGAAACTGCAAACCCCCATCCTGTGGTTAGCCTGCATTACTGTATCCTCCTTCTGCATGAACATGAGGGTTCCATTTTCTTAAGTACTTTATGACGCGCCCCCTGGGCCAGTGTTGTTTGGGGGGATACCCGGAGCCGGATCAGATGGGGGTTGTAGTCTCCGAGTGGCGGTGACCCGGTCCGTGCCCAGGGTGTCAAGCTCAGTGTGTGGCAGTCCTACAGATGTTACTGGATGTTCTTTAGTGTCGACTACGCCACCCGTTGATTTGCGGTCACTACGGCCGCCGCTGCAGCAGGGTCCGCTGAGGCTGGTGGTGTGTGTGCAGCTCAGGTAGTATAACCCCCAACGGGAGGGGTATAGCCTCAGGGGGTCAGTTGCAGAGGATGGTGGTTGTGGAGGTGCAGTGAGGATGGTAATGAAACTCAGAGTCGGGCTGTGCAGTTCAGGGTTTTTACTTACTGCTTTTGTGTTGGTCACTCCGGCCTTGAGTGACCACCCGAGCCGTGCTGCGTCCACCAGGTCCTGGACTCGGCCAACCCCCAGGTGATTCTGGAGCGTGTTCCTGAGCTCCCTTTCTGACTTGTCCTTCTCTCTGGCCTTCCCCACCAGGGATCCACCTAAGTCCGGCTCCCTCGGACCTCTTGTTGGTAAAACCCTTGTCTCTGGGTTCCCTGACCCTATTCTTGGTTTGCCTTCCGGGTGGATTTAGTGGGTGGTCGTGGCAGATCCTGCCCACGACCTCCGGTCTCTGGCTAAGGATTAGTGCCCTCCACCAGCTTGGGATCCGGTACCCTTGTGTCAACTCTTCACCCTCTGGTCTAATTTTGGGTTCTTGGAGTTCCCTCTTCTCCCCCTCTGGGTCCTTCTTTTCTCCTCTCTCTCACTCTCTTGGCCTTGGAGCTGGCTGAGCTGCTCTGCTTGTCTGACCAAACCTCTACAAAAGACCCTGTTCTAAGATGGTTCCCACCTTATATACTCCCTCTATGTGTGAGCTCAGGTGACCAGCACCCAATGAGCTCCTAGCATTACCCAGACTGCTCCCCCTATCTGCCCCTACACTACTGGGATGTTCCACCCCCCTCCCACTCCAGCCAGGGACAGACGCTGTCGTACCTGCACATTTCTCTAGTGGGAGTACCATTGGTCTGTCCCCCGGAAATGGGATGTATGTAGTGCATGCAGCCTACTGAGCTCAGTTCCACACTCCATCCTTACCCGGGAGTGGAATATCACACCTCTGGCTTGAGGTGCAATACCCCTGTAGCAGCCGAATCCTCAGGGTGCTACATTCCCCCCTGGTAAATCACAGCACGTCCTCGGGCTGTAAGATATAAAAAACATCCAAAACATACAATTTTTTTTCATAAACATAAACATATAAAACATCACATATATTATCAGCAATAAAACTTTTCATATAAAACTTTTCATAAATAACATCCTTGTAAACACTCTTGCTCCTCCGGCCACGGTGCAACTTGTGACCGGGAAAAGTGCGACAGTCTCCTTTAGAAACACGGTTTTCCTATAAAACCTGTAGAGGGCGCCTTAGAAAGCGCAACTATATACAGGGGGAATATGGCCGCTCTCAGTCCTCGGCCAGGTAATGGGAATAGGGACACACGGGTTAACAGTTCACTCTTGTCCCAACGGGGACATATTTAAAGCAGCAACAGTTCACTGTACCCCGATGGGTAACTATTTACAGTCTCTTTACCGTACTTTAACGACGGCGTCCTCCTGCTCCTTCTTTGGATTCAGACCCGTCCGGGTCCTCCTGCTCCTCCTCACACCGCAGCTCCTCCTCCGTCAGGCGATGTACATGGAGGGCGTAGGGTCCTTTGGCACACTTGTGCCGGGTGAAGGTGACCTCGTCCCCTACATACAGGTCACGACCTCTGTGTCCCTCCGGCAGATGGCTTTCTACGTCTCTGCGGGTGACAAAGACGTCGCCGGGGGTATGATGGTCTCTTATGAAGCCCCACCCATGCTGCAGGTTGAATTTAATCACAGTCCCGGTGGTACGGGGACCATGAGCTGCACGGGGATCTCTCCTGGTCCGGCTCTTCTGCTCCGCGCTCCTTATCTGTGCTTGCTGTTCCTGGACCCGCCTCTCTCTCCGCTCCTTCTCGAAGACCTCGAGCTGCTGGCGGCAGCACTATGCACGCTCCGCTGCGGCCGCCCGAGTCTCCTGAGTGAACCCCATGAGGTCTCCTCCGGTGGGGTCCCACTCAAACTGTGCCTCCTCTAGCGGGGGCTGGGTCCTCCTGACGGGTTTCGGAGCCGGAATCAGGGGCTCACACAGGGGCCTCGCCCTTTGGAGTTCCAGTTGGTAGTACTCCTGGGGCCATATGAAGGGCTGCCCATCCGGGCACGTATGCTGGGCGAACAGGTCCTCACCCAGGTGCGGTAGTTTAGGTGTTATGGGCGCTGTGGTGGTAGCGGCGCCCGGGTTGACCAGGCCTTGCGACCAGGCTTGGGGCACGCTAAAGGAAAAGGGCACCGTAAGAACGGCGGCGCCCGTGGTTACTCGGCCCTGCGACCAGGCTGGTGGCTCCGCGGAGGTAGGGGGCGCTGTTGGAATGGCGGCGCCCGGGTGTACTAGGCCTTGCGACCAGGCCGATGGTATTTCCTGCTTTGCCGCGCTCAGGGTCGAAAGCGCGTGACGTCACAGGGGTCGCGGCCGCGGTTTCCGGTTGAGGCCTAGTCTGCGGCGGTGACGATGCAGCGACGGGCACGGCAGGGGGAATTTCGGGCTCTGCGACGGGGAGCTGGGGCAGGCACGCGGTTCCCCGGCTCGGGGTAGAGACGTCCCCTTTACCTGCCTCCATTCGTTCAGCTCCCTTCTCGGCGCCGTCTCCGGCCTTGAGTCCTCCTGCACCATCCTCAGAGGCGGTCTGTCTCCTCGTCTCGGGTGGCGTGCTCCGCTGACGGGTTCCAGTCTGCTGGGCCATCTCTCGGCTCCACTCCGCCAACGTCTCTCGCTGCACCCGGGCCATCCTCCGTGCGAGGCCCTCCAGCGCAGTCTGTGCACACTCCCGGTCTCGGGGGAGCTGTGCCAGGACCTCCACTAGGCCTAGTGGGGTTGTGGCTTGTAGCAGGCTCCTGACCACTGGGTCGGTGCTGCCTGACTCTCCCTCCATCTCCGGGTAGGCTTTCTCTGGACTCCTCTCCAGACTTCTTGTCTCCGGGTGCGCTCTCTCCAGACTGCTCCAGGCGACACCCATCTTTGCTCTCTTGTTCTGTCTCCGCCCACATTGAGGGTGGTCCCGGGGCAACTTTGTGATTGTCAGTTCCAGGGGCAGTTCTCTCACGCTGATGGACACTTCCAGCATCACAGTCTCTGTTGGTGGGCGCGGTTTCCGCTTTTGGCGCCATTCTTCGACCTGGCCCACGATGGGAGGTGACCTCTTGCCACCCTCTGGCACGCCCATAATGGCGTCCGCTCTTCCAAGGCGGGAAATCTTTGGAAATGGCGGGAAATCTTTGGAAATGGCGGGAAAAAGCTGCAAATGGCGGACAACCGGCGGGAAACGACCTGTGATGGGGTCCGTTGGCGGGGACCCTCCGGAACCGGCGGGAGACTTCTTTTTAAGGTAACGGTGAACTTTTCTTCAGGCACGCAGTACCCGGTTGTTGCGGGCACGTTATCCTGCCGACTACGCCAAAGTTGACGCGCCCCCTGGGCCAGTGTTGTTTGGGGGGATACCCGGAGCCGGATCAGATGGGGGTTGTAGTCTCCGAGTGGCGGTGACCCGGTCCGTGCCCAGGGTGTCAAGCTCAGTGTGTGGCAGTCCTACAGATGTTACTGGATGTTCTTTAGTGTCGACTACGCCACCCGTTGATTTGCGGTCACTACGGCCGCCGCTGCAGCAGGGTCCGCTGAGGCTGGTGGTGTGTGTGCAGCTCAGGTAGTATAACCCCCAACGGGAGGGGTATAGCCTCAGGGGGTCAGTTGCAGAGGATGGTGGTTGTGGAGGTGCAGTGAGGATGGTAATGAAACTCAGAGTCGGGCTGTGCAGTTCAGGGTTTTTACTTACTGCTTTTGTGTTGGTCACTCCGGCCTTGAGTGACCACCCGAGCCGTGCTGCGTCCACCAGGTCCTGGACTCGGCCAACCCCCAGGTGATTCTGGAGCGTGTTCCTGAGCTCCCTTTCTGACTTGTCCTTCTCTCTGGCCTTCCCCACCAGGGATCCACCTAAGTCCGGCTCCCTCGGGCCTCTTGTTGGTAAAACCCTTGTCTCTGGGTTCCCTGACCCTATTCTTGGTTTGCCTTCCGGGTGGATTTAGTGGGTGGTCGTGGCAGATCCTGCCCACGACCTCCGGTCTCTGGCTAAGGATTAGTGCCCTCCACCAGCTTGGGATCCGGTACCCTTGTGCCAACTCTTCACCCTCTGGTCTAATTTTGGGTTCTTGGAGTTCCCTCTTCTCCCCCTCTGGGTCCTTCTTTTCTCCTCTCTCTCACTCTCTTGGCCTTGGAGCTGGCTGAGCTGCTCTGCTTGTCTGACCAAACCTCTACAAAAGACCCTGTTCTAAGATGGTTCCCACCTTATATACTCCCTCTATGTGTGAGCTCAGGTGACCAGCACCCAATGAGCTCCTAGCATTACCCAGACTGCTCCCCCTATCTGCCCCTACACTACTGGGATGTTCCACCCCCCTCCCACTCCAGCCAGGGACAGACGCTGTCGTACCTGCACATTTCTCTAGTGGGAGTACCATTGGTCTGTCCCCCGGAAATGGGATGTATGTAGTGCATGCAGCCTACTGAGCTCAGTTCCACACTCCATCCTTACCAGGGAGTGGAATATCACACCTCTGGCTTGAGGTGCAATACCCCTGTAGCAGCTGAATCCTCAGGGTGCTACACTTTACACTTGGGATCACTCACCAATTCCACCACTTTGTGGGACACTTATCATTGCTACCACTGTGCCAATACTGCACCTGCACAAAACTTTGCCAGACATCTTTGTTCCATGACTTCCTGTTATGAACTGCTACAAACACTAAGGAAAGATAGGAAAACTGTCCCTACAATAGGACTAAGCTGATTCCCTACAATGCAGCGGGGGACCTGTTCCTTGTGAACAGACCCGCCTAAGTCCTCGGCTAGTCTGAACGCAGACCTATAGATATAAGGGAGGGGTCCCTACAAGAACTAAGGACTGGGATATAGTTGGACACCTCCTAGCAGAAATTGTAGCAGAGCAAAGACAAACAAACAAACAAAAGTACAAGTGGTCAAAAGACCAAGCAAACTACAGAGTAAGGTACAAGGTACCTGGCTAGCTTAAGAGTAAATGTAACACTGAAGTCCAGCAAGGCCAGGAGGGCGGAGCTGGATTATATAGGCAAAAAGTCATGTGACCAGCAAAATAGAAAAAATTAACAGGAGGGTTCTAACAGTACCCCCTCTTCTATGAGGATCCTCCGGATCCTCCAGGCCCAGGTCTATCAGGAAACCTCCTGTGAAACGCTCCGACAAGTCTAGGAGCAGAGACATCATCCGCCCTTACCCAGGAGTTATCCTCGGGACTGAAACCTTTCCAAGCGACGAGATACTGCAATCTCCCTCTATGCCATCTAGAATTAAGAATGCGAGAAATTTCATATTCACCATCTTCCTCCACCGGAGGAACAGAGACAGTGGCGTCCCTATCAGAAACATCAGCTTTTTTCAATAAGGAAACATGAAACACCGGATTAGTCTTCCAGGAGGTGGGAACCTCCAACCTAACAGCAGATTGGTTAACTGCCTGAAGCACCTTAAACGGACCTACAAACTTCGGGCCCAATTTCTTAGAAGGAATCCTCAACCGCAGATTCCTAGAGGACAAACAAACCATGTCACCAACAGTAAACAAAACCTCTTGACGTTTCCTGTCAAAGTACCTCTTGGATTTTTTGTTAGCCTCTTGAAGGTTACGACGTACATCAGTCCAAACTCTCTCCAAATCACCGGAAAAATTCTCCTCGTCCGGCACAGCCGATACCAATTTGGAGAATGACCCAAACGACAGATGTCTCCCAGTACAACAAAAAAAAGGAGAACACCCAGCAGAAGAGGATGTATGGTTGTTAAGAGCAAATTCAGCAAGTGTCAGAAACTCAGACCACCCCTCTTGATTGTCAGCCACAAAACAACGGAAAAACTGTTCAACATCCTGATTCTTCCTTTCTGTCTGGCCATTAGACTCAGGATGATAACCAGATGAAAATGACAAATGGACTCCCAACCTGTCACAAAAGGCACGCCAAAAACGAGCCACGAACTGAGGTCCCCTATCGGAAACAATGTCGGTAGGAACGCCATGGAGCCTGACAATTTCTTTAACAAAAGCCTTAGCGAGTGTCTTGGCGCAGGGCAGTTTGATGAAGGGAACCAAGTGACACATCTTGCTGAAACGGTCCACGACCACCCAGATGACAGTGAAACCCTCAGAGGAGGGAAGGTCAGTAATAAAGTCCATAGCAAGATGCGTCCAAGGTGCACTAGGAACCTCCAGAGGGCAAAGCAACCCCGCAGCAGGAGCATGTGAAGACTTAGATCTAGCACACACAGTACATTGACGCACCCACTTAATGACTTCCTTCTGCCATCCAGGCCACCAAAAACTGCGACCCACAAGTCTCTTGGTCTCAGAAATTCCTGGATGACCTGCCAACCGAGACTCATGACACTCCACAAACAAATCTCTCCTAAAGATCCTAGGCACAAACAACCTCCCATGGGGAGTGTTAGATGGGGCATTCTCCTGTGCTTTAAGAATCTCATCTTCCAAAACGGAGTCCAATGCTGCTATCACAACTCCTTCCTGTAAAATGCTCTCCTCCTCCTCAGCACCGACCATGGGAGAAAAGCTGCGAGATAAAGCATCAGCTTTTACATTCTTGGTAGCCGGGATGTAAGTAACAGAAAAATTAAACCGCAAAAAAAAAGTGCCCACCTAGCTTGACGGGCATTCAAGCGCTTGGCAGCATCAAGATAGATCAGATTCTTATGATCAGTGAAAACCTGAATGGGAAATTTAGCGCCTTCCAAGAGATGACGCCAGTGTTCAAATGCGAGTTTAATCGCCAGCAATTCCCGATTACCGACATCGTAATTAAGTTCGGTCTCAGAAAAAATTTTTGAAAAAAAAGCACAGGGATGTACTCCATCCTTGTTTTCCTGAGACAAAACAGCACCGACCCCCACTGAAGAAGCATCAACCTCGACCAAAAAAGGCTTGGTCTCATCAGGCTGCATAAGGATGGGGGCAGAACTGAACCTCTCCTTGAGATACACAAAAGCTTCAATGGCCTCAGTAGTCCACTGGACCGTATTCGCACCTTTCCTGGTGAGATCGGTCAGCAGCTTAACAATTATAGAAAAATTCTTAATGAATTTCCTGTAATAATTGGCGAAACCCAAAAATCTCTGTATTGGTTTCAAACCAATAGGCCTAGGCCATTCTTGCACCGCCTGAACCATCACCGGGTCCATCTCAAAGCCCTCGCTGGAGATAATGTAGCCGAAAAAACGAATTCTCTGCACAGTGAACTCACATTTCTCCAGCTTAGCAAAAAGTGAATTGTCGCTTAACAACTGCAATACCTCACGTACGCTCCGCCAATGAGACTCCAGATCAGGCGAATAAATCAAAATGTCATCCAAATACACAACCACATTCTTACCAATCAACGGTCTTAGGATGTCATTAATAAGGTTCTGAAAAAACGCTGGTGCGTTGGTAAGACCAAAGGGCATAACCAGATTCTCAAAATGACCCACTGGAGTGTTAAAAGCAGTTTTCCACTCATCACCTTCCTTCATACGTAACAAATTGTATGCCCCCCGGAGATCAATCTTAGAGAACCACTTGGCCCCCACTAACTGGTTGAACAAGTCAGGAATTAATGGCAGTGGATAGGAATTGAGTACTGTAATTTTATTAATTTCGCGAAAGTCCAGACATGGACGTAAACCGCCGTCCTTCTTTTTTACAAAAAAAGATCCAACAGCCACAGGTGACTTAGAAGGTCTAATGTGACCGGCGGCCAAGCTTGTCTGTATGTATTCCTCCAAGGCCTTTCTCTCAGGGATAGTAAGATTAAATAAGCGACTCTTGGGAAGAGTTGCTCCAGGGACAAATTCAATAGTACAATCATAGTCCCTATGAGGAGGCAAAACTTGCAACTCCTCAGAAAAAACCTTCCAAAAATCCTGAATAGGTACAGGTAATTCCCCTCTTTCCACAGCAGCAATGCGACCGTTACAGCATCTATCATAACACTTAGGACTCCAAGACTTAATTTCATTGGTAGACCAGTCCAGTACAGGATTGTGCAATTTTAACCAAGGTAACCCCAAAACCACTGGAGCAGGCAAATTATTTAATACCGCCAAATCCAAATTCTCTTGGTGGATACCATTAATTGTGAGGGGAAATTCAAAAACCTTGTGAGTAATACCTTTCAAGGGAGCCATCAACAGCAACCACAGAAATAGGAGATGACAAAGGTTTGGATTCTAATTTAAATTTTTCCAAAAAACCCTCATCAATCACATTGAGTGTAGAACCACAATCCACAAATACCCGAAATTCAATCAACTCCTCCTGGAATGAGGTGCTTCCAGAAAGAAATACTCCTTTTGAGTTTAAACACGCTATGCGGGCGTAACTGACCTCTTTTTTTTTTTCTTTGTTCAAACGAAGCACACAGTTCTTAATAAAGTGGTCAGATTTACAGCAATAAAAACACAATCCTTTATCAAACCTGCGGTCTTTTTCCTGAGAGTGGGGTGACATCGCCCCAATCTCCATCGGTTCTCCACCCTCCGAGCAGACCCTCTGAAAACTAGGAGCTGCCATAGCAGTAGATTTCTCTTCATTACTCCTAGCACGCAGTCTCCTGTCCACACATATGGCTAATTGCATTGCCTCCTGCAAGGTTCCAGGTTTTGGAAAGGCAATCAGCAGATCCTTTCACCTAGACCAGCAAGAAACAAACATTTTAATGCTGAGTCATTCCATTCCACTTCAGCCGACCATCTTCTGAAGTATGTACAATAATTTTCCACATCACCTGATCCCTGCTTCAAACGTCTTAATTCAGTTTCAGCAGATGAGACTCGATCAGGATCATCATACAACAACCCCATAGCAGAAAAAAAATCTTCCACAGATCTAAAACACGGATCATTAGGTTGTAGAGAAAAGGCCCATCCCTGTGGTTCTTTGCGCAAAAGTGACATTATAAACCCAATGCGCTGTGATTCATTCCCAGACGATCTGGCTCTTAAACGAAAATATAATAAACAAGCGTTTTTAAAGGAAAAAAAATCTTGCCGTTTACCATAAAAAAAATCTGGCAGTCCTACCTTCGGTTCGACAAAATGCGCTCCAGGACAGCTACTCACGTGTAGCTGGAGCTCGGCCACCTCCAAAGACAGTCCCTGCAGGCGTTGAGCCAACTCCTGAACCGACACCATGCTGAAATCAGGATTTCTTTCCTTAGAGTGTATTATTTTTGGGCTGAACTTACTGTTATGAACTGCTACAAACACTAAGGAAAGATAGGAAAACTGTCCCTACAATAAGACTAAGCTGATTCCCTACGATGCAGCGGGGGACCTGTTCCTTGTGAACAGACCCGCCTAAGTCCTCGGCTAGTCTGAACGCAGACCTATAGATAGAAGGGAGGGGTCCCTACAAGAACTAAGGACTGGGATATAGTTGGACACCTCCTAGCAGAAATTGTAGCAGAGCAAAGACAAACAAACAAAATGTACTAGTGGTCAAAAGACCAAGCAAACTACAGAGAAAGGTACAAAGCACCTGGCTAGCTTAAGAGTAAAAGTAACACTGAAGTCCAGCAAGGCCAGGAGGGCGGAGCTGGAATATATAGGCAAAAAGTCATGTGACCAGCAAAATAGAAAAAACTAACAGGAGGGTTCTAACACTTCCAGCTTGGTAATGTCCAGATAAACCAGGGGAATATTATCAGTCTACAGTTTGAACACAGCTCTTATGAGGATATCTACAAAATTTTTATTGACCACCCACTGCTAGTAGTTCCAGCTTAATTGAGCTGTAATTTTCTGGGGTTCTCCTCCCCATCCTCCTGGCATAAGACCTGGGATAGGAATGATCCTAATCTTTTCACTGTTCCATCCGTATACAACACATATACCATGGAGAAGTCTTCTACTGCCAAAACAAACCACAGGTCAACAACGCCTTAAGTTCTTGGACTGATGGCTCTTCTTTAAGGTACACTTTTTGGTCATTTTAGACTTTCCTCCATTTGGCAAGACATACAAGGGTGTTGATACCTGAGTCAAACCTTTGATAAGACCCTAGTAGTGGCCAACCAGAAGCCGCCCAGTGACCACTTGTCATGGGTGTGTCAGGTGTAATAGACTGTCGCACTGGATCTGGCTGTAGAAGGTCACTGCGTTTGGCATTGCAGACACCTTCTTAATCCTTCTTCCTTTAAGACCCAGCAGCGACTTCCCTCTCCTGCTGCTGATTGACACACCTTTGCATGGAAGTTAAAAACCCTCAGTTTGCTCCAGGCAATCGCCGGTGATACTTCTATGTGCCTTTGTGCATGCTTGGAACACTAGCTGTTGGCTGGCTTCCTCTCTGGTGCCCTTGGAGGGGAGTTGGCGTTACTCCTATGGTGTCTGCTCAAGCTAAGTTAATCCCCTTTGTTTGTCTACCTTGTTGTCTTTAGTTTGTAGTGGGGCCTGACCAGTGTTTGCCCCTCCCCCTCACTATCTAGGGCCAAGCTCTAGTGACTTCAGGGTTTAGGGTCCTGCTCGGTGATAGGTGTGGAACCTATATAGGGATGGTAGGGTAGGCCAGGTGTTATTAGATCTGCGTAGGGGTCTCCACTCCCCCTTTCCCTAGTGTTTGGGCTTCCTCCCCCTCTTCCCTTCGTGTTGCACTTAGTCTTTCCCACACCTTGCATGACACCACTACCTGGTCTCTGCTCAATCATTGGAACCTCATCACTTTTCTGCTCCTTCTTCACCTCCTTAAAGCTTTCGGCCACACTTGCTCCTGCTATATTCTGTCTCACACACAGCAGTGCTCATTGAATGGAGTGTATCATCAGAAAATGACTTTTGAAGTAAATCAAGGTTTTGTGTTACATGTATGTATTTTTAGAACACATCTTGGCAATGTTGTTTTTTTCATATCATGATCTTATTAAAAAAAACGAAAGTAGTAATTTTGCAATACTCATACTGGCAACTAAGGGTATTTTAGATCCTGTTTATTCTGACTCCATAACTAGGCTGTGAGTGTCGGGCGCTTGAGACTTTGTTTCTTTGGATGTCTTTATGTACCGGTACTCACCCTACGTGATTTCATCAAATAGCTTGACTCGACTGCAGAGGCACGTATGAAGATTCCAGGAGAAGGTTTATTTCCAAGCTGAATTCTTGTAGTTATGCACAATTACAGTAGGTAAAAGAAGACTATTCTGAACCAGACATGCAAAGACATGAACGTCTTAACATGGCTGAGATATGCAGAATGAGGAAGAAGAAGGGAGGGGTTACTGACATCAGAGCTATAGACACAGACAGGGAGAGAGGGAGGACAAACTTCTAAAAGGCAAACCTTATTGCAAATCAACGCAACAGCAACAATACAATACAATATTGGATGATTCTCAAGTCGTGGGACATGACACTGTTGTTTCAGGAAGAGTTTTCAGCAGTCTAATTATCATCACTGTCAGGAACACAATGACTGATGACACCTTCATACACACCTGATAATACACCATTTACAATAGTAGATGTCAGAGCTTTTATTTTTAATAGTGATATGAAAAAACAATGATCAAAAATATAAAAAAAAATTGGGGGAAGCAGACGGGGACCTCCCTCTTGGAATAGTCATGCTACTTCTATCATCTCGGCGAGGCTTTCTAAAAGTCTGTTTTCTCTGAAATTCCACATAATTTAAGAGTAAAACATATACGGCCGGAATAACGGAGCCAGACAACTCTGATTTGCGCAGCATAAATCACCTGTTAGGTTTAATTTAAAGAAAAATATAAAAGTAGCAGAACAAATTGCATAGTTTGAGCTTTTCTCTGGCATTACAGCATTTTAGCATGGCAAAAGACATTTTCTGAATTTCTTCCAGGATCAGATGGACTTCAATTACCTTCAAAAGAAAATAACTCGCCTGCCCGGCTTTTTTTTTTTATTTCCATGAAAAATTACAGACTGTGTGTCACGATTGTTTCTTCACCTTTGGTTGCACATTAATGACTTAAGGCATTTTACTGATATACGAAAATGTAATGTCAGAAAAATCAGAAATTCTAAAACATTTTCTTATTTTTCTTCTAATCTGTTTTATTTACTGACTGCAGCCTGTTTTGTTTTGCTTTCCGTACATGATTATAGGGACAGCCATCTTTCCTGAGCAAGATGGCTGCCTCTATAATCATGTACAGAAAAGACAATAAAACAGGCTACAGTCAGACAGCTAGACAGAAATACAAGATAGAGAGAAATAGAGAAGTAGTACTGCAAATGTGTACTAGAAAAGTGTTACAAAGGCAGAACCACAGTAATAATTTGGATAGATGAGGACATATTTAGTACCAATATGCCATGCACATAAATTAAATAGTATGCAATAGCATGCACATAAATAATACCGCTCTAGCACGCACATAAATAGTACCAGTATGCCATGCACATAAATAGTTCATAATAGCATGCACATAAATAGTATGCAATAGCATGCACATAAATAATACCGCGATAGCACGCACATAAATAGTACCACTATAGGATGCACATACATAGTACCACTATAGGATGCACATACATAGTACCAATATGCCATGAACGTAAATAGTACGCAATAGCATGCACATAAATAATACCACGATAGCACGCACATAAACAATACTACTATAGCATGCACATAAATGGTACCAATATGCCATATACATAAATAGTACACAATAACACACACATAAATAGTACCAATATGCCATGCATATAAATAGAACCGCTATAGCATGCACATAAATAGTACCAATATGCCATACACATACAGTAGGGAAAAAAAGTATTTAGTCAGCCACCAATTGTGCAAGTTCTCCCACTTAAAAAGATGAGGTCGGCCTGTAATTGACATCATAGGTCGACCTCAACTATGAGAGACAAAATGAGAAAACAAATCCTGAAAATCACATTGTCTGATTTGGAAAGAATTTTTTTTCAAATTTTGGTGGAAAATAAGTATTTGGTCAATTACAAAAGTTCATCTCAATACTTTGTTATATATTCTTTGTTGGCAATGACAGAGGTCAAACGTTTTCTGTAAGACTTCACAAGGTTGGCACACACTGTTGCTGGTATGTTGGCCCATTCCTCCATGCACATCTCCTCTAGAGCAGTGATGTTATTGGGCTGTCGCTGGGCAACACGGACTTTCAACTCCCTCCAAAGGTTTTCTATAGCATGCACATAAATAGTACCAATATGCCATGCATATAAATAGAACCACTATAGCACGCACATAAATAGTACTGCTATGCTGAACCTTTAATTAGCACCACTATAGCATGCATATAATTAATACCACTGTGCTACATGCATAAATAGTACCGTTATAGTACACACATAAATAGCACCACTGTAGCAAACACATAAATAGCATTGCTATGCCACAAACATAAATAGTACTCCTAGAGCACACACATTAATAGTACTGCTATGCCACACATAATTAGTACCATAATACCACTGTGCTACACACATAAATAGTACCGCTATAGTACACATATAAATGGTACTGTTATAGCACACACATAAATGTTACCAATGTGCCATATACATAAATAGTACTACTGTGGGACACATATAAATAGTATTACTATTAATCATATCAATAGTACTACTATAGCACTCACGTAAACATTACCACTATGCCACATGCATAAATAATACCATTTTGGAACACATATAAATAGACCCGCTATAGCACCTATAAATAGTATCGCTATGCCACACACATATATAATGATTAGCTAGCGTCAAACACTTGTGCAATGTGCCAAGGCGCTCTACACTTTTAATGCAATGTAATTCGTAGTGCAGACACGGTTATTTTACGCTTACAACATCTTTAGTACTGCTATAGCACACACTCCTAGTGCTGGTCTACTCAGGGCCGGCGTTAGGGGCAGGCAGACTAGGCATTTGCCTAGGTCCCCCACTCTTTCCTTGGATATTTTTGAATTTTTATTATCTAGGATCTTGTGTGGGGGGGGCATACCGAGCCAGCACGGAGATACAAATGGTGCATGAGAATTACTCACTGGACTCTAGTGGTGGCTTCAGACAGAATTTAACAATTTTGCTCTGGTTTTACAGGGGATCTGAAGCTTTGCATTAGAAAAATAAAGCTAAAGATTTATTATGATGTGAATCGGTGCAGAATATTCTACCTCATTAACTATGTATACATGTCCTTCTTATTTATTGGCTCTTAGGTTCAAGGTGCACTAAAAAGACAATGGATGCAATACAAAACTCAGTGGGGTCAGAGAAGAAGAGAACATTGTTCTATGCGTTCTACTTCCTACACAGCCACGTCCATAACTGAAGTCCCAATTTATCTCTACCCCCATGAGTCCAATAGTGAACATTTAAATGGGAAGTATGGAGACGACTCGGAGATTACAGCTCTCAACTCTGGAGATACATACGCCTGATTCTCCACCAAACGTAGGAAGTTTTGAAACCATGAGCTCAAGTCCTCGATGGAAATAAAGCCTTTGATGGAAGAGTTGACAGGAAAACTCATTGTAGGCATCTGCCGTATGAAGTGACCTCTGAAGCTCACCTGGTCCCGGACTTAAGTCCTGTTTTACAGGGACTGATGGAGACGACCAGTTTTTGTCTGATGTGCTTCTGCCAATTCAGGGAATGTGAAACTTATATCACGCGGACAGATTCATGTTGAGATATCGTAAAGGGCCAGGTCTTCTGAAGCCAAATGGAAAAACCTTGAACATCTTTGTTCTTCTGATAAGATTTCCTTATTTCATCATTGTATAAAACCGTAGATTTAGATCTGGGCTTATCTATAAAACACGTTTCATCAGTGGTAGGATTTTAGACTACATAAAAAATTAGATCTGCTCATACAGTTCTTTTATCACAAGAGCACAATTTTGATGAACTTGACGTTGGTGCTAGGTGGCACTAGGTGACCATTAAGCTTTTTGATCTGGAAATGGTGGTGTGGCTTAATGTGACTTCCTAAAGTAGGATGAGTGTCGTAGGTTCCTGTAGCCTTCCATAAATAATGTCATATGTGGTCCAAGATATCAAGACGAAGGTAGAAATAGCATCTAACTGAATAGCCACCAATGTTCATCATTTTTCTAATATAGACCTTAAAAATTGTGATAATCGATTAAAATAGTTATTCCGATCTTCGTAATCGTGGCATATTGCTAGGATATGCTATAACTTTTGACATACTTGTCAACTTTTTCACTTACTTGCCTACTTTTTGAGCTATGCCCCCTTTAGAATGTAACACCTCCTTCTGCTGATTTCCATGCCCGCTTCTCCCGTTAATTGGCACCTGAAAGTGAGTTTAATGGTGGAGTATCTTGGCACCAAATGGAAAGCCCTGCTTTCTAGGTGGTTTTTGTAGAGACCAGGAGTTATATCCCTAAACTGTTTTTTTTTTTTAGAGACCGGGAGTTACATCCCTCAACTGTTTTTGTCGAGACCGGGAGTTATATCCTTAAACTGTTGTGCCAAAACATCTCGTAAAAAGGGTTTCAGTCTGCCATTATGATGTTCAGGCTGTACAGAGAACCAGTATAGTAACCCCAGTTGAAAAACCAAGCCTTGAGGCCCCAAATGACATTTATCTTATTAAAAAATTGAAGTTGGGGGTATTCAATGAAGTGAATCATTGCTGCTGATAGCTCATTCTTAGGATCAGTGGGTTCCCAGAGATCGGACCCCCACCAGTGATTCAGTAATAGGTTATCCTAGCAATACGGCATCACTAGAGTTGAGCAAAAAGGTTTGCGTTGTCCTTGTCCGGTGTCCAGTCTGGTCGTCACTGGCAGCCAAACCAGGGTAATCTTCACTTTTATGGCCAACATCCTTGGTTTGGCATCATGTTCCCCAAAACATCTTCCATTTAGAGAAGTTTATAGTGTTCCATATGTCAAGTATTTCCTTATAAAGTCTTTTATTCTTCCTGGTAGATCCCGATCACTTCATAACGAGCAATCAGCTTTGTAAGTTGCTGACTGGGCAGTCTTTTCATCCTCACAAATCACTATTTCCAGATTCTTCAGCTTTTTGGGAACACTGGATGTCACCAAAAACATTTTATTTTTACCTTTATATGATTTCTCTCTATTTTTTACCTATTGGCAGAGAGTTTTTTTCTCTAAAGTTAATTGACATCTTCCAAAGATACTTTATCCATGACTTAAAGGGGACCCATCACCTTCTATAAACATTTGTTTTTTACCTGGTGTAAATGCCGCTGTTCTCCTGAATTCGACGGTGTTTTTCTTTTTTTCATGTGCCTCTCCATTCCAGAGATGTGGCTCTCTGTTCCCTCTATGTCAACTTAGTCTTTTTAGCCAAGTGGGTGGGGTCCTCTACTCTTGTCTGTGGACACCTACTTGAGGGCAGTCACCAACCAGCATTCCGCTACCTCCAATCATCAGGACAATCACGCAAAGAACTGACGATTGATGAACGAGGCCACGGCTGCTTTTGCTACTAAGTAGGTTATTGTGCTCTTCCTAGTGAACATATAGTATATACACGTCCAATTCCCACACATGGAATATATACAGTATATGCTTCAGTACGATCAGAGCAAAGCTCTGCAATAGGCAAAGAAAAACTAGCTGCCACCACCAATCGTTTATACAGGTCGATTGGACACCCCCTTCTGGTAACGTGGGGGTCTCATGAGGATTCAGGGATGCGGTTTATGGAGCAAGAGGAACGAAGCTATTAAACTGTATATGTTTAATCTGAAAAGTAGGCAGTGTTTATAAAAATATGCAAAAGATACCACAAAAGGGGACCAAACAATACAGTATATACAATCACATAAAATAAAATGGATAAACTAAAGAAAACTAAACCTGTGGTCGTAGGAATGGCGCAGATCTTTATGGAGGGGAGCTCTCCAGTTTGAAATAGTACAATCCTATAGTGAGCTGTATCTCCCAGCACTGAACAATGATAATAATTAAGAATCTGCTTTTATCAGGTAAGAGTCACCTCCCCTCGGTGACCTCAGATGGGGGCTGGTCAATAGGATGTGGCTCAGGTCCCAAAAATTATGAGATCCCCGATCTTTAGGATATTTTCCCCCCTGTAGGTCTCAGGTGGGAGATATTAATACCATATTTACGATCATAATTTAAGCTTTCTATAGATAGGAGACATGGCATATCCAAGTTTGTCAATATGGCCAATATTACTTTGGGTCTGATGCGCAGACCGAACAGTGATTTAAGTAAATGCGTTATATATTCGCCATCGTGACGAAGAGGTGAACATGTCTCCCATAACTATAGAACCTACACCGGTCACAAAAACTCCAATATTCATAACTGGAATCCTGTGCCATCCCGTCTGCCTGTAATTCTTTAGAAGACAAGAAAAGTTATCCACAAAGAAGAAAAAAGTTTTACCTCCCAGCCACTTGTACTGATTTATGTTTGCTCTCCATCAGATAACCCACTTCAATTACCTGTCAACAGTGTGGGGGTCATAGAACCAAAGGGGGTCACAGCTCTTTTTTCCATATATATCTTTTTTTCATTTCAATTTATGATAAAGCCATGCTTAAGTCCTCATTATGAGGGTGAAAAAGACCATTCCCAGATGGCAAAAAGGACTAAATTTATATACCGGGAACAGAGGGCTATATCTCAGGAGCGGAGAGAAACAGGAACAAAAAATAATCATTGCCAGATTCAGGAGAACAGTGGCTAGGAGAAGAAATTACATTTTCATGGCAAGAGACAGGTCTTCTGTGAAAGGTAGATATAACAACCCTGGGGCCAATGGTTCTCATTACACAGTTATACCTGCAACCACCACTAGAAGGAGCTCAAAATTGTATAAATCTATAGAGAGTGAACTCCCCCTAGTGGAGACCGAATGCAGCCATAATTTTATCATGAAATTCTTAGTCTAGGTGAATGAAAGAAGGGATATATTAAATGTGGAGTATATAAATTATTGCTTATTACTTATTAATTTCTGTATGTTAGCCTTAATCTTGAACTTTATCTGTGAAACAGTCCTGGCTCTTGTCCACAATGTAAACCAAAATGATCAGATGCTATATTTCATGTGCTATTTCTAAAGAAATGTGTGAGGAACAGGAAGCCTCTGAGTGTCTTATAGAGTAATGATGCTAATGAATGGGTGAGGGTATGGAGACATGAGTGACAGCTCCTTTGCAGGCTATGATAAGAGTTAAAGGAGGAGATATTTTCAAGACTGGTATTTTCCTCTAAGTCTATTTCTAGAAGTTTTATATCAGTTAAAGTGATACACGGCAGCTTTACAAAGAGGTTTAAGTTATTTTGTAGGGACGAGTATATAAGGATGGGGGATTATTTTTAAGAATTCTATTATAAATGTTGTTATAAAGAGGAAAGGATCATTCATAATGTACTCTGCAGATAATAATATATAAAGATGATATATATCTATATAATATACAAGCTATTTGTAGATTCCATGATATTAAATTGAACATTTGATCCGCACCTATTTTTCTAACATATTATAGTTTAGTTTATATCATATAAATCCATCATCTGTGTTCTTGCTAAATGTATACTGTTTAAGGGCTAAGATATTATTAAGGATTTATTAATTAGATTGCAATATCAGCATAACTGGGTCACAGGTGATCGCCATTTACCGTTTATATAAAGTTTAATCACTTTGTCCATACATTGCTTGTACTGATCCTCAGTTGCATCCTGTATTATACTTCAGACCTGTAATCACTATTCTGCTGGTGAATTCACTGTGTCCTTGACATTACTGATCCTGTACTGATCCTGAGTTACTTCCTGTATTATGCTCCAGAGCTGCACTCACTATTCTGCTGGTGCAGTCACTGTGTACATACATTACATTACTGATCCTGTACTGATCCTGAGTTACTTCCTGTATTATGCTCCAGAGCTGCACTCACTATTCTGCTGGTGCAGTCACTGTGTACATACATTACATTACTGATCCTGTACTGATCCTGAGTTACATCCTGTATTATGCTCCAGAGCTGCACTCACTATTCTGTGTAACATCCCTGGCGGCGTGCTTGCATAGTGAACCACCTCCCACTATGCAAGACCGCAATCTTATCTGTCAGTCCAGCCTACAAACCTTGCTCCAGTTCTTGCTGTGTGCATGTCTCCTGACTGACTGCTTAGGGCGGCGGCCCGGTTACTTCCTGATTCTTATAGCTGCTGTGGGCTCACCCCTAATGCGTCTCCAGCCTATTGCTGTGAGTCACTGGATAGTTAAACCCCCTCCACCCAGTAGGAGGTGCCTGAGCAACACTAACATTCAGTGTGCTCCTTGACTCTGAAGTTGCCAGGTCCAGTTCTACTTCTTGTCTGTTTCCGCCTCTGGGGGTTGTATACCCAGACCTGTTATCTGTGACTTCTAGTCTGTTTCAGCCACTCTGGGGGCTGCATTCCCAGACCTGTTATCTGTGACTTCTAGTCTGTTTCCGCCACTCTGGGGGCCGTATACCAAGGCTCGTTCCTGTATCTCGTTGCAGTATCAGTTCCTGTCTGAACTGTCCCTTAGCCTGTTACCTGTTTTGTCTCTATGTCTGTACCCTCCCTTTTCCTGCAGTATCTGAACCAGCACCTAACTCCTACTCATTGTCTCTGTACTTCTGTTTGTGAGTTTTGTGTCCACTCGCTACTTCATAGGAAGTACCTTGTGTGTATCCCTTTTTCCTCCCTGCGTATCTACCTCCTGTGTTCTAGCCATCTTCCTGTATCTTTCAGTCTGTTCCATGTGAACAGAGCCCTGTCCTCTCTGCCTGCACCGTCAGCCCTGTTCTGCTATGCCTAGCCCACCGTTCCGGCGGTTCCTCTCTGCTCTGCCTTGTTCACCGCACCTGTGGTTTAGTTCTGCTCTGCTTGCTCACCACTCCGGCGGTTCCCCTCTGCTCTGCCTAGCCCACCGCTCCGGCGGTTCCTCTCTGCTCTACCTTGTTCACCGCACCTGCGGTTTAGTTCTGCTCTGCTTGCTCACCGCTCCGGCGGTTCCCCTCTGCTCTGCCTTGCCCACCGCTCCGGCGGTTTCGCTTTGCTCTGCCTGTCTACCGCATCTGCAGCTCAGTTCCTGTCTCCCAGTCTGTACTGGACTCTGTCCAGCCTGTGCTCCAGCCTGCTAGTACCTACCTGTCTGCACTCCAGCCGTGCTTGCCAGTATTTCCCAGTCTGCACTCCAGCCGTGCTTGTCAGTACCCACCTGTCTGCATACCAGCCGTGCTTACCAGTACCCACCTGTCTGCATACCAGCCGTGCCTGCCAATACCCACCTGTCTGTATGCCAGCGTAACCTGCCTGTTCCTGCATTCCCCGGTGTGGGTCAACAGATGTGATCGGGGTCTGACCTGGAGTAGCACCTGGTCCCTCTGCTCGGTTCCTCCTTGGTTCACGGAGTCGTTAGCCGCCGTGCGACCTTGGTCGGATCGGGTTGATACTTAGTTACGCCCCTCCAGGCACTCCTCGGTTCATAGTACAGTGGGATCACTAATCACGTTCACGCCAGTCAGTCCGGGCGCAAGCGTAACATTCTGCTGGTGCAGTCACTGTGTACATACATTACATTACTGATTCTGTACTGATCCTGAGTTACATCCTGTATTATACTCCAGAGCTGCACTCACTATTTTGCTGGTGCAGTCACTGTGTACATACATTACATTACTGATTCTGTACTGATCCTGAGTTACATCCTGTATTATACTCCAGAGCTGCACTCACTATTCTGCTGGTGCAGTCACTGTGTACATACATTACATTACTGATCCTGTACTGATCCTGAGTTACATCCTGTATTATACTCCAGAGCTGCACTCCCTATTCTGCTGGTGCAGTCACTGTGTACATACATTACATTACTGATCCTGTACTAATCCTGAGTTACATCCTGTATTATACCCCAGAGCTGCACTCACTATTCTGCTGGTGCAGTCACTGTGTACATATATTACATTACTGATCCTGAGTTACCTCCTGTATTATACTCCAGAGCTGCACTCACTATTCTGCTGGTGCAGTTGAAGTGACCGCGGGCAAGGCCGCGCATTGGTATCTATGATCTGGCCCAGCAAGATCCCCACACACAGACTCTATCTTGATAACCGTATCTTTACTCGTATACATTTTTAACAGCAAAGAAAAACAATAAATGACAACAGTAAATATGCACAGTAATAACGTGTAGTGATAAGCTGACCCTCACTGTCCCTACTCACACGTTACCAGTCCTTTACTCCAGAAGGATGTGTCCCCCGTCGCAGGCCTGTCTGTCTTTGCAGGAGGGCGTCCCAGCCGGAGAAAAAAACAGGAACAACAAATTACACTGAAAGGAGGGAATACTTCGGCCTCTCGCCAGAGGACCCGCTTACAGTCTCTCTGATCCGGATAGAAGCTCCGGTGGATCCCTTATGTAGTCCACACTCCAGTAGCAGGGAGTGTAATAGCTGTATCCCTCAGCAGTGAAGAAGCTGGGGAAGGCCCCGAGGATATGGTGTCAGGTAAAAGAAATCCCGTTGAGAGTCTCTCCTGCGCCACGCACGAGGGCCTGCACACCGTCCTGGCTCTTTTCACAGCCCACAGCAAACTCCTCGCGCGCTTTTTTCTGCTTCCCACTTTGGTCACGTGACTCTCTAGGGCCGGACACAGGAGGCTCAGTCTTTTGCTCTGTCATCACACCCTGCGCAGGTGCAACCTCTGGCCACAAGGTGGCAACATCATCCTGTGTAATCACTTCTGTAACAGGCTCTATATCAATAATCACCGAACAGCCAGAGCCTGCCAGCTCACTACACAGTCACTGTGTACATACATTACATTACTGATCCTGAGTTACATCCTGTATTATACTCCAGAGCTGCACTCACTATTCTGCTGGTGCAGTCACTGTGTACATACATTACATTACTGATCCTGAATTACATCCTGTATTATACTCCAGAGCTGCACTCACTATTCTGCTGGTGCAGTCACTGTGTACATACATTACATTACTGATCCTGTACTGATCCTGAGTTACTTCCTGTATTATGCTCCAGAGCTGCACTCACTATTCTGCTGGTGCAGTCACTGTGTACATACATTACATTACTGATCCTGTACTGATACTGAGTTACATCCTGTATTATACTCCAGAGCTGCACTCACTATTCTGTTGGTGGAGTCTCTGTGTACATACATTACATTACTGATCCTGAGTTACATCCTGTATTATACCCCAGAGCTGCACTCACTATTCTGCTGGTGCAGTCACTGTGCACATACATTACATTACTGATCCTGAGTTACATCCTGTATTATACTCCAGAGCTGCACTCACTATTCTGCTGGTGCAGTCACTGTGTACATACATTACATTACTGATCCTGTACTGATCCTGAGTTACATCCTGTATGATACTCCAGAGCTGCACTCACTATTCTGCAGGTGCAGTCACTGTGTACATACATTACATTACTGATCCTGAGTTACATCCTGTATTATACTCCAGAGCTGCACTCACTATTCTGCTGGTGTGGTCACTGTGTACATACATTACATTACTGATCCTGAGTTACATCCTGTATTATACTCCAGAGCTGCACTCACTATTCTGCTGGTGCAGTCACTGTGTACATACATTACATTACTGATCCTGAGTTACATCCTGTATTATACTCCAGAGCTGCACTCACTATTCTGCTGGTGCAGTCACTGTGTACATACATTACATTACTGATCCTGAATTACATCCTGTATTATACTCCAGAGCTGCACTCACTATTCTGCTGGTGCAGTCACTGTGTACATACATTACATTACTGATCCTGAGTTACATCCTGTATTATACTCCAGAGCTGCACTCACTATTCTGCTGGTGCAGTCACTGTGTACATACATTACATTACTGATCCTGAATTACATCCTGTATTATACTCCAGAGCTGCACTCACTATTCTGCTGGTGCAGTCACTGTGTACATACATTACATTACTGATCCTGAGTTACATCCTGTATTATACCCCAGAGCTGCACTCACTATTCTGCTGGTGGAGTCACTGTGTACATACATTACATTACTGATCCTGTACTGATCCTGAGTTACATCCTGTATTATACTCCAGAGCTGCACTCACTATTCTGTTGGTGGAGTCTCTGTGTACATACATTACATTACTGATCCTGAGTTACATCCTGTATTATACTCCAGAGCTGCACTCACTATTCTGCTGGTGCAGTCACTGTGTACATACATTACATTACTGATCCTGAGTTACCTCCTGTATTATACTCCAGAGCTGCACTCACTATTCTGCTGGTGCAGTCACTGTGTACATACATTACATTACTGATCCTGAGTTACATCCTGTATTATACTCCAGAGCTGCACTCACTATTCTGCTGGTGCAGTCACTGTGTACATACATTACATTACTGATCCTGTACTGATCCTGAGTTACATCCTGTATTATACTCCAGAGCTGCACTCACTATTCTGCTGGTGGAGTCACTGTGTACATACATTACATTACTGATCCTGTACTGATCCTGAGTTACATCCTGTATTATACTCCAGAGCTGCACTCACTATTCTGCTGGTGCAGTCACTGTGTACATACATTACATTACTTATCCTGTATTGATCCTGAGTTACATCCTGTATTATACTCCAGAGCTGCACTCACTATTCTGCTGGTGGAGTCACTGTGTACATACATTACATTACTGATCCTGTACTGATCCTGAGTTACATCCTGTACGAAAAATAGTTACAAGTGAATTACCCATAGGGAAATATGGAAGTCATATTGTGGTCATCTTATAATGTTACCAAAATATGTGAGCGGCAGACAACTGCCATGAAGCCTGAGCCCTAGCACCAGAGAATGCAGCAGAGGCTTTAATCCTGTGTGTCAGGCACAGTTACATTGTGTGAAATGTTACCGATTTTCTAAATCTCTCTGTTAATTGAAGGACACTCCATCCGTCGTCATTGATTGCAGACATTAGGACATGAATAATGCAAAAGTCAAAATCATTGGAAAAGATGAAAACTTTACTTTTTTATCTAGTAGAGACTAATGAAGTGTTTATGGTCTGAAGAATCACCGGCTGTATTTTCTATTAAAGGATAACTCTGATTATTCCAGCTGATTCCTGAATACTGTTCATGCGGTGATTGGATAACACATTGCACCACTAAGGGTTAAACATTCTGTAGAAACCTAGAAAATTGTGAAAATGTAAAAAGTTGCAGTTGTCAAGTTACTTTATATTGCAGCCAGAAAGGAAGGAAAAAATCTCTATTATTATCTCAAATAGATTCAAGATACAGCTGCATCCAATCTGTCTAGAAACCAAAAAGGAGAAACTGAAAGATGAACTTTATTTTATATATATATATATTCAGTTGAAATCAGAAGCTTACATACACTATATAAAAAGACACATCTGCATGTTTCTCTAATACCTGACATGAAATCAGAATAAACCTTTCCCGTTTTAGGTGAATTAGGATTACCAGCATTTTTAATATTTGTCAAATGCCAGAATAATGAGAGAGAGAGAGAATGTTTTAAGGCATTTTTATTACTTACTGCAAAGTCAAAAGTTTACATACATTTCATTAGTATTTGGTACCATTGCCCTTAAACTGAATGACTTGGGTCAGACGTCTGGGATATCCTTCCACAAGCTTCTCACAATAGTTGGTTGGAATTTGGGCCGATTCCTCCTGACAGAACTGGTGTAACAGATCCAGGTTTGTAGGTCGCTTTGCTCGCAGCCTTTTCAGCTTTGCCTGTAAATTTTCAATAGATTGAGATCAGGGCTTTGTGATGGCCACTCTAAAACATTAGTTATCCTTAAGCCACTTTGTCACCATTTTGGCAGTATGCTTCGGGTCATTGTCCATTGGGAAGACCCATTTCCGCCCAAGCTTTAACTTCCTGGCTGATGTCTTGAGATGTTGCTTCAGTATTGCCACATAATCTTCTTTTCTCATGATGCCATCTATTTTGTGAAGTGCACCAGTCCCTCCTGCAGCAAAACAACCCCACAACATGATTATGCCACCCCCCATGTTTCACAGTTGGCATGGTGTTTTTAGGCTTCCAAGCTTCTCCCTTTTTCCTCCAAACGTATCGATGGTCTTTATGCCCAAAAAGTTCAATTTTAGTTTCATCAGACCACAGGACATGTCTCCAAAAATTAAGGTCTTTGTTCCTGTGTGCATTTGCAAACATTAATCTGGCTTTTTTATGTTTCTTTTGGAGTAATGGCTTCTTCCTGGCAGAGTGGGCTTTCAGCCCATGTTGATACAGTACTCGTTTCACTGTGGATATTGACACAATCTTACCAGCTTCCGCCATCATCTTCACAAGGTCTTTTGCTTTTGTCCTTGGGTTGATATGCACATGTTGAACCAAAGTTTTGATGCCTTCAGTGTGAATGTACAATTTTCAAAGTCATGAAAATACAGAAAAATCTTTAAATGAGAAGGTGTGTCCAAACCTTTGGTCTGTACTATACATATACACTGCTCAAAAAATAAAGGGAACACTCAAATAACACACTCTAGATCTGAATGAATGGAATATTCTCATTGAATACTTTGTTCTGTACAAAGTTGAATGTGCTGACAACAAAATCACACAAAAATCATCAATGGAAATAAAATTTATTAACCAATGGAGGCCTGGATTTGGAGTGACCCCCAAAATTAAAGTGGAAAAACACACTACAGGCTGATCCAACTTTGATGTAATGTCCTTAAAACAAGTCAAAATGAGGCTTAGTATTGTGTGTGGCCTCCACGTGCCTGTATGACCTCCCTACAACGCCTGGGCATGCTCCTGATGAGGTTGCAGATGGTCTCCTGTGGGATCTCCTCCCAGACCTGGACTAAAGCATCTGTCAACTCCTGGACAGTCTGTGGTGTAACGTGACGTTGGTGGATGGAGGGAGACATGATGTCCCAGATGTGCTCAATCAGATTCAGGTCTGGGGAATGGGCGGGCCAGTCCATAGCTTCAATGCCTTCATCTTGCAGGAACTGCTGACACACTCCAGCCACATGAGGTCTGGCATTGTCCTGCATTAGGAGGAACCCAGGGCCAACCGCACCAGCATATGGTCTCACAAGGGGTCTGAGGATCTCATCTTGGTACCTAATGGCAGTCAGGCTACCTCTGGTGAGCATATGGAGGGCTGTGCGGACCTCCAAAGAAATGCCACCCCACACCATTACTGACCCACTGCCAAACCGGTCATGCTGAAGGATGTTGCAGGCAGCAGATCGCTCTCCATGGCGTCTCCAGACTCTGTCACGTCTGTCACATGTGCTCAATGTGAACCTGCTTTCATTTGTGAAGAGCACAGGGCGCCAGTGGCGACTTTGCCAATCCTGGTGTTCTGTGGCAAATGCCAAGCGTCCTGCACGGTGTTGGGCTGTGAGCACAACCCCCATCTGTGGACGTCGGGCCCTCATACCACCCTCATGGAGTCGGTTTCTGTTTGTGCAGACACATGCACATTTGTGGCCTGCTGGAGGTCATTTTACAGGGCTCTGGCAGTGCTTCTCCTCTTCCTCCTTTCACAAAGGCGGAGGTAGCGGTCCTGCTGCTGGGTTGTTGCCCTCCTACGGCCCCCTCCACGTCTTCTGGTGTACTGGCCTGTCTCCTGGTAGCGCCTCCAGCCTCGGGACACTACGCTGACAGATACAGCAAACCTTCTTGCCACAGCTCGCACTGATGTGCCATCCTGGATGAGCTGCTCTACCTGAGCAACTTCTGTGGGTTGTAGAGTCCGTCTCATGCTACCACGAGTGTGAAAGTACAACCAACATTCAAAAGTGACCAAAACATCCGCCAGAAAGCATTGGTACTGAGATGTGGTCTGTGGTCCCCACCTGCAGAACCACTCCTTTATTGAGGGTGTCTTGATAATTGCCAATAATTTCCATCTATTGTCTATTCCATTTGCACAGCAGCATGTGAAATTGATTGTCAATCAGTGTTGCTTCCTAAGTGGACAGTTTGATTTCACAGAAGTTTGATTTACTTGGAGTTATATTCTGTTGTTTAAGTGTTCCCTTTATTTTTTTGAGCAGTGTATACAGTACAGACCAAAAGTTTGGACACACCTTCTCATTTAAAGATTTTTCTGTATTTTCATGACTATGAAAATTGTACATTCACACTGAAGGCATCAAAACTATGAATTAACACATGTGGAATTATATACTTAACAAAAAAAGTGTGAAACAACTGAAAATATGTCTTATATTCTAGGTTCTTCAAAGTAGCCACCTTTTGCTTTGATGACTGCTTTGCACACTCTTGGCATTCTCTTGTGGGGAAAGGCGGGGTGCCAACTAACTTAGACCGAAGCCGGTTCGTCCATGAAGAATCACCATTGCAGTTGGAGACGGATGAGTTCTACCTGTGTGTTCTTGCTAGCGACAGACAGTGACCAATGAGGATGAGATTTGACTGCACAAATGCAGGATCTTACATTGAAAGGTGCATTTGATAATGTGACTGTAATAAATGGGGTTGATCAAGAGCCGGGGGCTGACACAAGGTTCCCATATTTTACCTTAAATGAGGAGCTGCTTTATCGGGTCACTAAACCAAGAGGGTAAGCGATAGAGCAGTTGTTGGTGCCGGGTTCCTATAGATATAGGGTATTAGATTTGGACCATTCTCATGTCTTGTTTGGGCATCTGGGAGTAGAGAAAACCCAAGAGCGGGTCCTGCAGAGGTTCTACTGGCCTGGATGTCACCGAGACATTGTTAATTTCTGCTGATCCTGCCCTACCTGTCAACTAACTGCTCCAGTATCCCACTTCCGCAGCCCCCTAGTGCCGTTGCTCATTATAGAGGTCCCATTTGAACGGATTGCCATGAACCTTGTCGGGCCCCTGGTTAAGTCCGCCAGGGGCACCAGTACATCATAGTGGTAATGGACTATGCAACACAGTACCCGGAGACAGTACCACTGAGAAACTCCTCGGCCAGGAGTATAGCGCGAGAGCTAGTCCATATCTTCTCCTGGACGGGCCTGCCGAAGGAGCTCCTGACAGACCAAGGGGCTCTACAGATTACACAACTCAAGATATCCGTGTACCAACCGCAGACAGACGGCCTGGTGGAGAGGTTCAACAAAACCCTAAAGTCCATTCTTAAGAAGATTATGGAAAAGGATGACTGAGACTGGGATTGCCTACTTCCCTACCTAATATTATCGATTAGGGAAGTTCCCCAGGCCTCTATGGAGTTCTTACCCTTTGAGCTGCTTTACGGCCGGCACCCTCGGAGGAGACCTGGGAGGCCGAGGTAACACCCCACAGGAGTGTCATCGAGTATGTGGCCCAGATGCAGGACTGGTCGCGATTGTGAGGGAGAGCCTCCTTCAAGCACAAAAGGCCGAGGCAAGGGTTTACAATCAGTCAGCGAGACTGAGACACTTTAGCCCTGGAGACCGGATCTTGGTGTTGATCCCCATGGTGGAAAGCAAGTTCCTGGCCAAGTGGCAAGGGCCATATGAGGTAGTCAAAAAGTTGAGTGACATCAACTACAAGGTCCACCAACCAGGGATAAGAAAACAGAACCAGGTGTACCACATTAAACTGCTCAAACCGTGGCCCTTCCTAAAGCCAGGGTCGAGGATGTCATAGTGACAGAGACACTGTCACCGGCCCAGAAGCAACAGTGCCGAGAGCTACTTCAATGTAACCAGGACCTGTTTTCGGAGCTGCGAGGTTGTACGCAGGCTGTGGAGCATGAAATTCTGACGGAACCGCATGTGAGAGTGAGCCAAAAGCCATAAGCCAAAAGCCATATCGGACTCCTGAAGCCCACCGCGAGGTGATCTCCAAGGAGGTGAGGAGAATTTTGAGCCTGGGCGTCATAGAGGAGTCAAAGAGTTGCTGGCCCAGCCCCACGGAGAGACAGAGTCAGGAAGGCCCATGACCCCAACAGGGAGTCCCCAGCAAGTGCGGTGGGTGAAGACTGAAAACTAAAGCCCTGGAGCGCTAGAAAGTTTTCAGGAGCACAGGCCCGGGAAACTACATGGTAATGCAGATGCCCTGTCCAGACTTCCCTGTTTAGCTCGTGAAGGTGCCTACACCCCCAGCTTTGGGGTGAGGGGGGGGGATATGTGACAAAGTCACTGGCAAATTGCTGAAGGGGAGGTATGTTTCACTGAGGCTATTAGCTTCAGTGATTTGAAACCCAGAAGTTTTTCTCCAGCACACTAAGTGTTGAGAGAGGTTTAGAAGCCATTTTAAGGGCTAGGTTTTTGAGAACAACAATAGAGCACCCCAGGGTGTGGTCTGGCGTTTAACTGGACGGCCTGCTGAGGCATTCAATGTTCAGTGTATCTGGAAAGGCTAGCTCCAGAGAAAGGAGCTGGTAGTCCTGCTAACCTGAACTGTGTATGTTTTGCTTACCCTTTGCGGGCGGATCCCTGCAGGCCTCTGGACTGTGTTAAAAAATTTTCATTTGTTTACCCATTTTGCCAAGAAACACCTGTTTGTTTTGAGGGACTTTACAGTGGTTTATGCTGTGCTTTAATAAACCACTGAGAAACTTAAAGAAACAGGCTACCTGTGCCTACCTCTGTGTGCAGCTGAATGAGCCGATCTACCACAGTAGTTATATTCTTGTACATACCGGGCAGTGTTATAGTAGTTATATTTTTGTACACAGAGGGCAATATCATAGTAGTTATATTCTTGTACATAGGGGCAGTATTATAGTAGTTATATTTTTGTACACAGAGGGCAGTATCATAGTAGTTATATTCTTGTACATAGGAGACAGTATTATAGTAGTTATATTCTTGTACCTCTGGGGCAGTATTATCATAGTTATATTCTTTGTAAGGCAGCGCTAGTCATAATGCTGGGGGATACTCGCTGCATCGGGTCAATTAAAGCACGCCAGCCACGTTTTCCAGTATTTCACAATCCAGCAGTTTATTACACTTGATAACTGCTTATCACCGAGTCCAACTCAGTGGCTCGCCGACATACACATATAATGTCCAGGAGCCTTTCAAGTGGCAGACAGGCCCACTTGGCTCCAGTTACAGCTTCCAGCAAAGTCACTTATAGCAACGTCCATATAATGCAGTGTTTTACCTTTTCCGGGTTTTAGTTGCTTCAGTCCATTAGGCTTGCCACCACTGTGACTTTACGGCTCCCCAGATGGGGGTCTCCAGCCCTCGTTCCTTCAAAGGCTACTGGTATGTTGTCTCACCTAACATCCAGCCTCTGCCGTCCATGACTCCTGCCTTCCAAGGCTCTGGCCCTCCAAGGCTACTGGCATCGCTTACACCTAAGGATCCAGCCTCTGCCTTTCAGGCTTCACCCGGCTTCACTAGGCCTCACTAAGCCTCTCCAGGCTAACGGTGTCCCACACGGGAACAGGCCTCATGCCTTACAAACCTGTCTCAAAACTACCAGGATTTATATATCTTCCAGTGCACACACAGGACTTGTGCTGATGTCACAGCCATGTGATCAGACCTTCTGTGTGCACAGGACCTGTGCTGATGTCACAGTACCTGTGCTGATGTCACAGTCATGTGATCAGTCACCTGAGGGGGAGGTACACGGTCAGCCAAAACACACCCTGGACCATTACAATAATGCTGCAAGCCGCTGCATTACATCTTGTATAATCTTGTACATACAAGCAGTATTATAGTAGTTATATTCTTGTACATAGTAACAGTATTGTAGTAGTTATATTCTTGTACATTGGGGGCAGTATTATAGTAGTTATATTCTTGTACATAGGGGGCAGTATTATAGTAGTTATATTCTTGAACATAGTAGCAGTATTATAGTAGTTATATTCAGTATAATGCATCCCATAGTCCATACAGTATAATGCATCCCACTATAGTATAATGCACCCCCAAAGCCCATACAGGATAATTCATCCCCAAAGCCCATACAGGATAATGCACCTCCATATAGTATAATGCACCCCCAAAGCCCATTCAGTATAATGCACCCCCATATAGTATAATGTACCCCATACAGTATAATTCACTCCCATAGCCCATACAGTATGATGCACTCCCATATAGTATAATGCACCCCCATATAGTAGGTACCCCACACAGTATAATGTACCCTCATATATATATATATATATATATATATATATATATATATATATATATATCCCATACAGTATAATGCACCCCCATAGCCCATACAGTATAATGCACCCCCATATAGTATAATGCACCCTCATATATATATATATATACACGATACAGTATAATGCACCCCATATAGTATAATACAGCCCATACAGTATAATGCACCCCACACAGTATAATGCACCACCATATAGTATAATGCACCCCATACAGTATAATGCACCCAATAGTCCTTAATACAGTGTAATGACCACCACAATATTCTAAAAAAAAAATACAATACTCACCTCTCTTCCTCGCTCCCCCCTGATTCGGTTGCTGCAGCTTGTCTTCTGAAGCATTGCACATCTCAGCATAGAGGACGCATGTAGTGACATCATCACGTGGAGACGTCAGACGCAGAGGAAAAATTATGAGGGGGGGGGGCGTCAGCTGACGCGCCCTCCTCCGTCGCTTTCAACTGTATCTGCAAGTCCCCATCTCACGGCCCAATGGCAGCTGTGCAGGGATTTTGTGTCTCCAGAGATCGTGTCTCCCTGCTCTGCCGCAGAATTAATAGTACCGTAGCTCCAGGTGGGCCCCTCTGAGCGCGGGACCCGGGGCAACCACCCCCCCCCCCCCCCCTTCGCCCCCGGTAGCTATGCTACTGAGTGAGAGCTATTAAAAAGCTTTTACAGAACTACCATATCCTACAGCTGAAGTTCTGTTACAATTATATCTAGTGTCGTCAATCCTTGTGAGCTAAAAACACACAAATCTCTCTCCTATCTAATGGTTTGTTACAGGTAAAATGTATTAATCTGGAGAATGGACTATTCCGCTGAATGAGTATTGTCTAGACTAGTCAGAATTGCAGCTAAAACTCTCTGGTCGTTATTGAGAATTGCTAGAATTACTGGCAAAAGAAATTGAGATTTTGAAATAGCAAAGTGTGGAAAAAGAGAAAACCTAAACATATACCTGATGAAGGATTCTCTATTTGCCTTCATCTGGTTAACGAGTGCCTATAGAACATAGCTTTCCTGGCACATATGATAAATACATACTGCCAATGCAGTGCGAAAGGACAGAACTGACGATGTTTGCCACCTTCATGCTCCAGGAGCAGCGTACAGTGCAGTGATAATCCCCCATGTGAGAGTGCCCAAATTTAAGGATTTCGATTATAGCTGGTGAGAATAAAAGAAATTCACAGGCATATGATTTTCAACCATCTCCATGAAGGTTCCGGAGTTTCTGTATATTTTATGAATATTGGTGTTCTGTGCATAAATTTACTCGCTTTATACAAATAGCAAAATACATAGCTGCACAATAACTAAAAGACCCTCCTCAAGCCCACCCAGTTTATTCACACCCCTCAACAACTCCTTTGCTCTCATTAGAACTTCTACACCCCCAAGGGCTTGTTCACACAACCGTACTTGCAGTCAGAGTGCTGTCCGTGAAAAAAATGGACCAATGTTATTCAATAGGGCAGTACACTGATCGCAGCGTGCACTAGTTTCTTCCGTAAATCGGATGAGACTCGTCTATTTAAGTCTATGGGTGCGTCGTAAAAAAATGGCATGCCGTACGGAACCACAGTCTAACATCCGTTTTTTAACGGATATATTTAATCTGAGTTTCCGGGATGAAACGCTGAACAATTCTTTAAATGCTCATGTCAATCTACCCTAAGGCCTTATTCAGACGTCTTTTTTTTTTTTTTTTTTTTTTTTTTACATGCGAGAAAAACTTACTAAATTTGAACGGTGATTTTTATCCAAGTTTCAGCAGATTTTCATCCAAGTTTGGTCTGTTTCATCAGTTTTTTTTCACTGATAAGAACAACAACAACAAAAAAGTTTCTCCAACTTTTCCTATTAGTCCTCCTTCACACGTCCGTGTTTCCAGTACATGTGACATCCTTGTTTTTAATGGATAAAGCGCATACCCATTATAATCTATGGGGCTGCTCACATGTCTATGGGTCTGTGAAAAACACACACAGCACACTGATAGCATCAATGTACCATCCGTGTGCCATCCGTGTTCTGTCAGTGTTTAAGGCTTCTTTCACATGTCAGTGTGTCCGGTACGTGTGGTGACAGTTTCCACATGTACCGGAGACACTAGCACATGTAGACCCTCAAATGAATGGGTCTGCGCACATCTCAGTGTGGTTCCATGGACTGTGTGTCCATGGGCAAAACACGCCAACATGTTCGTTTTTTTACACACTGCATGGGTCGCAAAACGTCCCGCACACGTGCACACTGATGACACACGGATGACATCAGTGAGACACGTACTGGCGCCTGGGAATCAGTGGTACAGTTAGCGCTGGTTCCAAGCGCCGAGTGCTAAAGGAATCTCTCATCATTGTCCCCTGCTTGCGCTAATATCAGCACCAGCAGAGGACAATGTTGAGAGTAGTTTCTCCCCCCATGTCTTCAAACCCTGTAAAAATAAGAATAAAATAAAAAAAATCATTATACTCACCTGGTTTGAGGAGACTGCACACACTGAGGAGCAGAGGAGAATGACACTACTCAGTGAGCTCAGCGCAGGTCAGCAGCACTCTCGCTGCAGCAAGTCATTCTCTTCTCTTCACTGATGGTACACTGATCCAAAACTCTGATGGCACACTGATACAAAACACTGATGGCACACTGATACAAAACACTGATGGCACACAGATCCAAAACACTGATGGCACACAGATCCAAAACACGGATGATACACTGATCCAAAACACGGATGGCACACTGATCCAAAACACGGATGACACACTGATCCAAAACACGGATGACACACTGATCCAAAACACGGATGACACACTGATCCAAAAGACTGATGGCACACTGATCCAAAACACGGATGACACACTGATCCAAAACACGGATGACACATTGATCCAAAAGACTGATGGCACACTGATCCAAAACACTGATAGCACACGGATTCAAAACACTGATGGCACACTGATCCAAAACAATGATGGCACACTGATCCAAAACACGGATGCCACACTGATCAAAAACACTGATGGCACACTGATCCAAAACACTGATAGCACACGGATTCAAAACACTGATGGCACACTAATTCAAAACACTGATGGCACACTGATCCAAAACACTGATGGCACACTGATACAAAACACTGATGGCACACTGATCCAAAACACTGATGGCACACAGATCCAAAACACGGATGATACACTGATCCAAAAGACGGATGGCACACTGATCCAGAACACGGATGACACACTGATCCAAAACACGGATGACACACTGATCCAAAAGACTGATGGCACACTGATCCAAAACACGGATGACACACTGATCCAAAACACGGATGACACATTGATCCAAAAGACTGATGGCACACTGATCCAAAACACTGATAGCACACGGATTCAAAACACTGATGGCACACTGATCCAAAACAATGATGGCACACTGATCCAAAACACGGATGCCACACTGATCAAAAACACTGATGGCACACTGACCCAAAACACTGATAGCACACGGATTCAAAACACTGATGGCACACTAATTCAAAACACTGATGGCACACTGATCCAAAACACTGATGGCACACTGATCCAAAACACTGATAGCACACGGATTCAAAACACTGACGGCACACTAATTCAAAACACTGATGGCACACTGATCCAAAACACTGATGGCACACTGATCCAAAACACTGATAGCACACGGATTCAAAACACTGATAGCACACGGATTCAAAACACTGATGGCACACTAATTCAAAACACTGATGGCACACTGATCCAAAACAATGATGGCACACTGATCCAAAACACTGATGGCACACTGATCCAAAACAATGATAGCACACTGATCCAAAACACTGATGGCACACTGATCCAAAACACTGATGGCACACTGATCCAAAACACGGATGACACACTGATCCAAAACACGGATAACACACTGATTCAAAACACGGATGACACACTGATCCAAAACACGGATGACACACTGATCCAAAACACCGATGGCACACTGATCCAAAACACGGATGACACACTGATCCAAAACACGGATGACACACTGATCCAAAACACGGATGACACTCTGATCCAAAACACTGATGGCACAAGGATTCAAAACACTGATGGCACACAGATCCAAAACACGGATGATACACTGATCCAAAACACGGATGGCACACTGATCCAAAACACGGATGACACACTGATCCAAAACACGGATGGCACACTGATCCAAAAGACTGATGGCACACTGATCCAAAACACTGATGACACACTGATCCAAAAGACTGATGGCACACTGATCCAAAACACTGATAGCACACGGATTCAAAACACTGATGGCACACTGATCCAAAACAATGATGGCACACTGATCAAAAACACGGATGCCACACTGATCAAAAGCACTGATGGCACAGTGATCCAAAACACTGATAGCACACGGATTCAAAACACTGATGGCACACTAATTCAAAACACTGATGGCACACTGATCCAAAACACTGATGGCACACTGATCCAAAACACTGATAGCACACGGATTCAAAACACTGATGGCACACTAATTCAAAACACTGATGGCACACTGATCCAAAACACTGATGGCACACTGATCCAAGACACTGATGGCACACTGATCCAAAACACTGATGGCACACTGATCCAAAACACGGATGACACAAAGATCCAAAACACGGATGACACACTGATCCAAAACACGGATGACACACTGATTCAAAACACGGATGACACACTGATCCAAAACATGGATGACACACTGATCCAAAACACGGATGACACACTGATCCAAAACACTGATGGCACACTGATCCAAAACACTGATAGCACACGGATTCAAAACACTGATGGCACACTGATTCAAAACACGGATGGCACACTGATCCAAAACACGGATGGCACACTGATCCAAAACACTGATGGTACACTGATCCAAAACACTGATGGCACACTGATCCAAAACACGGATGACACAAAGATCCAAAACACGGATGACACACTGATCCAAAACACGGATGACACACTGATTCAAAACACGGATGACACACTGATCCAAAACACGGATGGCACACTGATGCAAAACACTGATGGCACACTGATCCAAAACACTGATGGCACACTGATCCAAAACACTGATGGCACACTGATCCAAAACACGGATGACACAAAGATCCAAAACACGGATGACACACTGATCCAAAACACGGATGACACACTGATTCAAAACACGGATGACACGCTGATCCAAAACACGGATGGCACGCTGATCCAAAACACGGATGGCACGCTGATCCAAAACACTGATGGCACGCTAATCCAAAAGACTGATGGTACGCTGATCCAAAAGACTGATGGTACACTGATCCAAAACACGGATGACACACTGATCCAAAACACTGATGGCACACTGATCCAAAACACTGATAGCACACGGATTCAAAACACTGATGGCACACTAATTCAAAACACTGATGGCACACTGATCCAAAACACTGATGGCACACTGATCCAAAACACTGATGGCACACGGATTCAAAACACTGATAGCACACGGATTCAAAACACTGATGGCACACTGATCCAAAACAATGATGGCACACTGATCCAAAACAATGATGGCACACTGATCCAAAACACTGATGGCACACTGATCCAAAACACTGATGGCACACTGATCCAAAACACGGATGACACAAAGATCCAAAACACGGATGACACACTGATCCAAAACACGGATGACACACTGATTCAAAACACGGATGACACACTGATCCAAAACACGGATGACACACTGATCCAAAACACCGATGGCACACTGATCCAAAACACGGATGACACACTGATCCAAAACACGGATGACACAATGATCCAAAACACAGATGACACAATGATCCAAAACACGGATGACACACTGATCCAAAACACGGATGACACTCTGATCCAAAACACGGATGGCACACTGATCCAAAACACGGATGGCACACTGATCCAAAACACGGATGACACACTGATTCAAAAAACTGATGGCACACTGATCCAAAACATTGATAGCACACGGATTCAAAACACTGATGGCACACTGATCCAAAACAATGATGGCACACTGATCCAAAACAATGATGGCACACTGATCCAAAACACTGATGGCACACTGATTCAAAACACGGATGGCACACTGATCCAAAAAACGGATGACACACTGATCCAAAACACGGATGACACAGTGATCCAAAACACTGATGGCACACTGATCCAAAACACGGATGACACTCTGATCCAAAACAAGGATGACACTCTGATCCAAAACACTGATGGCACAAGGATTCAAAACACTGATGGCACACGGATTCAAAACACTGATGGCACACGGATTCAAAACACTGATGGCACACTGATCCAAAACACTGATGGCACACTGATCCAAAACACTGATGGCACAAGGATTCAAAACACTGATGGCACACGGATTCAAAACACTGATGGCACACGGATTCAAAACACTGATGGCACACGGATCCAAAACACTGATGGCACACTGATCCAAAACTCAGATGGCACACTGATCCAAAACACTAATGGCACACTGATCCAAAACATGGATGACACAAAGACCCAAAACACTGATGGCACACTGATCCAAAACACTTATGGCACACTGATCCAAAACACTGATGGCACACTGATCCAAAACACTGATGGCACACTGATCCAAAACACTGATGGCACACTGATCCAAAACACTGATGGCACACTGATCCAAAACACTGATGGCACACTGATCCAAAACACTGATGGCACACTGATCCAAAACACTGATGGCACACTGGTGGCAAACTGATCCAAAACACTGATGGCACACTGATTCAAAACACTGATGGCACACTGATCCAAAACACGGATGACACACTGATCCAAAACACGGATGACACACTGATCCAAAAGACTGATGGCACACTGATCCAAAACACGGATGACACACTGATCCAAAACAAGGATGACACACTGATCCAAAACACGGATGACACAATGATACAAAACATGGATGACACAATGATCCAAAACACGGATGACGCAAACACCCAAAACACGGATGACACACTGATCCAAAACACAGATGACACAAAGATCCAAAACACGGATGACACAAAGATCCAAAACACGGATGACACAAAGATCCAAAACACGGATGACACACTGATCCAAAACACGGATGACACAAAGATCCAAAACACTGATGGCACACTGATCCAAACACTGATGGCACACTGATCCAAACACTGATGGCACACTGATCCAAAACACTGATGGCACACTGATCCAAAACACGGATGGCACACTGATCCAAAACACGGATGACACACTGATCCAAAACACTGATGGCACACTGATCCAAAACACTGATGACACACTGATCCAAAACACTGATGACACACTGATCCAAAACACGGATGACACACTGATCCAAAACACGGATGACACACTGATCCAACACACGGATGACACACTGATCCACAACACGGATGACACACTGATCCAAAACACTGATGACACACTGATCCAAAACACGGATGACACACTGATCCAAAACACGGATGACACACTGATCCAACACACGGATGACACACTGATCCACAACACGGATGACACACTGATCCAAAACACTGATGGCACACTGATCCAAAACACTGATGGCACACTGATCCAAAACACGGATGGCACACTGATCCAAAACACGGATCACACTCTGATCCACAACACGGATGACACACTGATCCAAAAGACTGATGGCACACTGATCCAAAACACTGATGGCACACTGATCCAAAAGACTGATGGCACACTGATCCAAAACACTAATGGCACACTGATCCAAAACACGGATCACACTCTGATCCAAAACACGGATGACACACTGATCCAAAACACGGATGACACACTGATCCAAAACACGGATGACACACTGATCCAAAACACGGATGACACACTGATCCAAAACACGGATGACACACTGATCCAAAAGACTGATGGCACACGGATCCAAAACACTGATGGCACACGGATCCAAAACACTGATGGCACACTGATCCAAAACACTGATGGCACTCTGACCCAAAACACTGATGGCACACTGATCCAAAACACTGATGGCACACTGATCCAAAACACTGATGGCACACGGATCCAAAACACTGATGGCACACGGATCCAAAACACTGATGGCACACTGATCCAAAACACTGATGGCACTCTGACCCAAAACACTGATGGCACACTGATCCAAAACACTGATGGCACACTGATCCAAAACACGGATGGCACACTGATCCAAAACACTGATGGTACACTGATCCAAAACACTGATGGCACACTGATGCAAAACACGGATGACACAAAGATCCAAAACACGGATGACACACTGATCCAAAACACGGATGACACACTGATCCAAAACACGGATGACACACTGATCCAAAACACGGATGACACCCTGATCCAAAACACGGATGACACACTGATCCAAAACACTGATGGCACACTGATTCAAAACACGGATAACACACTGATCCAAAACACGGATGGCACACTGATCCAAAACACGGATGACACTCTGATCCAAAACACGGATGACACACTGATCCAAAACACGGATGGCACACTGATCCAAAACACGGATGGCACACTGATCCAAAACACTGATGGCACGCTAATCCAAAAGACTGATGGTACGCTAATCCAAAAGACTGATGGTACACTGATCCAAAACACGGATGACACACTGATCCAAAACACTGATGGCACACTGATCCAAAACACTGATGGCACACGGATTCAAAACACTGATGGCACACTAATTCAAAACACTGATGGCACACTGATCCAAAACACTGATAGCACACGGATTCAAAACACTGATGGCACACTAATTCAAAACACTGATGGCACACTGATCCAAAACAATGATGGCACACTGATCCAAAACACTGATGGCACACTGATCCAAAACAATGATGGCACACTGATCCAAAACACTGATGGCACACTGATCCAAAACACTGATGGCACACTGATCCAAAACACGGATGACACAAAGATCCAAAACACGGATGACACACTGATCCAAAACACGGATGACACACTGATCCAAAACACGGATGACACACTGATCCAAAACACGGATGACACACTGATCCAAAACACCGATGGCACACTGATCCAAAACACGGATGGCACACTGATCCAAAACACGGATGACACACTGATCCAAAACACGGATGACACACTGATCCAAAACACGGATGACACTCTGATCCAAAACACGGATGACACTCTGATCCAAAACACGGATGGCACACTGATCCAAAACACGGATGGCACACTGATCCAAAACACGGATGGCACACTGATCCAAAACACGGATGACACACTGATTCAAAAAACTGATGGCACACTGATCCAAGACATTGATAGCACACGGATTCAAAACACTGATGGCACACTGATCCAAAACACTGATGGCACACTGATCCAAAACAATGATGGCACACTGATCCAAAACAATGATGGCACACTGATCCAAAACACTGATGGCACACTGATTCAAAACACGGATGGCACACTGATCAAAAAAACGGATGACACACTGATCCAAAACACGGATGACACAGTGATCCAAAACACTGATGGCACACTGATCCAAAACACTGATGACACACTGATCCAAAACACGGATGACACTCTGATCCAAAACACGGATGACACTCTGATCCAAAACACTGATGGCACAAGGATTCAAAACACTGATGGCACACGGATTCAAAACACTGATGGCACACGGATTCAAAACACTGATGGCACACGGATCCAAAACACTGATGGCACACTGATCCAAAACACTGATGGCACAAGGATTCAAAACACTGATGGCACACGGATTCAAAACACTGATGGCACACGGATTCAAAACACTGATGGCACACAGATCCAAAACACAGATGGCACACTGATCCAAAACTCAGATGTCACACTGATCCAAAACACTAATGGCACACTGATCCAAAACATGGATGACACAAAGACCCAAAACACTGATGGCACACTGATCCAAAACACTTATGGCACACTGATCCAAAACACTGATGGCACACTGATCCAAAACACTGATGGCACACTGATCCAAAACACTGATGGCACACTGATCCAAAACACTGATGGCACACTGATCCAAAACACTGATGGCACACTGATCCAAAACACTGATGGCACACTGATCCAAAACACTGATGGCACACTGATCCAAAACACTGATGGCACACTGGTGGCAAACTGTTCCAAAACACTGATGGCACACTGATTCAAAACACTGATGGCACACTGATCCAAAACACGGATGACACACTGATCCAAAACACGGATGACACACTGATCCAAAAGACTGATGACACAATGATACAAAACATGGATGACACAATGATCCAAAACAAGGATGACACACTGATCCAAAACACGGATGACACAATGATACAAAACATGGATGACACAATGATCCAAAACACGGATGACGCAAACACCCAAAACACTGATGGGACACAGATCCAAAACACAGATGACACAAAGATCCAAAACACGGATGACACAAAGATCCAAAACACGGATGACACAAAGATCCAAAACACGGATGACACACTGATCCAAAACACGGATGACGCAAAGATCCAAAACACGGATGACACACTGATCCAAAACACTGATGGCACACTGATCCAAAACACGGATGACACACTGATCCAAAACACTGATGACACACTGATCCAAAACACGGATGACACAAAGATCCAAAACACGGATGACACAAAGATCCAAAACACGGATGACACAAAGATCCAAAACACTGATGACACACTGATCCAAAACACTGATGGTACATTGATCCAAAAGACTGATGGCACACTGATCCAAAACACTGATGGCACACTGATCCAAAACGCTGATGGCACACTGATCCAAAACGCTGATGGCACACTGATCCAAAACGCTGATGACACACTGATCAAAAACACGGATGACACACTGATCCAAAAGACTGATGACACACTGATCAAAAACACGGATGACACACTGATCCAAAACACGGATGGCACACTGATCCAAAACACGGATGGCACACTGATCAAAAACACTGATGGCACACTGATCCAAAACACGGTTGACACACTGATCCAAAACACGGTTGACACACTGATTCAAAACACTGATGGCACACTGATCAAAAACACTGATGGCACACTGATCCAAAACACTGATGGCACACTGATCCAAAACACGGATGACACACTGATCAAAAACACTGATGGCACACTGATCAAAAACACTGATAGCACACTGATCAAAAACACGGGTGGCACACTGATCCAAAACACGGATGGCACACTGATTCAAAACACTGATGGCACACTGATCCAAAACACGGATGACACACTGATCAAAAACACTCATGGCACACTGATCCAAAACACGGATGACACACGATCCACAACACGGTTGACACACTGATCCACAACACGGATGGCACACTGATCCAAAACACGGTTGACACACTGATCCAAAACACGGTTGACACACTGATCCAAAATACTGATGGCACACTGATCAAAAACACTGATGGCACACTGATCCAAAACACTGATGGCACACTGATCCAAAACACGGATGGCACACTGATCCAAAACACTGATGGCACACTGATCCAAAACACGGATGGCACACTGATCCAAAACACGGACCACACTCTGATCCACAACACGGATGACACACTGATCCAAAAGACTGATGGCACACTGATCCAAAACACTGATGGCACACTGATCCAAAAGACTGATGGCACACTGATCCAAAACACTAATGGCACACTGATCCAAAACACGGATCACACTCTGATCCAAAACACGGATGACACACTGATCCAAAGCACGGATGACACACTGATCCAAAACACGGATGACACACTGATCCAAAACACGGATGACACACTGATCCAAAACATGGATGACACACTGATCCAAAAGACTGATGGCACAATGATCCAAAACTCGGATGGCACACTGATCCAAAACACTGATGGCACACTGATCCAAAACACTGATGGCACACGGATCCAAAACACTGATGGCACACGGATCCAAAACACTGATGGCACACTGATCCAAAACACTGATGGCACTCTGACCCAAAACACTGATGGCACACTGATCCAAAACACTGATGGCACACTGATCCAAAACACTGATGGCACACTGATCAAAACACTGATGGCACACTGATCCAAAACACTGATAGCACACTGATCCAAAACACGGATGACACACTGATCCAAAACACTGATGACACAATGATCCAAAACACTGATGGCACACTGATCTAAAACACGGATGGCACACTGACCCAAAACACTGATGGCACTCTGAACCAAAACACTGATGGCACACTGATCCAAAACACTGATGGCACACTGATCCAAAACACTGATGGCACACTGATCCAAAACACTGATGGCACACTGATCCAAAACACTGATGGCACACTGATCCAAAACACGGATGGCACACTGATCTAAAACACGGATGGCACACTGATCTAAAACACGGATGACACACTGATCCAAAACAAGTATGACACACTGATTAAAAACACTGATGACACACTGATCCAAAACACGGATGAACAATGATCCAAAACACGGATGACACAATGATCCAAAACACGGATGACACACTGATCCAAAACACGGATGACACACTGATCCAAAACACGGATGACACACTGATCCAAAACACGGATGGCACACTGATCCAAAACACGGATGACACACTGATCCAAAACACGGATGACACACTGATTAAAAACTCTGATGGTACACTGATCCAAAACACGGATGGCACACTGATCCAAAACACTGATGGCACTGTGATCCAAAACACTGATGGCACACTAATCCAAAACACTGATGGCAAACTGATCCAAAACACTGATGGCACTGTGATCCAAAACACTGATGGCACACTGATCCAAAACACGAATCACACTCTGATCCAAAACACGGATGACACACTGATCCAAAACACGGATGACATACTGATCCAAAACACGGATGACACACTGATCCAAAACACTGATGGCACACTGATCCAAAACACGAATCACCCTCTGATCCACAACACGGATGACACACTGATCCAAAACACGGATGACACACTGATCCAAAACACGGATGACACACTGATCCAAAACACGGATGACACTCTGATCCAAAACACGGATGACACACTGATTCAAAACACGGATGACACACTGATCCAAAACACTGATGGCACACTGATCCAAAACACGGATGACACACTGATCCAAAACACTGATGGCACACTGATCCAAAACACGAATCACCCTCTGATCCACAACACGGATGACACACTGATCCAAAACACGGATGACACACTGATCCAAAACACGGATGACACACTGATCCAAAACACGGATGACACACTGATCCAAAACACGGATGACACACTGATTCAAAACACGGATGACACACTGATCCAAAACACTGATGGCACACTGATCCAAAACACGGATGACACACTGATCCAAAACACTGATGGCACACTGATCCAAAAGACTGATGGTACACTGATCCAAAACACGGATGACACACTGATCCAAAACACTGATGGCACACTGATCCAAAACACTGATAGCACACGGATTCAAAACACTGATGGCACACTAATTCAAAACACTGATGGCACACTGATCCAAAACACTGATGGCACACTGATCCAAAACACTGATAGCACACGGATTCAAAACACTGATGGCACACTAATTCAAAACACTGATGGCACACTGATCCAAAACACTGATGGCACACTGATCCAAAACAATGATGGCACACTGATCCAAAACACTGATGGCACACTGATCCAAAACAATGATGGCACACTGATCCAAAACACTGATGGCACACTGATCCAAAACACTGATGGCACACTGATCCAAAACACGGATGACACAAAGATCCAAAACACGGATGACACACTGATCCAAAACACGGATGACACACTGATTCAAAACACGGATGACACACTGATCCAAAACACGGATGACACACTGATCCAAAACACCGATGGCACACTGATCCAAAACACCGATGGCACACTGATCCAAAACACGGATGACACAATGATCCAAAACACGGATGACACACTGATCCAAAACACGGATGACACACTGATCCAAAACACGGATGACACTCTGATCCAAAACACGGATGGCACACTGATCCAAAACACGGATGGCACACTGATCCAAAACACGGATGACAAACTGATTCAAAAAACTGATGGCACACTGATCCAAAACATTGATAGCACACGGATTCAAAACACTGATGGCACACTGATCCAAAACAATGATGGCACACTGATCCAAAACACTGATGGCACTCTGATCCAAAACTCTGATGGCACACTGATCCAAAACACTGATGGCACACTGATCCAAAACACGGATGACACACTGATCCAAAACACGGATGACACTCTGATCCAAAACACGGATGACACACTGATTCAAAACACGGATGACACACTGATCCAAAACACTGATGGCACACTGATCCAAAACACTGATGGCACACTGATCCAAAACACGGATGACACACTGATCAAAAACACTGATGGCACACTGATCCAAAACACTGATGGCACTCTTATCCAAAACTCTGATGGCACACTGATCCAAAACACTGATGGCACACTGATCCAAAACACGGATGACACACTGATCCAAAACACTGATGGCACACTGATCCAAAACACGGATGGCACACTGATCCAAAACACGGTTGACACACTGATTCAAAACACTGATGGCACACTGATCCAAAACACGGATGACACTCTGATCCAAAACACGGATGACACACTGATCCAAAAGACTGATGGCACACTGATCCAAAACTCGGATGGCACACTGATCCAAAACACTGATGGCACACTGATCCAAAACACTGATGGCACACTGATCCAAAACACTGATGGCACACTGACCCAAAACACTGATGGCACACTGATCCAAAACACTGATGGCACACTGATCCAAAACACTGATGGCACACTGATCCAAAACACTGATGGCACTCTGATCCAAAACACTGATGGCACACTGATCTAAAACACGGATGGCACACTGACCCAAAACACTAATGGCACTCTGATCTAAAACACGGATGGCACACTGATCTAAAACACGGATGACACACTGATCCAAAACAAGTATGACACACTGATTAAAATCACTGATGACACACTGATCCAAAACACGGATGAACAATGATCCAAAACACGGATGACACAATGATCCAAAACACGGATGACACACTGATCCAAAACACGGATGACACACTGATCCAAAACACGGATGACACACTGATCCAAAACACGGATGACACACTGATCCAAAACACGGATGACACACTGATTAAAAACTCTGATGGTACACTGATCCAAAACACGGATGGCACACTGATCCAAAACACTGATGGCACACTGATCCAAAACACTGATGGCACTGTGATCCAAAACACTGATGGCACACTGATCCAAAACACTGATGGCACACTGATCCAAAACACTGATGGCACTGTGATCCAAAACACTGATGGCACACTGATCCAAAACACTGATGGCACACTGATCCAAAACACGAATCACACTCTGATCCAAAACACGGATGACACACTGATCCAAAACACGGATGACACACTGATCCAAAACACGGATGACACACTGATCCAAAACACGGATGACACACTGATCCAAAACACGGATGACACTCTGATCCAAAACACGGATGACACACTGATTCAAAACACGGATGACACACTGATCCAAAACACGGATGACACACTGATCCAAAACACTGATGGCACACTGATCCAAAACACGGATGACACACTGATCCAAAACACTGATGGCACACTGATCCAAAACACTGATGGCACACTGATCCAAAAGACTGATGGTACACTGATCCAAAACACGGATGACACACTGATCCAAAACACTGATGGCACACTGATCCAAAACACTGATAGCACACGGATTCAAAACACTGATGGCACACGGATTCAAAACACTGATGGCACACTGATCCAAAACACTGATGGCACACTAATTCAAAACACTGATGGCACACTGATCCAAAACACTGATGGCACACTGATCCAAAACACTGATGGCACACTGATCCAAAACATTGATAGCACACGGATTCAAAACACTGATGGCACACTGATCCAAAACAATGATGGCACACTGATCCAAAACACTGATGGCACTCTGATCCAAAACTCTGATGGCACACTGATCCAAAACACTGATGGCACACTGATCCAAAACACTGATAGCACACTGATCCTAAACACGGATGGCACACTGATCCAAAACACGGATGACACACTGATTAAAAACTCTGATGGTACACTGATCCAAAACACGGATGGCACACTGATCCAAAACACTGATGGCACACTGATCCAAAACACTGATGGCACTGTGATCCAAAACACTGATGGCACACTGATCCAAAACACTGATGGCACACTGATCCAAAACACTGATGGCACACTGATCCAAAACACTGATGGCACACTGATCCAAAACACTGATGGCACACTGATCCAAAACACGAATCACACTCTGATCCAAAACACGGATGACACACTGATCCAAAACACGGATGACACACTGATCCAAAACACGGATGACACACTGATCCAAAACACGGATGACACACTGATCCAAAACACGGATGACACACTGATCGAAAACACGGATGACACTCTGATCCAAAACACGGATGACACACTGATTCAAAACACGGATGACACACTGATCCAAAACACGGATGACACACTGATCCAAAACACTGATGGCACACTGATCCAAAACACGGATGACACACTGATCCAAAACACTGATGGCACACTGATCCAAAAGACTGATGGTACACTGATCCAAAACATGGATGACACACTGATCCAAAACACTGATGGCACACTGATCCAAAACACTGAATGCACACGGATTCAAAACACTGATGGCACACGGATTCAAAACACTGATGGCACACTGATCCAAAACACTGATGGCACACTAATTCAAAACACTGATGGCACACTGATCCAAAACACTGATGGCACACTGATCCAAAACACTGATGGCACACTGATCCAAAACATTGATAGCACACGGATTCAAAACACTGATGGCACACTGATCCAAAACAATGATGGCACACTGATCCAAAACACTGATGGCACACTGATCCAAAACACTGATGGCACTCTGATCCAAAACTCTGATGGCACACTGATCCAAAACACTGATGGCACACTGATCCAAAACACTGATAGCACACTGATCCTAAACACGGATGGCACACTGATCCAAAACACTGATGGCACACTGATCCAAAACACTGATGGCACACTGATCCAAAACACTGATGGCACTCTGATCCAAAACACTGATGGCACACTGATCTAAAACACGGATGGCACACTGACCCAAAACACTAATGGCACTCTGATCTAAAACACGGATGGCACACTGATCTAAAACACGGATGACACACTGATCCAAAACAAGTATGACACACTGATTAAAATCACTGATGACACACTGATCCAAAACACGGATGAACAATGATCCAAAACACGGATGACACAATGATCCAAAACACGGATGACACACTGATCGAAAACACGGATGACACACTGATCCAAAACACGGATGACACACTGATCCAAAACACGGATGACACACTGATCCAAAACACGGATGACACACTGATTAAAAACTCTGATGGTACACTGATCCAAAACACGGATGGCACACTGATCCAAAACACTGATGGCACACTGATCCAAAACACTGATGGCACTGTGATCCAAAACACTGATGGCACACTGATCCAAAACACTGATGGCACACTGATCCAAAACACTGATGGCACACTGATCCAAAACACTGATGGCACACTGATCCAAAACACTGATGGCACACTGATCCAAAACACGAATCACACTCTGATCCAAAACACGGATGACACACTGATCCAAAACACGGATGACACACTGATCCAAAACACGGATGACACACTGATCCAAAACACGGATGACACACTGATCCAAAACACGGATGACACACTGATCCAAAACACGGATGACACTCTGATCCAAAACACGGATGACACACTGATTCAAAACACGGATGACACACTGATCCAAAACACGGATGACACACTGATCCAAAACACTGATGGCACACTGATCCAAAACACGGATGACACACTGATCCAAAACACTGATGGCACACTGATCCAAAAGACTGATGGTACACTGATCCAAAACATGGATGACACACTGATCCAAAACACTGATGGCACACTGATCCAAAACACTGAATGCACACGGATTCAAAACACTGATGGCACACGGATTCAAAACACTGATGGCACACTGATCCAAAACACTGATGGCACACTAATTCAAAACACTGATGGCACACTGATCCAAAACACTGATGGCACACTGATCCAAAACATTGATAGCACACGGATTCAAAACACTGATGGCACACTGATCCAAAACAATGATGGCACACTGATCCAAAACACTGATGGCACTCTGATCCAAAACTCTGATGGCACACTGATCCAAAACACTGATGGCACACTGATCCAAAACACTGATAGCACACTGATCCTAAACACGGATGGCACACTGATCCAAAACACTGATGGCACACTGATCCAAAACACGGATGGCACACTGATCTAAAACACGGATGGCACACTGATCCAAAACACGGATGACACACTGATTAAAAACACGGATGGCACACTGATTAAAAACACTGATGGCACTCTGATCCAAAACACTGATGGCACACTGATCCAAAACACTGATGGCACTCTGATCCAAAACACTGATGGCACACTGGTCCAAAACACTGATGGCACACTGATCCAAAACACGGATGGCACACTGATCTAAAACACGGATGGCACACTGATCCAAAACACGGATGACACACTGATTAAAAACACGGATGGCACACTGATTAAAAACACTGATGGCACTCTGATCCAAAACACTGATGGCACTCTGATCCAAAACACTGATGGCACTCTGATCCAAAACACTGATGGCACACTGGTCCAAAACACTGATGGCACACTGATCCAAAACACTGATGGCACACTGATCCAAAACACTGATGGCACACTGATCCAAAACACTGATGGCACTCTGATCCAAAACACTGATGGCACACTGATCCAAAACACTGATGGCACACTGATCCAAAACACGGATGGCACACTGATCCAAAACACGGATGACACACTGATCCAAAACACGGATGGCACTCTGATCCAAAACACTGATGGCACACTGATCCAAAACACTGATGGCACACTGATCCAAAACACTGATGGCACACTGATCCAAAACACTGATGGCACACTGATCCAAAACACTGATGGCACACTGATCCAAAACACGGATGACACACTGATCCAAAACTCTGCTGACACCGGTACAATTTTTCTGGTACTGGTTTTATACGGACTTGTGAAGCGAGCTTTAGTCATTGAAAAGCGAACTGCACATGGATGCCATCTGAGTACTGTCCGATTTTTTCATGGACCCATAAGCTGTCATCGCCAAGTTTGATCCGACACTCAGGTCAGTATCGAGCATGTCTGCACCATTTTTCAAGGACCATAAAAACTCCCAGACATGTGAAAAGTACCAAAGACAAACATCAGTGCGAGTGCTCTACATGGTTCCTCGTCCTTTTTCTTCTCTTTTCTGTTAATCAGATACATTGTGCATTCAAATTTCTTTCTACTTTTCTGCCACATCCACAAGCCGCTCACTGTGAACTTGCCATAGTGTTTGCGTGAGCATTTTGCAGCTGAATTAATACATGCCATGGCCGTCTCCAGGGTTTATATAGATTGGCACAGGATCAGTTACTCCAACACAGAGAATTTGCTTTTAAATTGACTTCAATCCGCTTTAGGGCTCATTCACACGTCGGTTTTTCATCTATGAGTGCGATCTGTTTTTTTCACAGATAGCACTATGTTGTCTACGGGGCTGTTCACATGTCTGTGATCTTTTGCGGATTGAGTGGTCTGTGCTTTTTTTTTTCTTCATCAGTGGAAAAAACTGAAGAAACTCTGATGAAAATCGTTGTTGAAACTTGGTCCATTTTTTTTCGTACGTCAAAAAACTGATGTCTGAATGAGGCCTTACTGTCCTTTCACTTGGATAAAGCTTTGGTGGGGCGCCGGCTCTCATTACAGGGGTTCTCTGGTAAAAGTGAGTTCTCTCCTATAAAAAGGATAGGTGAGAACTTATTGATCAGTGGACGTCCAACCACTACGACCCCCACCGTTGAGCAGAATGGGGCTCCCGTTGGAGCAGCAGTGCACGTGCCTAATCGCCACTCCATTAATTCTCTATAGAGCTGCCAGGAAAAAAACCTGAGCAGTAGCCCCATATGTAGTGAATGGAGCAGCGGTTGAGTATGTTTCTCCATTACAATGGGAATAAAATGCCCTGTTCTGCCGATCAGTGGACAGAACCCACTACAGATCAATAAGTTGTCCTCTTTACTGTGGATTATTAATAACCTATTTTTACTGGACAGCCCCTATAAGTAGACCGATCATGCTGCCCCATAGGAAAATACATGCAAACTAGCCCACTTACCGAGGTAAGGAAATCAGTGACACCAATTGGTAGTAGTTGTAACGGGTCTGGGAGGCGGAACCTCTGAGCAGCTATACAAGGGGGCGGTCCTTGTAAGGAAGCGGGTGGCTCCCAGGGAAGACGGGCAGGTAGTCACGGCAAGTGACAGGGACAGTCTCTGGGTAGAAGGGCAGCAGGCAGGTGGCTGGTGAGCGCTCCCAGGTGAGCGGGCGAGAGTCTTTGGACAGGCAGGTGGTCACGGCAAGTGACGGCAAAGCCTCCAGGTAGGCTAGCGGGCAGGTAGCAGGTGAGCGCTCCCAGGTGAGCGGGCAAGAGTCTCTGGACGGGTAGGTGGTCACGGCAAGTGACGGCAGAGCCTCCAGGTAGGCTAGCAGACAGGTAGCAGGTGAGCGCTCCCAGGTGAGCACGCAAGAGTCTCTGGACAGGCAGGTGGTCACGGCAAGTGACGGCGGAGCCTCCAGGTAGGCTAGCAGGCAGGTAGCAGATGAGCGCTCCCAGGTGAGCGGGCAGGCTGGTCCATAGACAGACTGACAGGTGTCGGAAGGCAGACCGTCGGACCGCAGGCTTGCAAGCAGGTAAACAGATATCAGGCAGGTATCAAGCAGGAATCTGGCAGGTGACTGGCAGGTAACAGGCAGGAATCTGGCAGGTGACTGGCAGGTAACAGGCAGGAATCTGGCAGGTGACTGGCAGGTAACTGGCAATGGGACCTGAGGGCTGAAGCAGAGTGAAGGCTTTGCAACAACATTGCGAGGGCACCTCCATTTTGGAGGAGGTGCCTTATATATGGTGAGGTCTTCCGGCCATTGGCCGGGGACTCCTTAGGACGGCGCGTGCGGCCCCTTTAAGAGAGGGGGAGCGCGCGCGCGCGCCCTAAGCACAGTGGCCGGGAAGCAGCGCGCGCTGCCAGCAGAGCGGGAGGAAGACGCCGGGCACGGAGCGGAGAGGTGAGGGGAACAGCGTCCCTGCCTAGCAGGAGGCAGGGACGCCGACGCTACAGTAGTAACCTATAAACCAAAGTCCAACCCTTTAAACAGCTTTGCCATATGACCATGGACAATAGCCAAGTCAGCCAACGTTTCCATCCGAAAAGATCTGTTTTCGGGTTCTTTGCCCTCAACAATACCAAGTAGAGTTTGGCATTTTCATACACAAGTGCCAGACCTGCACTGCAGGGGGACAAGTACCATCTGTCTGTAAAGCGGTTACAGCCGACCTGGGCAAAGTTCGGCCCACAGGACACATACGGCCTCTGGCAGTTCCAGTCCGGCCTGTGGACTGACACAGCAAAATTGCTGAAAACACTGGCCCACGAGCTGCGCATTGCGGCTACCCTTCCCCGCCCAGCGTCAAAAAATTTACCACTATCTGCATCCATAGGTGACTATAATGGTGGAGGATGGAGCCTACGTCCTACATAGCATCTGCTGTGCGGAGCCTCTGCACATTCAAAGACCGGAGAAGAGCACCGGGGAACGGGAGCAAGCTATGTTATTTTTTTCTCTATGTTTGAATGTGTGGGGAATCATACTGTATATAGGGGGAGACTGGGTGGGGGCTCATACTGAAAATAGGGGGCTATGTGGGAGTTCATACTGGATATAGGGGGGCTCATGTTGGATATAGGGGTACTATGGGGGCTCAAAATGGATATAGGGGGGCTCATGCTGGATATAGGTGAACTGTGGGGGCTCATACTGGATATAGGAGGCTATGTGAGGTTTTATACTGTATACAGGGGAGTATGTGGGGGCTAATACTGTATAGAGGGGCTATTTGGGTGCTTATACTATATATAGGGGGGCTCTGTGGGCACTCATATTATATGTAGGGGGCTGTGGGGGATCATACTGAATATAAGAGGCTATATGGGTGGCCATACTGTATATAGGGGGGCTGGGTGGGGGCTCATACTGAAAATAGGGGGCTATGTGGGAGTACATACTGGATATAGGGGGGCTCATGTTGGATATAGGGGTACTATGGGGGCTCAAAATGGATATAGGGGGGCTCATGCTGGATATAGGTGGACTGTGGGGGCTCATACTGGATATAGGAGGCTATTACTGTATAGAGGGGCTATTTGGGTGCTTATACTATATATAGGGGGGCTGTGTTGGCACTCATATTATATGTAGGGGGCTGTGTGGGATCATACTGTATATAAGAGGCTATGTGGGTGGTCATACTGTATATAGGGGGCTGCGTGGGGTCTCATGCAGTATATAGGGGGTCTGTGTGTGGGTTCATACTGTATATAGGGGTGCTGTGTGGGGTCTCATGCGGTATATAGGGGGTCCGTGTGTGGGTTCATACTGTATATAGGGGTGCTGTGTGGGGTCTCATGCGGCATATAGGGGGTCTGTGTGTGTGTTCATACTGTATATAGAAGTGCTGTGTGGAGGCTCATACGATAATATATAGAGGGATGTCAGCATATTTAATTCTGCTCAATATTAAATTATACAATTATTATCAATATAAAATAGTTATAATTAATATGTTAATATTAATATTGTGCAAAATTAATTTAAGCCTTTTGGTTCGGCCTCCACAACAGTCACAGTCTCTCATGTTTGGCCCTTGGGAAAATTAATTGCCCACCGATGGGTGAGAGCCGTAGGTAGTATCTCTGGTCATATTACAAGTTCGTTAGAGGGTGAGACATTGACCTATTGGGTAGCTGCCTCCAAAAGGATGATTTCCTTTCCTCTGGGAGCGAAGTAATTTGCATACGAATATAGGAAATACACAAAGTAAATCCTGGGCCGTCTGGCCACAATTACAGTACAGACCAAAAGTTTGGACACACCTTCTCATTTAAAGATTTTTCTGTATTTTCATGACTATGAAAATTGTACATTCACACTGAAGCATGAAAACTATGAATTAACACATGTGGAATTATATACTTAACAAAAAAGTGTGAAACAACTGAAAATATGTCTTATATTCTAGGTTCTTCAAAGTAGCCACCTTTTGCTTTGATGACTGCTTTGCACCCTCTTGGCATTCTCTTGATGAGCTTCAAGAGGTAGTCACCGGAAATGGTCTTCCAACAATCTTGAAGGAGTTCCCAGAGATGCTTAGCACTTGTTGGCCCTTTTGCCTTCACTCTGCGGTCCAGCTCACCCCAAACCATCTCGATGGGGTTCAGGTCTGGTGACTGTGGAGGCCAGGTCATCTGGCGTAGCACCCCATCACTCTCTCTCTTGGTCAAATAGCCCTTACACAGCCTGGAGGTGTGTTTGGGGTCATTGTCCTGTTGAAAAATAAATGAAATGCTACTTTGAAGAACCTAGAATATCAGACATATTTTCAGCTGTTTCACACTTTTTTGTTAAGTATATAATTCCACTGTGTTAATTCATAGTTTTGATGCCTTCAGTGTGAATGTACAATTTTCATAGTCATGAAAATACAGAAAAATCTTTAAATGAGAAGGTGCGTCCAAACTTTTGGTCTGTACTGTACATACAGTAGAAATGATTAATATAAATTGATTTGCTTATCAGATGGTCTAGCCAATTTTTTTAGTCCCCACATTCATCAATGAGCCTGGGCCACCCATAATCCTGCTGCCAATTCACTGGATACCCTTCCTTGTGTAGGCGTGGTGGAGGCGATGGTCTGCTCCCTGACACGCTAAGGGGTTAAATGTGTGTTTCTGAAGGTAAAACACTCTGGGGCTGCAATTTAGCCTAGGTAGGGTTAACTGTAACGGAAAGGGGATTGAGAGTTGACCAGTTAAGGGGGGGGGGGTGGAGACTGAGAGTTAGTGTCAAGTTCAGGAAGTGACAGAGTGTCAGTAGTGAAAGGTGACAAGTAGTAGTCGCAGGTCAAGGCTGCTGGGGCCTAAAACATTGGGGCAGTGGATTGCCAAAGAACCCTTCTGTGCGAGTCCCCTTGCCAGCCTGGGAACCTCGAGATGGATGTCGGGGCCCTTGGGCACACTCAGCCTGCTAAGTTGCAGGAGAAAAGAACTAGAACACGTAATAGAACTAGAACACAAAATTACTAGAACACGTAACAAGACCAGCTATAAACCGGGAACACCTAACAAGACCTGCTATATACTGGGAATACCCCACAAGACCAGCTATACACTAGGAACAACTAACAAGACTTGCCAAATACTAGGAACACCTCACAAGACCTACTGTATACCAGTAATACCTAACAAGACCTACCATATACTGGGAACACCCCACAAGATCCAGTAATCACCGGGAATATCCCACAAAACATGTTGTATACTGGACACATGACACAAGACCTGCCATACACTCAAAACACCTAACAAGACGTTTCATATATCAGGCACACCCCACAAGACCTTCCATATACCTGGCTCACCCTACAAGACCTGACATACAACGGGAACACCCCACAAAACTTGTCATATACCAGAAACACCCCACAAGACCTGCTATACACTGTTAACATCCCACAAGACCTGCCATATACTGCATACACTGCCCACAAGACCTGCAATATACCACGTACACTGCCCACAAGACCTGCTGTGGCGCCCTGCTCCGCACAGGTGCCACAGAACTCAGTAGGGTGCATGGATGGACTTCTCCACAAAAGGCCCTCACACATTCTCACACCTCCACCCTACCACCTCACACCACCAGAGGGAGCCCGTTAGGGATATATATAGGGAGGGTGGAGCTAGGCAGCTCAGTTTAGTTTAGTCTTTAGTCAGACTGAGAGAGAGTCTGAGAGCGTGTTGACGCTGAGAGCAGACGCAGCTCGTCTGCTGCTGCCGTGTGAGGGCCCTGAGTGTGGCTGACGGCAAAGAGGAAAGGAGAGAGGAGTTGAGGGGGCAGAGGAGCGTACCAGGCTCACCCCGAGATATACAATGGACACCGGGTCCGCACCTACTGGGCCCCTTTATACCCAGTAGGGACCACCGGACACCTGGAGGACTACAAGTCCCAGGTCGACCAACGCTGACTACAGTACCACGGCTAGGAGTCACGGAGGCCCCAGCGACCAGGGAAAGTGATCTCCAAGAGAAGGCCCTACCACCAGGTCAGCAGGTGCAAGAGAGAGAGAGACAGTAATTAAGCCAGGCCTAGCTCCAGGCAGGTCAGAAGCTTAGCAAGTGGAAGCAACGGATCAGGAGGCCCTATACCCGCTCACTGGGGAGAGTCCAGAAGTGCACCCTGCCTACCGAGTACTCTGGACCATACCAGCATCTACATCAGTAAAGGTACCGAAGCGAACCCCTGTGTGAGTGTCCGTCATTTCTTCCTGAACCATCCTGGCCGTCTCTCCCCTGCACCACCATCCATTACCTCACTCTGCCCTGAGGCCCGCTCCACCTGTGGGGAGCCGTTCCATCACAAGCTTCCCTAACATCTGCCTCAGAGGACTGCTCTGCAGCGGCGGCTCCCTTTAGCCGCATACCACAGGTGGTGTCACAAACACTTTACAAATCCCCTATAAATAATCCCCTTTTTGGTGACCGCCCTGGGCCACGGACCGGGCCAGCCACCGTGATATCCTCCATCGGCATCCAGAGGCCCGGCTGCCGAGTACCCCACGGCCCTGGGGGCGAGTCATCTTCTGGCGTCACGAACAGGATTCCGTGCCCGTCGACACCGAGTACTGTGCGCCTTAAAAGACTGTAACACTTACTGTGGTGAAGATTTCCCGCCATTTTCCGAGGTTTTCCGCCATTATCCGCCATTTTCCTGTCGCCGCGTGGGAAGAAGAGGGGCGTAACCGCGGGAACCCGAGACGCGTGACTGTGAAAGCGCGCGAAGCCCAGGACACGCACACCCTTGACGTCGAACCAGGAAGCGTCAGGACCTGGAAGGAGTCCAGTGGACGCTCTGACGTCAGGCGCGAGCGACGCAAGGTCCTGGAAGAAGACCGTCGCCCGCGGAGCTGCGGCCTACCTGATAAAAAGTGAAGAAGGTAGGCTACGGTTTACTAGGAGGGCGCAACCATGGCCGACGACCAGCAAGCTTCCGGAGCACCGGTTAACGCTCCTGATGCCCAGCTTGCGCACGGCGCTGCACAGGCCGTAGCGGCCGCCCCACCAGCATTGGTCGTGACTCCGTTAAAACCCATGGCCCTGCCGTATATCCCTGGAGCGAAATGGCTTCCCCAGTATGACGTTCAAGAGAAAAATATGCGGTGTACTGGACATGTATTCTATGACTGGTAAGCAGAGAGCCGCTGTTGTGCTGGGACAATTGACTGGTGCCGCAGACCGGGAAGTTGAAACCTGGCCAGCCGCAGACCAGGAATCAGTATCCACTATCTTTAAGAGACTGCAAACTGTGTTTGAAAACTGCACTGAGACAGATCTCCGGATGAAGTTCTACCACTGTGTCCAGAAACCTGAGGACAGTATCCAGGACTACGCCTAGCGCTTACAGGAAGCCCTGCGGGCCCTGAAACAGGTTAGTCCAGCCAGCATACAAGATGAGAATAAAATGCGGACGGAACAGTTCATCCGGGGGTTGAGGTCCCAGGAGGAGAGCAGAACTGTACGGTGCTGGGCTGTAGATCATCCAGACGCCACCTTTGACACCCTCAAGGACATGGCTATTAAGGGTCTACAGCCCCTGGAAACAGGGACTGCTATCCAGCGTTACCAGGGTGGGGCCACCCCAGTGGCCGCAGCACCCACTGCTACTTCATTAACGGCTGAAACAAAGACGCAAACAGTGTCCCCTAGCGAGCTGGACAGCCTGCGCTCTGAAGTGCGCCAGCTAAGTAAAACCCTGGCCACTGTCCTGAGCACCCTGCAGCTGTAGACGGAGCCCGAGCTGGAAGGAAGGATCCTATTCGCCGACAGTCCTGAGTATGTCCCCTGGATGAGGAGAAGAAGGAGGACAACGCCACCCTGGAGGAGGACAACGCCACCCCGTGGGAGGACCAACGACCAAAGTCGCCCTCCAGGAGACTTCATCTGCTACCGCTGCCACAAGGCAGGCCACACAGCGCGGAACTGTCCTTTAAACGAGCAAACCCTGGGGCCGAGGGCCAACACCCAGGAGTAAATCAAGCAGGCCCATCAAGCTGGTACCATCAGTTTGTAGGAGGAAGGCCCTTACTGTCCATCGTGCTGGACAGTATAGCCACACCTGCATTACTGGACACCGGCTCACAGGTAACCATCATACCTGATGTCCTCTACAAAAGGTACTGGTCCGTCGATGAACTCCAGCCGCCAGCCCCGAACCTCTCTGTGTATGCCTCTAACGGCCTTCCTCTTAACCTAGTAGGGGTTTAGGACGTGACAGTGAAGGTGGGGAGAGCGGAACTAAAGGACCAAGGACTGACTGTAGTGGAATCTAACCCTGGTGATACAGATTTGTATATGATACTTGGTACAAATATTGTTAGTAACTGTTTGGGAGAAGTGTGGTTTTTACTCCAACAGATTGCTGACACCGCCAGACCAGGGCAGAGGAAGGTGCTCCAGAGAGAGATACGAGCCCTCCTGTACCAGCAACAGGTAAAGCTAACAGGTGGTGAGATTGGTAATGTACGGGTGACAGACCCGATACCCATTGTGATTCCCCCGATGAGTGAGATGCTGATTTGGTGTAGGGCAGCAATAGGTCGCAAGGGACAGAACTACCAGGCGGTAGTGGAGCCCATTAGCTCAGAGCACAGACCTACAATCTTAACTGCTAGAGGGGTAGTTGATGTACGCAATGCGAGGGTACCCATACGTCTCCTAAATTGTGAGGAGGAGGAAGTTAAATTAACAAGATACGCCACTGTTGCCCGATTGTATACAGTGAATGATGACGCCATACACACAGTAGAGTCTTTAACCTCATCAGACACAGTGGAGGGTGATGACTCAGAAACCCAGGTGGGGGATTGGTGTCAACAGCTCCATGTTGGGACTGACGCCACTCCTGTCCATCAAAAACAAGGTGTACACAGGGTGGTCCAGGAATACGAACAGGTATTCAGCAAACACCCACTTAATTTTGGGAGGATTAAAGGGGTACAACACCATATACCCACAGGTGACCATCCACCCATCAAAGAACGTTACAGGCCCATACCACCAGCACACTACCAGAAAGCGAAGGAAATGTTGCATGACATGAAGAAAGCAGGGGTAATAAGAGATAGCTGTAGTCCCTGGGCAGCTCCCCTGGTCATGGTCAGGAAAAAGGATGGAAGCATGAGGATGTGTATAGATTACAGACAGGTAAATCGCATAACACATAAAGATGCATACCCTTTGCCCCGTATATAGGAATCCCTGGCTGCACTAAAGTCTGCAAATTACTTCTCTACCCTTGACCTCACTAGTGGGTACTGGCAAGTAGCAGTTGCTGAGGTGGATCGGGAGAAGACGGCCTTCACTACCCCGATGGGACTCTGTGAGTTCAACAGTATGCCGTTCGGACTCTGCAACGCCCCTGGAACGTTCCAGAGATTGATGGAGTGCTGTTTGGGACACCGTAACTTCGAGACCATGCTGCTATACCTGGATGACGTGATAGTGTACTCCAAGACGTATGAAGACCATTTGAAGCACCTGGCGGAGGTATTTGAAGCATTGTCCCGGTACGGGATGAAATTGAAGCCTTCCAAGTGCCACCTGCTCAAACAGAAGGTTCAGTACCTGGGGCACATCGTCAGTCCGGAAGGAGTAGCACCAGACCCGGAGAAGGTCACTGCCATCCAGAAATGTCCGGAACCGAAGAATCTCAAGGAGGAACGTCAGTTCCTGGGACTGGTCGGGTATTACCGGAGATTTATAAAGGACTACACCAAGAAGGCAACGCCTTTGCAAGATCTCCTGGTAGGACAGTCCAACAGAGGCAACCCCCCCCCCCTTCCAGTGGGGTAAAGAGCAGGCTGAGTCCTTTGCAGTGATGAAAGAGATCCTGACTGGCGAAGAAATCCTGACCTACCCTGACTACAGCCAACCTTTCCTGCTGTACATTGATGCCAGCAACAAGGGACTAGGAGCTGTGTTAAGTCAAAAGCAGTATGGCAAAGAGAAGGTGATTGCCTATGCCAGCAGTAAGCTTCGTCCTACCGAGAGAAATCCAGAAAACTATAGCTCCTTCAAGTTGGAGTTCCTGGCCTTGGTCTGGGCCATCACTGAACGATTCAAGCACTATCTAGCCTCCACTAAGTTCACGGCCTATACTGACAACAACCCCTTGAAACATCTGGAGACAGCCAAGTTGGGAGCCATGGAACAGCGTTGGATGGCCCGACTGTCAAACTATTAGTTCACCATCAAGTACCGGGCAGGCCACAAGAACGCCAACGCCGATGCCCTATCCAGAATGCCTCACCAGTCGGACACTGAAGAAGGGGATGACCTGGAGGAGGTTGAGTTACCTGCCTTCCACAGAAATGGGATGGTCCACGAGCAGCGCACCTCCAGGAGGTATCGTGGTAAGACACTAAACCCTTTACCTCATCACAGTTGGAAAGAGACCCAGGACAGCGACCCGGTTGTCAGCCGTATCAAAGAACTGATAACCCAGGAAGGTTCCTCCCTTGAGACGGACGCTCCTCCACAAGCCAAGCAACTGTGGAATGAGAGAAGCCGGCTGTTCATCTATATAGAGAAGCTGTGCCGAAGGTAGGTCAACCCTATGACCCATGAGATGGTATGGCAGATCGTAGTGCCCAGGACAGACATCCAGATGGTGTTGGAGGCCTACCACGATCAAGCAGGGCACTTTGGCTGGAAGAAGCTGGAAACTCTCCCGAAGAGTTGGTTTTATTGGGTTGGAATGCGGAGTTTCATAGAGAGGTGGTGCCGGGATTGTGGACCCTGTAGTCTCAGAAGAAAAGACTACAGCAGCCAGAAAGCACCCTTGCAGTCCATCAAGACAACCCAGCCCCTGGAGATTGTCGCTCTGGATCACGTCAAGCTGTCACCCAGCAGGTCAGGCTACTCCTATGCCATGACCATGGTGGATCACTACTCCTGGTTCCTGGTGGTAGCCCCCGTCAAAGATCTGACGGCAGAAACTGCAGCAAGGACGTTTCAAGCATACTTCTGCAGGCCCCATGGATACCCGGATAAGGTGTGACGGATCAAGGCCCTGCCTTTGAAGCCGAGCTGTTCAAAGAGTTTTGCCATCTGTACGGGTGTAAGAAGATTCGGACTACGCCGTTCCACCCTCAAACCAATGGTCTATGTGAAAAGATGAACAATATCGTCATAGACCTGCTGAAGACCTTACCTCTAGAAGAAAGGAATCAGTGGCCAGACAAACTACCTGACCTGGTAGATCTGTACAATCACATACCTGTGAGTTCCACCAATTGTACTCCAGCATACCTCATGAGAGCAAGACCCGGAAAGTTGCCCATGGACCTAGAGCTTGGTGTGGTAGAGCCAGAAGCAGATATGTCCACTGAAGACTGGGATACGACTCGACAGGAGCAGTACAAGAGAGTGCAGGCCTGTGTCGAAGACAGTCTAAATAGGGTGAGAGATAAGCAGGAAGCACAGTACAACAAGAGTGCACCCGCAGAACCCTTAACACCTGGAGAAGTTGTGCTGAAGCGAAAGAGAAGAAACCACAAGCTTGGCGACCAGTGGGAGAGAGAGCCTTACACTGTGTTGGATTCCAGGTTCGACAATAGAAAAACCTGTCTAATCAGTAAAGATGGAGGAAAAACAACTGCAACAGTCTCAAGAGACCACTTGAAGTTGTGCCCAGGTCTATTGAAGCCACGGGAAGAAGTACCTCTTATAGTGACTGTAACATACCTGGCGGCGTCCTTGCATGGTGGTCCATCTCCCACTGTGCAAGAGCGCGCACTTGATCTCCAGTCCAGAATGTCTCTCTGGCTTCCCTCCATGCTGTCTGTTTGTGTCTGTTTCTGCTGCTTAAGGGCGGCGCCCGATCACTTCCTGCTTTTTGTACCTGCTGTGGGTCACACCCCTTGTGCGTCCTCAGCCTATTGCTGTCTGTCACCTGGTATATAGCTCAGCTGCTCCCATCTATTCCTGCCTGAGCATAGTGTTTCATTCAGTGTGTGCTTGCACTCTGAAGGTGCCAGGTCCCGTTCTGTGTTCTCTTGTCTGCCTATCCTGGAGGCTGTATTTCCAGGCCTGTCTGAACACGCTCCTAGCCTGTTCCTCTCGCCTTCTAGGGGCCGATTACCTAGACCCGCTCCTGTATCTTGTCTGTCCTGTCGGAACACGCTCCTAGCCTGTTCCTCCCGCCTTCTAGGGGCCGATTACCTAGACCCGCTCCTGTATCTTGTCTGTCCTGTCTGAACACGCTCCTTGCCTGTTCGTCCCGCCTCTCTGGGGGCCGTATTCCCAGACCCGCTCCTGTATCCCGCTGCAGTGTCGGTCTCCTCCGTACACTCAGTTCCAGTCTGAACTCTCTCCTATCCTTTACCTGTTTTGCCTCTATCTCCGTTCCCTTCCTTTTTCTGCAGAGTCTGAACTCGTACCTAACTCCTGCTTGTTGTCTCTGTACTCCCATTTGTGAGTTTGTGGTCCACTCGCTACTTCACTGCAAGTACCCTGTGGGTATCTGGCTCTGCCTTTCTCTTCCTATCTGTTCCGTGTGAACAGAGCCCTGTCCCCCCTGCTCTGGCTCTTTTGCTCACCGCTCCGGCGGTTCTAGCCTGCTCTGACTCCTTTGCTCACCGCTCCGGCGGTTCTAGCCTGCTCTGACTCCTTTGCTCACCGCTCCGGCGGTTCTAGCCTGCTCTGACTCCTATGCTCACCGCTCCGGCGGTTCTAGCCTGCTCTGACTCCTTTGCTCACCGCTCCGGCGGTTCTAGCCTGCTCTGGCTCCTTTGCTCACCGCTCCGGCGGTTCTAGCCTGCTCTGGCTCCTTTTGCTCGCTGCTCCGGCAGCCTTGCTCTGCTCTGACCCTTTTGCTCACTGCTCCGGCAGCCTTGCTCCGCTCTTATCCTTTTGCTCACTGCTCCGGCAGTCTCGCTCCGCTCTTATTCTTTTGCTCACTGCTCCGGCAGTCTTGCTCCACTCTTGCTCACCGCTCCAGGCGGCCTCGTCCTGCTTTACTCTTGCTCACTGCTCCGGCAGTCTCGCTCAGCTCTGACCCTTTGCTCACCGCTCCTGGCGGCCTTGTCCTGCTCTACTCTTGCTCACCGCTCCAGGCGGCCTCGTCCTGCCCTGCTCTCGCTCACCTCTCTGGGCGGCCTCACTCTGCTGTGTTTGTCCGCCACATCTGTGGTTCTGTTCCTGAGTCCCAGTGTGTACTGGGTCCTATCCCGCCAGTGTCCCTACCTGCTAGTGCCTCCCTGTCTGCACTCTAGCTGTGCTTGCCTGTACCCCTCTGCCTGTATTGTTCCTGAGTCCCAGTGTGTACTGGGTCCTATCCCGCCTGTGTTCCTACCTGCTAGTGCCTCCCTGTATGCACTCTAGCTGTGCTTGCCTGTACCCCCCTGCCTGCATACCCGCCTGCCTGCATCCCAGTTGAGCCTGCCTATACCCACCAGTCTGTGTGCCAGCCTCCCAGTCTGTTCCTGTATTCCCCTGTGTGGGTCAACAGCCGTGTCCGGGGTCTGTCCTGGAGTAGCACCTGGTCCCTCTGCTCGGTTCCTCCTTGGTGCACTGGCGTCGTATGCCGTCGTGCGACCCTGGTCGGATCGGGTGAATACCTAGTTACGCCCCTCCAGGCATTCACTCTCCCGCACGGTCCAGTGGAATCACTACAATCACACGCACACGCCGCTCAGCCCGGGCGTGTGCATTACAGTGACTGAAGAACCCAAAGAAGATGTACTCCTTACTGTCTTAGGAGATTTCCCGGCAGATTGGCCTCAACTGGATGGAGCCGTAATAATACATGTGATGCACTTCTACCAACAGCCAGAAGACCCTCCACTGCAAGTCAGACCTGTAAGTGCCCCAAAAGAGCCTGCTCAGGAAGAATCCCCTGAAGAAGGATCACCGGTAGAAGCAGAGCCAGAAGGACCGGTAACCAGTGTGCTTACCAGTCCCATAGAGAGGTTAAGACAGTTCTACAATTTACCCACACGTAAATCTGACAGGGTAGCAGACAGTGCAAACACGGACATCAACAACACCCCAGTACTACGTAGGTCAACACGCAGTACAAAAGGCCAGATCCCTGTCAGGTATAAGGAATAAGTTAGAAATATCTGCAGTGTAAATAGTTACCCAGTTAGGTGTTGCCTATTATTATTTATTATGTAAACTGAAATTAATATGTGTTTATTTAGTTACCCATCAGGGTATAAAGACTTGTAGGCTGAGGACTGTGAGCAGCCCAAAAACTATTCCTGTACATAGTTGCACTCCCTGGAGTGCCCCTTAAGTGACCACGGAACAAAAACCCGTTTGGCGTGGCCGAAGACGTGGTCCAGCACGTGGATCACCTATGCCCTGTAGCCACGCCCAGGGCCTACGTTGAGGGTTTTCAGGCGGGTCCCTCATGTTCTTCCATCGGTGAAATGGACACCAGGTTACGGAACTTACTGTGACTTAATTAATGTTATTATTATTATTATTGCTGTTATTTATACTTATTATTGTTACAACCTGTTTAAAAAAAAAAATGCTTCAGTCCAGGAGTACTGAATTGTACTAGCGGGGAATGTGGCGCCCTGCTCCGCACAGGTGCCAAAGAACCCAGTAGGGTGCATGGATGGACTTCTCCACAAGAGGCCCTCACACATTCACACACCTCCACCCTACCACCTCACACCACCAGAGGGAGCCCGTTAGGGATATATATAGGGAGGGTGGAGCTAGGCAGCTCAGTTTAGTTTTGTCTTTAGTCAGACTGAGAGAGAGTCTGAGAGCGTGCTGACGCTGAGAGCAGCAAGGACGCAGCTCGTCTGCTGCTGCCGTGTGAGGGCCCTGAGTGTGGCTGACGGCAAAGAGGAAAGGAGAGAGGAGTTGAGGGGGCAGAGGAGCGTACCAGGCTCACCCCGAGATATACACCGGACACCAGGTCTGCGCCTACCGGGCCCCTTTATACTCAGTAGGGACCACCGGACACCTGGAGGACTACAAGTCCCAGGTCGACCAACGCTGACTACAGTACCAGGGCTAGGAGTCATGGAGGCCCCAGCGCCCAGGGAAAGTGATCTCCAAGAGAAGGCCCTACCACCAGGTCAGCAGGTGCAAGAGAGAGAGACAGTAATTAAGCCAGGCCTAGCTCCAGGCAGGTCAGAAGCTTAGCAAGTGGAAGCAACGGATCAGGAGGCCCTGTACCCGCTCACTGGGGAGAGTCCAGAAGTGCACCCTGCCTACCGAGTACCCTGGACCATACCTGCATCTACATCAGTAAAGGTACCGAAGCGAACCTCCGTGTAAGTGTCCGTCATTTCTTCCTGAACCGTCCTGGCCGTCTCTCCCCTGCACCACCATCCATTACTTCACGCTGCCCTGAGGCCCGCTCCACCTGTGGGGAGCCATTCCATCACAAGCTGCCCTAACATCTGCCTCAGAGGACTGCTCCGCAGCGGCGGCTCCCTTTAACCGCATACCACAGGTGGCGCCACGAACACTTTACAAATCCCCTATAAATAATCCCCTTTTTGGTGACCGCCCTGGGCCACGGACCGGGCCAGCCACCGTGATATCCCCATCGGCATCCAGAGGCCCGGCTGCCGAGTACCCCACGGCCCTGGGGGCGAGTCACTGCCGTATACCGGACACACCACCCACACGACCTGTCGTATACTAGGAACATCCCAAAAGACCTGTATACCGGAAACACCTCACAAAATCTATCATATACTAGAAACACCCCACAAGACTTGCCATACACTGTGAACACCTAACAAGACCTGCCGTATACAGGGAACTCCTCACAAAACATAGTATACCAGGCACACCCCATAAGACCTGCTATAAACCGGAAACACCCAACATAACCTGCCATATACTAAGAACAACTTTTACGGGTCCAGATGGTGGAACTACTGTGCCATGGTACAAGGAGGGACCAGAGGGGCGTAACTAAGAGCCTACCCGGACCGACCCTGGCTACACAGCAGCTTAGTCGACTCCGTGAACCAAAGAGGGACCGGGAAGGGGGTCCAGTTGCCACTCTGGGACCGACCTCGTGTGAGAGCAGGCGACTCCCACGGGACTGCAAAACCAAAAAAATCAAAATAGTTATATGCTGTCAAATAGACTGTAACCGTAATAATTGCGCAATAGGGTATACATGTCAGTGAATTATAGAACCAGATATGGAGCTTCCATTACCTTGGGTCATGTCTATGGAGTCCAAGGCAGCGTGGGAAAGAATGCTGGGAGTGCAAGGCAGCCTCGACGCGCGTTTCACCCGGAAGTGGCTTCGTCAGGAGGCGTGGCTAGCATGAAGGAAGGGGACACTTTATGTACCAGAGTGTGCCAATCAGAGTAGAGTATGTGGTGAAGTCCTGCCCCCGGCGATGACGCGGACGCCCCCGTATGACACGAGGCCAGGAAGGAACCGAAGCACCTCCCACGTAGCCACGGCAACGCGGACCGTCCGGGACACCGCCAGGACAGGAACAAGCAGAGTGTGCCGGCCGGAGTTGGATACGCAGTGAAGCCACTCCCCCGGCGATGACGCGGACGCCCTCGCACAGCTAGTGGCCAGGGAGGGGGACCTCCCACATAACCACGGCAACGCGGCCCGTCCGAGACGCCGCCGGGACAGAGGCAAAGGCATACAGTGACAGGTGCATCAAAGTACAGGGGGCACGACGGAAGGCCTAAATGAGCAGGCAGCAACCTATGGAGGGCTCAGCACAGTGCTGGCACACGGAGTGGCCACCTCACTGTGCCGCAAAGTGCTGAGACTCCATCAGCATAAAAGCAATAATGATAAGCCTAATGATGAATATAGTGTAGAGGGGGGGGGGGCCCACGGGACTGACACTGGCAGACAGGCACGGCAGATGAGTACGGCTGGTAGGCAGGCAGGCGGCGCTGGTAGAAGGGCAGGCTCTGATAGACAGGCTGGTGGGCACGACTGAAAGACAGGCTAGCGGGCAGCACTGGGACCGGGGGCTGGAGAGAGTGTTAGCACACAAACAACAACTTTGCACAGGCACTTCCATTTTGGTGGAGGTGCCTTAAATAGCAGATGTCCTCCGGGCATTGGCCAGGGACATTTTAGGACGCGCGTGCGCGCGCTCCCTGCTTCTTAAAGGGGCCGCACGCACCGTCCTAAAATGTCCCTAAGCACAATGCCGGGGATCTGCGCGCAAGCGCAGCGTGGGAGCCAGGAGAAGGAGCAGAAGACGCCGGAAGGGGGCCATGGTGGTAAGGGGATAGGGCAGGAGGCAGTGACGCCGACGCTACAGTACCCCCCCTTTACGCTCCCTCTTCTTCAAGCCCTCAAGAAATTTTTCCAGAAGAAGAGGAGCATGAATGTTCTCCCTGGGCTTTCATGACCTCTCCTCTGGACCAAATCCCCTCCAATCCACAAGAAAAAAGGTCTTTCCCCTTACCCTCGTGGTAGCCAGAATGTTCTCCATCTCAAAAACGTCCTTAGCGGAGACTGGAGCTGGAGTGGTACCTGGATCGTCAGAGAACGAATTGAGGATGACAGGCTTGAGGAGAGAGACATGAAAGGAATTGGGGATCCATAACGAGGCAGGGAGTTTCAACTTGTACGCCACTGGATTGATTTGACTCAGAATCTCGAAAGGACCAATGAACCGCGGACCCACCTTATATGAAGGTATCTTGAGACGAGTATACTTGGAGGATAGCCAGACCTTGTCCCGCCGATGGAATAGAGGTGGGTCCAGACGTCTCTTGTCGGCGTGTCTCTTCATCCACTCAGCAGCGCAGATTTAGTGTCCTCTCAAATCACAGAAAAGTCTTTGACGAGAGACTCCACAGCAGGATTATCAACAGAAATAGAAACAGGAAACAGAATATTGGGATGCTGTCCGTACACCACAAAAAATGAAGATTTGGCTGAGGATTGACTCACATGGTTATTGTAGGATAATTTGGCCCAAGGCAGAAGCTCCACCCAGTCGCTATGGTGAGCGTTGATGAAGTGCCGAAGGAAGCTAGTGAGTATCTGATTGATACTCTCAACCTGACCATTGGACTGAGGGTGATAAGCCGAAGAGAAATCCAATGCGACATTCAGCAGCTTGCGCGTGGCTCTCCAGAAGCATGAAGTAAATTGAACTCCTCTATCCGAGATAATATGGAGAGGTAGGCCAAGGAGACGGAAGATGTGAAGGATGAAGTCTTTAGCCAGCAGTGACGCAGAGGGAAGACCCAGCAAGGGAATGAAGTGAGCCATCTTGGAAAAGCGGTCAGCGACCACCCAAATGACAGTACAACTGGCCGATACAGGAAGATCCATGATGAAATCCATCGCAATATGTTGCCACGGAGCGGAAGGCACGGGTAGAGGAAGAAGTCAACAAGTCGGAATTTGCCTATGCATCTTGTTTCGGGCATAGGAAGAGCAAGCAGAGACAAAATTCGCAACATCCTTGCGCAGGGTCGGCCACCAATAATGTCGGGAAATAAGCAGAAGCGTCTTCCTCTGACCGGCATGACCTGCCAGTTTGGACAAATGACCCAAGAGTAAGACCCTCTTCCTATCCAGAGCCACCACGAAGGTCTTACCAGGAGGAAGATGAGACAGATCAAACGGGGTGACAGTCATTATTCTGGAGGGCTCAATGTTGTGTTGAGGCTCCTCCTCTTGATCGTTCGACAGGAACGATCGGGAGAGCGCTTCTGCCTTTATATTCTTGTTTGCTGGATGGAAGAGAAGAGTGAAATTGAAGTGGGCAAAAAACAGAGACCATCTGGCTTGACGAGGATTGTCACTGAGCGCACTGCAAGTAGGCGAGATTCTTGTGGTCCATGTAGATGACCACCGGATGCAAGGCCCCCTCTAGCAAGAACCGCCACTCTTCCAGCGCCAGTTTGATGGCAAGCAGTTCCCGATCTCCAATGAAATAATTGCGCTCCGAGGGAGAGAAGATCTTGGAAAAGAAGCTGCAGGTCCCCATTCGCCCTTAGGAGGATTTCTGGGTGAGAACAATTCCGGCCCCAGAGTAAGAGGTGTCAACCTCCAGGAAAAACGACTTGTTACAGTCAGGACAATGAAGCATCGGGGCAGAAGAGAAGGCTTGTTTCAAGGATACGAAGGCACTCTCCGCCTCGAGAGTCCATTCCTCGGGATTAACCACTTTGCGGGTCAGGGCAGAGATGGGAGCAGTCCAGGAGGAAAAATGAGGAGTGAACAGGCGGTAATAATTAGCAAACCCCAGAAACCGCTGAATAGCCTTCAACCCCTCATGTCGGGGCCACTTTAGAATGGCAGACACTTTTTCAGGGTCCATCTTAAGTCCAGTCTCTGAGATTATGTATCCCAGGAAGGGAAGAGAAGTCTGTTCAAAAATGCATTTCTCGAATTTGGCATACAGACGATTCTTCCTGAGCCTCTGCAATACTTGTTGAACGTCTCTTCGATGTGAGGACAGATCAGAAGAGAACACCAGGATATCGTCCAGATACATTACCACCATGCATGAATATAGAAGATCTTGGAAGATGTCATTCACCAGTTCTTGGAAGACTGCTGGTACGTTGCAGAGTCCGAAGGGCATCACGCGGTACTCATAGTGCCATCCCGAGTATTGAATGCCGTCTTCCACTCGTCACCCTTGCGAATCCGAATCAGATTGTATGTGCCACAGAGATCGAGTTTAGTAAAGACCATGGCGCCCTTGAGGTGATCAAACAACTCGGAGATGAGAGGCAGAGGATACTTGTTTTTGATAGTAATCTGACTTAGACCCCTATAGTCGATACAAGGACGAAGAGAGCCATCCTTCTTCTTGACGAAGAAGAATTCTGCTCCAGTCGGAGAGGTGAATTTCTAGATAAATTCCCTAGCAAGAATCTCTTTGATGTATTCGGACATGGCACGGGTCTCGGCCAGTGGCAGGGGGTAAATTCGATCTCGGGGTGGTGAGGCACCAGGAATGAGGTCGATAGGACAGTCATACGGCCTATGAGGAGGTAGACCAGTAAGGTGCCGGCAAGCCGGGCAGATTAGCTGGAGTGGACGCAGGTCTAGCAGAACAGACAGGAACTAAGCAGGTCTTGTGAGACTCCTGGCCCCAGCGGAGCACCTCTCCCGAACTCCAATTCAAAACCGGCTCGTGTGTCTGAAGCCAGGGTAGGCCAAGCAGCAAGGAATGAGAGAGACCGGACAGCACATAGAAGGAGATTTTCTCAGAGTGTAGCATTCCTATCTGGAGAATTACAGGCTCGTTGACAAGCAAGACGGACTCTGAAAGGGGCCTCCCATCCACCGAAGAAACCCCTAACAGATCTGAAAGAAGTTTAATAGGAATCTGATACTGCTCCTCAATGGCCTGTTGGATAAGATTCCCAGCGACACCAGAATCCAGATACATTTTTTCGAAACTGCCTATCTTACCACAGGTTATCGATACAGACAGAGTCAGGGATGGAGAGGAAGAATTTTTGCCCAGGACGACCTCTCCAAGTGATCCTAGACACTGGAGTTTCATGGTCTCTCTGGACAGGAGCGGATTAGATGCTCCGAACTGCCACAGTAAAAACATATTCCCTCGGCGTGGCAGGCCTCCTGGCGAGACTTGACCATCTTTACCTGGTCTATCTGCATAGCTTCTGGGGTGGATACCGAGGCAGAGGCTTGTTGAGAGACTTGCCTTTGGAAGGTTGGTGCAAGGCGCAGAGATCTTTTCTCATGGATAAGCTCCTTAGAACGCTCCTGGAACCTGATGTCGATCCGTGTGGCCAAAGACACCAGGTCATCCAAAGAGGTGGGTATGTCACGACCAGCTAGTTCGTCCTTGATCCGCCCAGAAAGGCCCTCCCAAAAGGTAGATGCCAGAGCCTCGTTGTTCCAGGCAAGTTCAGTACCAAGGGTGCGGAAACGCACAGCGTACTGGCCTACTGTTCCCTAGGCGTAGACGAAGAAGAGAGGAAGCAGTCGAGGATGTGCGGACAGGCTCATCGAAAACCCTCCAGAAGGCCGCAAGGAAAGCCTGGAGGTTGGACACCATACCTCCCATGACATGACGAATGCCGCTTTAGCCTGGTCAGAAGCGAACTGATGAGCCAGGAGCTCAAAGTGCAGCCTGCACTGGTTGATGAAGCCCCCACATAGAGGGGGATCACTGCCAAAGCATGGTGGAGCAGATAGTTGGGGTCCTAAGCTGTGTGCCACACCGCCACCGGGTTGAGGTGCCGCCAAAGCGAATGCCGCTTGGTTAGAGGCGGACACAGCCGGGGTGGACAGTGCATCCAAGCGGAAGTTAACAGTCCACAGATAAGACAGGATTGTATCCTGTTGAGATCTCTGGCGGGAGACCTCTTTGTACAGGTCTGAGAGCGAGGGAGCCTGGGAGTCACCGGATTCCATGGCCTGCGCAAACTGTTAAGGGTCCGGATGGTGGAACCACTGTGCTGTGGTACAAGGAGGGACCAGAGGGGCGTAACTAAGAACCTACCTGGACCCACCCTGGCTACACAGCAGCTTAGTCGACTCCGTGAACTAAGGAGGGACCGGGAAGGGGGTCCAGGTGCCAACCTGGGACCGACCTCGTGTGAGAGCAGGTGACTCCCACGGGACTGACAGCCGAAGCAGACAGTCACGGCAGATGAGTATGGCTCGTAGGCAGGCAGGCGGCGCTGGTAGACGGGCAGGCTTGGCTGGCAGGCTGACTGGCGGGCACGGCTGATTGACAGGCTGGCGGGCACGGCTGATAGACAGGCTGGCGGGCAGGGCTGAAAGACAGGCTGGCGGGCAGCACTGGGACCTGGGGACTGGAGAGAGTGTTAGCACACAAACATCAACTTTGCACAGGCACCTCTATTTTGGGGGAGGTGACTTAAATAGCAGATGTCCTCCGGCCATTGGCCGGGGACATCTTAGGACAGCGCACATGGTCCCTTTAACCCCTTTAAAGCCCATGACGTACTAATACGCGTCTGTGCCCTGGGACTTAAGAGCCTGACCCGTATTAATACGTCATCGCGATCGCGCGCGCACACAGGCTGTGAGGGCGCGATCGCCGCCGGGTGTCAGCTGATTGTCACAGCTGACACCCGGTACTATGTGCAGGGAGCGGTCACGCACCACTCCCGGCACATTAACCCCCGCATTGCGGTGGCTAAGGGGAGGTGATCGCAATACTCACCTCCTCTTCCGACCTCCAGCGCTGTCTGCCGTGGCTTCCCGGGTGTTGCCATGACGACCTGATGTAGTCATGACAACATCCGGGTCACCAGACAGCAGGAAGATTGTTTGGTCATGCGCAGTGCATGACCAAACAATCTTCTCACTGTGCAGCGCTGACTGCCTGCATGGCACAGGGATGGTGCTCCATCCCTATGCTATGCAGGCGATCAGAATGAAAAAAGTGAAAGTCCCAGAGCGGAACAAAGTAAAAAAGTAAAAAAACTTTCAGAAAGCGAAAAAAAAATTTAAAAAAAAAAATGGTAAAAATATTTAAAAAAAAATAAAAAAAATAATCCACCAAAAATAAAAATATAATGTACCTATCAATAAATATTATTATGAAAAAAAACAATAAAAGTACACATATTTCGTATCGCCGCATCCGTAACGACCTGACCTATAAAACTGTCCCACTAGTTAACCCCTTCAGTGAACACGGTAAAAAAAAAAAAAAAAAACGAAGCAAAAAACAATGCTTTATAATCATATTGCCAAACAAAAAATGGAATAACACGCGATCAAAAAGACGAATATAAATTAAAATGGTACCACTGAAAACTTCATCTTGTCCCGCAAAAAACAAGCCGCCATACAGCTCCATCATCCGAAAAATCAAAAAGTTATAGCTATCAGAATAAAGCAATGCAAAAAAATAATTTTTTCTATAAAATAGCTTTTATTGTGTAAAAGCGCCAAAACATAGAAAAACTATATAAATGTGGTACCGCTGTAAACGTACTGACCCGAAGAATAAAGCTACCTTATCAATTTACCACACGCGGAACAGAATAAAAAAAAAAAAAACAATTCCTGAATTGTTGGTTTTTGTTTATTCTGCCTCCCGAAAGCTGGAATAGAAAGCGATCAAAAAATGTCACGTGCCTGAAAATGGCACCAATAAAAACGTCAACTCATCCCGCAAAAAACAAGCTGTCACATGACTGTCTGCCAAAATATGGAAAAATTATAGCTCTCAAAATATGGCGATGCAAAAACTAGATTTTATAAAATATGTGTCTTTTAGTGTGTGACAGCTGTCAATCATAAAAACCCAATATGATTCTGGTATCTCTGTAATCGCACCGACCCGAAGAATAAAGTCGTCTAATCACTTATACCGCACGAGGAATGGCGTAAAAAATAAACGCTAGGGCTGGGGTTGTGGTTAGGGTTGTGCTAATGTTAGGGTTGGGGTTAGGGTTTTTTTTTTTTTCAAAAGTAAAAAAAAAAGAAGATGACGATATGGCAACTAGTGTTGAACGCAAGTGCTCGCTACTTGAGTTTGCATCGGGTGCTCGGGTATGCACTGAGTATCGCGGGTGCTCGAGTCTCCGCCCCATATACTTCCCAGCCAAAAAAAACTCACGGGGATTGCCTACCATGCACGAGCGATCCCCGCATGTTTTTTTGGGGGTGTCTAATAACCGTGAAACATGCGGGTGGGGACTCGAGCATTTCACTTGAGCACCCGTGATACATGGGGCATACCCGTGTACCCGATGCAAACTCAAGTAGCAAGCACTTGCGCTCAAGACTAATGACAACTTATTCAATATGATGACCTAATGTCATCAAATTCTGTGTCGTACCTCTGGGTTCAAAATGTTCACTATACCCCTTGATAAAATCATTGAGGGGTGTAGTTTCCAAAATGAGGTCACTTGTGGGGGGTTTCAACTATTTAGGCACATCAGGGGCTCTCCAAACTCGACATGGCGTCCGCTCTCGATTCCAGCCGATTTTGCATTCAAAAAGTCACACAATGTTCCTTCCCTTCTGAACTCTGCCATGCGCCCAAACACTGTATTTTCCCCACATATGGGGTATTGGCGTACTCAGGAGAAATTGCACAAAAGTTTTTGGGGTCCATTTTCTCCTCTTACCCTTGCGAAGATAAAAAAATTGGGGCTAAAACATCATTTTTGTGGAAAAAGTTTGATTTTTTTATTTTCACGGCTCCATGTTATAAACTTCTGTAAAGGACTTGGGGGTTCAAGGTGCTCACCAAACATCTACAGTAGATAAGTTCCATGAGGGGTCTAGTTTCCAAAATGGTGTCACTTGTGGGGGGTTTCCACTGTTTAGGCACATCAGGGGCACATCCGCTAATTATTCAAGCAAATTTTACAATCAAAAAGTCAAATGGCGCTCCTTCCCTTCCGAACCCTGCCGCGCGCCCAAACAGTGGTTTTCCCACACATATGGGGTATCGGCGTGCTCAGGAGAAATTGCACAACAAACTGCATAGTGCAATTTCTCCTGTTACCCTTATGAAAATGCAAAAGTGGGGGCTGAAAAACATTTTTGTGGGAAAAATGTGAAAATTTTATTTTTATGGCTCAATGTTATAAACTTCTGTGAAGCACCTGGGGGTTCAAGGTGCTCACCACACATCTAGATAAGTTCCCTGAGGGGTCTAGTTTCCAAAATGGTGTCACTTGTGGGGGGTTTCCACTGTTTAGGCACATCAGGGGCTCCCCAAATGCAACATGGCGTCCGCTAATTATTCAAGCAAATTTTACATTCAAAAAGTCAAATGGCGCTCCTTCCCTTCCGAACCCTACCGTGCGCCCAAACAGTGGTTTTCCCCCACATATGGGGTATCTGCTTACTCAGGAGAAATTGCACAACAAACTGCATTGTGCAATTTCTCCTGTAACCCTTATGAAAATGCAAAAGTGGGGGCTGAAAAACATTTTTGTGGGAAAAATGTGAAAATTTTATTTTTACGGCTCAATGTTATAAACTTCTGTGAAGCACCTGGGGGTTCAAGGTGCTCACCACGCATCTAGATAAGTTCCCTGAGGGGTCTAGTTTCCAAAATGGTGTCACTTGTGGGGGGTTTCCACTGTTTAGGCACATCAGGGGCTCCCCAAATGCAACATGGCGTCGGCTAATTATTCAAGCAAATTTTACATTCAAAAAGTCAAATGGCGCTTCTTCCCTTCCGAACCCTGCCGTGCGCCCAAACAGTGGTTTTCCCCACATATGGTGTATCTGCTTACTCAGGAGAAATTGTACAACAAATTTTGGGGTCCATTTTTTCCTGTTACCCCTGCGAAAATAAAAAAAATTGGGTCTAAAGTAACATTTTTGTGAAAAAAGTTAAATGTTAATTTTTTTCTTCCACATTCCAAAAATTCCTGTGAAGCACCTGAAAGGTTAATAAAGTTCTTGAATGTGGTTTTACATAGTAACATAGTTTTTAAGGTTGAAGGAAGACTAAGTCCATCTAGTTCAACCCATAGCCTAACATGTTGATCCAGAGGAAGGCAAAAAAAAACCATGTGGCAAACACTAAGCTCCACATTGGGGAAAAAAATTCCTTCCTGACTCCATAAGACAATCAGACTAGTTCCCTGGATCAACACCCTATCAAGGAATCTAGTATATATAACCTGTAATATTATACTTTTCAAGAAAGGCATCTAGGCCCTTCTTAAATTTTAATAGTGAATCACTCATTACAACATCATGCGGCAGAGAGTTCCATAGTCTCACTGCTCTTACAGTAAAGAATCCCCGTCTGTGATTATGTTTAAACTTTCTTTCCTCCAGACGTAGAAGATGCCCCCTTGTCCCCGTCTCAGGCCTCAGAGTAAAAAGATCAGTAGACAGGTCTTTGTACTGTCCCCTCATATATTTGTACATAGTAATAAGATCACCCCTAAGCCTTCTTTTTTCCACAGTAAATAACCCCAAGTGTAATAACCTGTCTTGGTATTGCAGACCCCCCAGTCCTTTAATAACCTTGGTCGCTCTTCTCTGCACCCGCTCTAGTTCAGCTATGTCTTTCTTATACACCGGAGACCAGAACTGTACACAGTATTCTAAGTGTGGTCGCACTAATGACTTGTATAGAGGTAAAATTATCTTCTCCTCATGAGCATCTACGCCTCTTTTAATGCATCCCATTATTTTATTTGCCTTTGCAGCAGCTGCCTGACACTGGCCACTAAACGTGAGGTTGTCGTCCACCAATACACCCAGGTCTTTTTCAGTGACAGTTTTGCCCAGTGTTTTACAATGAAGCATATAATTACACATTTATTTCCTCTGCCCAAGTGCATTACCTTACATTGATCCCCATTAAAGCTCATTTGCCATTTATCAGCCCAAGCTTCTAGTTTACATAGATCCTCCAGTAATATAAAATTGTCCTCCTCTGTATTGATTACCCTGCAGAGTTTAGTGTCATCTGCAAATATTGAAATATTACTCTGTATGCCCCCTACAAGGTCATTAATAAATATGTTAAAAAGAAGGGGGCCCAATACTGACCCCTGTGGTACCCCACTGTTAACTGAGACCCAGTCTGAGTGCTTTCCATTAATAACCACCCTTTGTTTCCTATCACTGAGCCAATTCTTAACCCACATACATATATTTTCCCCTATCCCCATTGTTCTCATTTTATGTATCAACCTTTTGTGTGGAACCGTATCAAAAGCTTTTGAAAAGTCCATATACACAACATCCACTGCATTTCCTTGGTCCAGTCCAGAACTTGCCTCCTCATAGAAGCTGATCAGATTAGTTTGACAGGAACGGTCCCTCGTAAACCCATGTTGATATTGGGTCACAAGATTATTCTTCTTCAGATACTCTAGTATAGCATCTCTTAGGAAACCCTCCAGGATTTTACCCACAGTAGAGGTTAAGCTTACCGGCCTATAATTTCCAAGTTAAGTTTTTGTCCCCTTTTTTAATATTGGCACCACATTTGCTATACGCCAGTCCTGTGTTACAGACCCTGTTATTATGGAATCTTTAAAGATTAAAAATAATGGTCTATCTATGACGTTACTTAATTCCTGCAGTACTTGCGGGTGTATCCCATCCGGGCCCGGGGATTTGTCAACTTTAGTGATTTTTAGACGCCGCCTTACTTCCTGCTGGGTCAAGCAAGTGACATTTAATGGAGAATTTTTGTTATCACTAATCATGTTTTCTGTTATGCCATTTTCTTGTGTAAATACGGTTGAAAAAAAATCATTTAGCATATTGGCTTTTTCCTCATCCTCATCCACCATTTCGCCCAGACTATTTTTAAGGGGGCCAACACTATCATTTTTTAGTTTTTTACTATTTATGCAGTTAAAGAATATTTTGGGGTTATTTTTACTTTCTCTGCCAATGATTCTCTCTGCTTCAATCTTTGCTGCCTTGATTTGTTTTTTACATAATTTATTTAATTTTCTATATTTATTTAATGCCTCATCACTACCTACGTGCTTTAGTTCTCTAAATGCTTTCTTTTTGTCACTTATTGCGCCCCTTACAGTTCTATTTAGCCATAGTGGTTTCCTCCTATTTCTAGCATTTTTATTCCCAAAGGGTATATATTGTGCACAAGTCCTATTCAGGATTTTAATAAATGTCTCCCATTTGCTTTGTGTAGCTTTATGTCTCAGGATATCGTCCCAGTTTATTGCACTAAGATCATCTCTCAACCGTTGGAAATTTGCCTTCCTGAAGTTTAGTGTCCTTGTAACCCCTCTACTAAACATCTTATTAAAGGATACATGAAAATGTATTATTTTGTGATCACTATTACCCAAGTGACCCCCAACTCGTATATTTAATATACGGACTGGCCTGTTAGTTATTATTAGGTCTAGCAGTGCCCCCCTTCTTGTTGGGTCCTGAACCAATTGTGAAAGGTAATTGTCTCTCATAGTTGTCAAAAACCTATTACCTTTGCTTGAACTACATGTTACTGTCCCCCAATGTATTTCAGGGTAGTTGAAGTCTCCCATAATAATGACTTCTCCTTGAGTCGCTTCTTCATCTATTTGCTTTATGAGGATATTCTCCGCTACTTCCATTATTTTTGGAGACTTATAACAAACCCCTATCAGTAATTTATTATTTTTCCCCCCTCCCCTTATCTCCACCCACAGGGACTCTACATTTTCATTAGATTCACACATATTCTCCCGCAAGACGGGTTTTAAGGATGATTTTACATATAAACACCCCCCCCCCTCCCTTGTTTGTACGGTCATTTCTGAACAGACTATAGCCCTGTAAATTAACTGCCCAGTCATGGCTCTCGTCCAGCCACGTCTCAGATATCCCTACCATGTCATAATTATTTTTCAACAAAATAAATTCTAATTCCTCCATTTTGTTGGTGAGGCTTCTGGCATTAGTGTACATGCATTTTATGTATCTCTCTGTACCTCTATTCCTTCTTACTTTATTGACTGTTCTAACCCCACCCCCAATTTCTTTATTTGTGCCCAGGTCACTATCTGCACTATCTTCCCCACCTATAAAATGAATACCCTCCCCCCCAATCCCTAGTTTAAACACTCCTCCAACCTTCTAGCCATTTTCTCCCCCAGCACAGCTGCACCCTCCCCATTGAGGTGCAGTCGGTCCCTAGCGTAGAGTCTGTAGCCAACTGAGAAATCGGCCCAGTTCTCCAGGAACCCAAATCCCTCCTTCCTACACCAGTTCTTGAGCCACTTATTTATCTCCCTAATCTCCCGTTGCCTCTCTGGCATGGCACATGGTACCGGTAGTATTTCAGAGAATACCACCTTGGAGGTCCTTGCTTTAAGCTTGCAGCCTAATTCCCTGAAATCATCTTTAAGGACCTTCCACCTACCTCTAACTTTGTCATTTGTGCCAATGTGCACCATGACCGCTGGGTCCTCACCAGCCCCTCCCAGTAATCTGTCAACCCGATCAGCGATGTGCTGGACTCGAGGGCCAGGTAGGCAGCACACTGTTCGACGATCCCTGTCTTTGTTTTGTGACAGATTGCCCTATCTGTTCCCCTAATAATTGAGTCCCCCACTACCAGCACCTGCCTGGCCTTCCCTGCTCTCCTATTTCCCTCTTTACTGGAGCTGACACTCCTCCGGCTTTCAGGGGACATGCCTTGCTGCAGCAGTGCTACCCCGGTACCGTCACTCCCCTCATCTGCCAACTTTGCAAACTTATTGGGGTGTGCCAGATCAGGACTAGCCTCCCTGGCACTCTTCCCTCTACCCTCCCTTCTAACTGTCACCCAACTAGCGGCCTCACTGTCCTGCAGCTCCCGACTACCACCCTCCCCCACATCTACCCCAGTAAGCAGCTGCTCACTGAGCAGCAGACTCCTTTCCATATTGTCAATGGATCTCATTGTTGCCAGCTGCTCATTTAGATCCAGTATCTGGGCTTCCAAACGCACAACGTGCACACATCTCGCGCAGCAGTAAGCAACCTCGACCGGCTGTTCAAGGAATACATACATGTGGCAAGATGTACACTGGATAGCATTGTTTTGAGCACCTTGAGGGGTGCAGTTTTTAGAATGGTGTCACTTTTGGGTATTTTCTGTCATAAAGACCCCTCAAAGTGACTTTAAATATGATGTGGTCCCTAAAAAAATGGTTTTGTAAATTTTGTTGGAAAAATGTGAAATCGCTGGTCAACTTTTAACCCTTATAGCTTCCCAATAAAAAAAAAAATGTTGGTTCCAAAATTGTGCTGATGTAAAGTAGACATGTGGGAAATGTTATTTATTAACTCTTTTGTGTGACATATCTCTCTGATTTAAGGGCATAAAAATTCAAATTTTGAAAATTGCAAAATTTTCGCCAAATTTCATTTTTTTTCACAAATAAATGCAAGTGATATCGAAGAAATTTTACCACTATCATGAAGTACAATATGTCACGAAAAAACAGTCTCAGAATCAGGGGGATCCGTTGAAGCATTCCAGAGTAATTACCTCATAAAGTGACAGTGATCAGAATTGTAAAAATTGGCCTGGTCATTAACGTGCAAACCACCTTGGGTTGTAAAGGGGTTAAGAAGCAGGGAGCGCGCGCCCTAAGCACAGTGCCTGGGGATCTGCGCGAGGTGTGCGCACTAGTGTTGAGCCACCCCCGTAGTGTTCGAGTTCGGTTCGGTTCGTCGAACACCCGTGTGTTCGCCGAACTGTTCGTCGAACACCTTCGAACACCGTTAAAACCAATGGCAGGCAAACAAAAACACATAGAAACACATAGAAAACACCTTCAAAGGTGTCCAAAAGCTGACAAACTGCTCAGAAGACATAACTAACACATGGAAAAGTAAAAGGAGGGGGAGACACAGATATAGGCATGTCATGCCCTTCTAAAATCCAAAAAGTGAGAAGCCGACACGGCCAGTCCGCTCCTGCCCGTGCCACCTCCGTGTCGCCGGGTTTGTGCCAGAGCCGCGGTGAACCCTGATGGCCAGCCCCCCTCTCCCAATACTGGTGCCTGTCCGCTGGTGGGTCGAGCGAGCCCCCCTGTGGTGGAGGCAGCTCTAAGCTTTTTAATTTAAATTGTCTCTCTAATTTGAATGAATACACTTTAAATCCATTTACAAGGATCTATTGGAGGGCAAGTCTCATGCCAGCAGCCGCGTAATTCCAGCTCCAGTAGCGTCCACTAAAGCGGATGCAGTTAAAAAGCTTTTATAAGGATCGAGCTCGGCTGTCCACCGCAAGGCATCCTACTGCCAGTCCCAGCCCCTATGCCTTGGGGTGCCTCCTGATGCTCTTCACTGAGTATCCCATGGTCCCGAAGCATTTCCTTTGAAAAAATTAAGTGTCTAAACTACAGGTGGTGTAGCTTGCTTAACAGCCGGGATAATCCGCTGACTAGCAGACACTGCTACTAGGCACAAAGTATTTCCTGGGCTAGATGCAGTTAAAAATTTGTAATTAGATACTCTCGTTGGATGCTGAGAAAGCATTCCATAGAGTCTCCTGGCACGCCATATATGATTCTCTTAAAAAGCTTGGGGTAGGGGTCTAGGGGACCCTTTTATAGCCAAAATCACGGCCCTGTATCACAATACGTCACCTAGGCTGAAGATAAATGGAACTGTAGCACCCTGAGGGCTCGGTTGCTACAGAGGTATTGCACCTCACCCAGAGGTGTGATATCTCACTCTCAGGTAAGGATGGAGTGTGGATCAGGACCCGACACCTGCATGCATTACACCACATTGCCGTGGGGCAGGGCGACCAATATGCCTCTGAGATGGGCACGACAGTCCCTGTCCCTGGCTGGAGTGGGGGGAGGGAACACTGAGGAAGGGGAACCCTGTAGTGCAGGAGCAGGGAGGAAGCAGTTCCTGGGTGCATTGAGAAGGGAGTATAAAAGGTGGGCACCATCTTAGTTCAGTGCAGAGAAGTCTGAGCAGAAGTGGCAGGGAGCAGGGGCTCTGCATGAGCTCTGCTCCGGAGGCGGGCCTAGTAACAGAGGCCCAGGCCTGGAAGAGGGAGAAGGAAGGAAGAGGAGCGGAGAAGGCTCCAGGAACGAGGAATGAAGGGATCCCAGGGGTGCGGACGGGCGAGTCGCCACCGCACGCCCGAATCCACCTGCGTGGAGGGGTCAGGCCAAAGGGGGAGACCGGTCCCCGAAACTAGTGGAGGCAGGAAACGACCCTCAGCTAGAAACCGGAGGCTGTGACATTTTATGTGGCGCAGCCCCTCGCTACACCCGCTAGGAAGGCACCACATAGGGTCAGGGAAACTGGCGCCAAGTTTACCAAGAGGAGGCCCGAGGCAGCCGGACAGAAGGGTTGGTAAGAAAGGCCAGACAAAGGACACACAAAGGGGGTCCTGTGAAGCGCTCCAAAGTTATCTGGGAGTTGTCTGAGCCCCTCACCTGGTGAGCACAGTACGACGTGGGCAACCGTTACTTGCAGACGTGGTCTGGATAATAAGAACTGTGAGTAAAGGCCCTGGACTGCATCACTGACTCCGTGTCGTTACTGCTGCTGCCCTGCACCATCACCCCCATCCTCCGCATACACTGCCCTGAGGCTATACTCCTCCCGTGGGAAGTTATGCTATGCTCTGCTGCACCCACAACACCAGCCTCAGCGGTCTGCCCTGCTGCAGCGGTTCACTCTGACCGCAATCCACGGGTGACGTAGTCGGACATTTAAACATCAAAACCACATAAATAGTTCCGCCACTGGTTTGACCACCCTGAGCCACGGAACCGGGTCGCCGCCACGAAGACTACAACCACCAGCATCCACCAAAAAGGGTCCGGCTCCGGGTGTCCCAAGGCCCAGGGGGTGCATCAGAACATTTTCATCACCTTTCACAATCACCAATGGGACAAAGCAGGGATGTCCTCTGTCCCCTCTCTTATACATCCTAGTGACGGAGCACCTGCTCTCATCAATTCGCCATAACCCCAATATTATGTGGATTGAGGTGGGAGGCACCGAGTACAAGTGCTCTCTATTTGCTGATGATGTCCTAGTATATATCACTCAATCACATATATCCATCCATGCTGTTATGGCTGAAATAGATCACTTTGTTACATGGTCAAATTTTAAAATCAATGCAGCGAAGTCTGAGGCCCTTGTTGTCTCCCTCCCCAAATCCATATAGGATTCCATCCAGTCCAACTTTCCCTTTGCCTGGCCCTCACAGGGTATCAAATACTTAGGAATTCCTATTCATAGAGACCTCTCCCATCTATGTTATCTTAATTTTGGGCCCTTTATTGAACAACTCCATACAGACCACGGTTGGCAAGTTAGAACTGTAAGATTCACTACGTGAACCACTGGTGTTTTGTGGAAAAGCACATGTACACTGCGTTCCAAATTATTATGCAAAAAGTGTTTAGGAGTGATAAGGGAAGAATTTGTTTGTTTGTCAGTTAAACTCATTGATGGTGATGTGTGTCAGGGCTCTTTATATCACTGTAAGCAATTGCAGACACCTGTGCTAATTAGTTTGGCAGGTGTGTCCAATGAAAGGCAAGACTACTTAAGAAGGTTGTCTCACATTATTAAGCAGCCTACATTTTCTGCCAAAATGGGAAAGAAAAAGGATGTGTCGGCTGCTGAGAAGCAACAAATTGTGGAGTGTTTAGGTCAAGGCATGACTACAATCAACATTGTGCGATGATCAGGATGAAGTGTCTTGGCAATCAAGAAGTATGTAGCTGATTCACAGTACACACGTGTGCGTGCTGATAAGGGCAAATTGAGGACTTTTTCCTACAGGCAATTACGTCAGGTTGAAAGAGCAGCGGCAAAAAAGCCTTGTCATAGCAGCAGACAAGTTTTTGAAGCTGCTTGTGCCTCCAACGTCCCCCGAACAACAAGATGCAGGGTCCTTCAGAGGTTTGCAGCTGTGCATACGCCATCCTGTCGACCTCCTCTATCCACTTCACACAAGCAGAAACGGCTCCAGTGGGCCAAACATTACATGAAGACTGATTTCAAAACTGTTTTGTTCACGGATGAGTGCTGTGCAGCGCTCGATGGTCCAGATGGATGGAGTGGAGGATGGCTGGTTGATGGACACCCCACGCAAACACGGCTACAGCGCCAACAAGGAGGAGGTGGAGTAATGTTTTGGGCTGGAATCATGGGGAGAGAGATTGTCGGCCCCTTTAGGATCCCTGAAGGCGCTAAAGATGAACTCCATAATGTATGTGGATTTTCTCAAACAGCACTTCCTGCCATGGTTCAAGAAGAAGAACCGTGTATTTCACAGCAAGATCATTTTTCTGCATGATAATGCACCATCTCATGCTGCACATAAAACATCTGCATCTCTGGCTGATATGGGCATAAAAGGGGACAAACTTATGGTGTGACCCCCATGCTACCCTGACCTGTACCCCATTCAGAACCTTTGGAGCATCATTAAAAGGAGTGTCTATGATGGCGGGAGGCAGTTCACATCTAAGCAACAGCTCTGGGAGGGTATTCTGTCCTCATGCAAAACAATTGAAGCAGAAACCATCCAAAACCTGACAAATTCAATGGACGAGAGAGTTCAGAAGCTCCTTTCGAACAAGGGGTCCTATGTGAAAATGTAACATCACCTAGAATAAAGTTTTGAGTTGAAAACTGTTTGATTTCAGTTTCTAACAACCTGCTAATGCTTATAATTTCAAAAATGACCATTTTTTTGGTCTTTATTAAAATGAAAAGGTTGATCGAAAAGTTTGGGGGATCTAAGAGTGTGGCAACCCAGTAGTCATGATTACTTCGAATTCTGACAATATGAGGGTCATGCTGCAGGTAGTGCAGCAAGAAGGCACTTATGTGTCTTGCGCATCTCGGAGCCCCAAAATTATTTTCCGGGCTAGATGCAGCTAAAAATTATTATTAATTTTAAATCTGGTGAAGCTTTAGTATAGATGGCCTAATAGGATCAGTGCTGCACACTGCTACAAAGCCCAAATTATTTTCCAGTCAAGATACAGATAAACATGATTATTAATTTTAAATCTGGTGAAGCTTTAGTATAGATGGCCTAATAGGATCAGTGCTGCACACTGCTACAAAGCCCAAATTATTTTCCAGTCAAGATACAGATAAACATGATTAGTAATTTTAAATCTGGTGGAGCTTATTATAGATGGCCTAATAGAATCAGTGCTGCACACTGCTACAAAGCCCAAATTATTTTCCAGCCAAGATACAGATAAACATGATTAGTAATTTGAAAGCTTAAAACGGTTGGTAGGGTGATTTTAACCAATCATCAAGCTTTTACTCTCCCCAGGATGACACAGGGGTAGAAAAGTCGTTTCGGATCCATGATTTGTTCATCTTTATGAACGTGAGTCTGTCTACATTATCAGTGGAGAGCCGCGTGCGCTTATCTGTCAGCACACCACCAGCAGCGCTGAACACACGTTCAGACAGAACGCTGGCTGCGGGGCATGACAAGATCTCCAAGGCGTAAGTGGCTAGCTCCGGCCATTTATCCAGATTGGAAGCCCAAAAAGAGCAAGGGTCCAGTGACACAGTCGTGGCTTCAATGTTTACTTGGAGATACTCCTGTACCATCGTCTCTAGGCGTTGACTATGTGTCAGACTTCTTGTCTCCTGTGGCCTTGCAAAGCATGGGCTAAAAAAGTGGTGAAATGATTCCGCAAAATTGATGTTACCAGCAGATACTGTGGTTCTGTTACGGTTTGAGTGCTGAACACTTGACGGTCCCACGGTTGGCAAGTTGGAACTGTGAGATTCACTACGTGCACCACTGGTATTTTGTGGAAAAGCACATGTAAGATTCTGCAACAGTCTCTGCTGATACTCCTGCATGCGTGCATCCCTTTCTATGGCAGGAATAATTTCTGCAAATTTACTTTTGTACCGGGGATCTAACAGTGTGGCAACCCAGTAGTCAGGATTATTTCTAATTCTCACAATTCGAGGGTCATGTTGCAGGTAGTGCAGCAAGAAGACACTCATGTGTGTTGCGCATCCAGGAGCACCAAGTCCCTGTTGTGTTGGTGGCGAGGTAACAATCATGCTTCCTTCCTCTGTCCTCTCCCCCCAACCTCGCACAACAGAAATGTGATCAAGGTCTCCCTCATCTGATGAGTCTTCCATCAGTTCGTCCTCCACTTCTTCCTGGGCTCCTGCACCTTCCTCACTAGTTTGGCTGCTACCATGCGCCCTGGTAAAACCATCTCCCCCACCCTCACATGCCTGCCGCCTTGGTGCTGCCGACCGTCTGGACCTTGCAGATGTTAGCCCTTCCGCATACAACTCCTCCTCCTCTACTTCCTCCACCTCCTCTTGTGCCACCACCTGACTCCGAATTCTGTTTAACATGTGCTCCAGCATGTAAATCACCGGAATAGTCATGCTGATAATGGCATCGTCAGCACTAAACATCTTCGTCGCCATTTCAAAACTGTGCAGAAGGGTGCATAGGTCCCTGATCTGAGACCACTCCTCCAGCGTGATTTGCCCCACCTCTGAATCTCGTTGGCCCAGGCTATACGTCAGAACGTATTGCACCAGGGCTTGTCGGTGCTGCCACAGTCGCTGCAACATGTGCAGAGTTGAATTCCACCGGGTAGGCACATCGCATTTTAGCCGGTGAAGTGGCAGGCCCAACGACTTCTGTAGAGATGTAAGTCGCTGAGCTGCGGGATGCGAACGGCGGAAGTGAGCACACAGCGACCGTGCCCTCTGCAGAAGGCCATCTAGTCTGGGATAGTGGGCTAAAAATTGCTGGACAACCAGGTTCAACACGTGAGCCATACAAGGCACGTGTGTGACATTGCCCCGGCGAAGGGCCGCACCCAGGTTTGCAGCATTGTCGCACACGGCCTTCCCTGGTTTCAGGTCCAGTGGAGACAACCATTCATGAAATTGGTTCTCCAGAGCTGACCACAACTCCTCAGCTGTGTGACTCACATTTCCCAGACATTTCAATGTAAAAACCGCCTGATGACGTTGAGCCCTACTGCCAGCATAGTAAGGAGGTGTGCAGGATCCCTTCTGCGCAGTTAGAAAGCTTGTGGCATGACCAGACAGGCTTTGGGTGCAGGTGGAAGACCGAGAGGAGGTTGAGGAGGCAGAAGCAGTGGAGGAACTTTGACATAAAGAGGATTGACGCACAACTCGTGGGGACGGCAAGACTTGGACAGCAGCCCCTTGTCCTGCTGTCACCATAGTTACCCAGTGCCCAGTCAGCGACATGTAACGCCCCTGTCCATGCCTACTCGTCCAAGTGTCTGTGGTGAAATGCACCCTGTCACACACAGAGTTTCTCAAAAAAGCGGTGATGTTGTGTGCGACATGCTGGTGGAGCGCAGGCACACCTTTCTTTGAGAAGTAGTGCCGACTGGGCATCTGGTACTGGGGCACTGCGACGGACATAAGGTCTCGAAAATCCTCTGTGTCCACCAGGCGGAAAGGCAGCATTTCTGTAGCCAAGAGCTTGCAGATGGTGAAATTCAACCTCTTAGCTTTCTCATGGCTAGGAGGAAATGGTCTTTTACTTGTCCACATCTGAGGGACCGAGGGCTGGCTATTGTGCTTAGACGGGGTTGATAAGGGTGTCCCCGGCAAACTGCCGGTCTGTGAGGAAGATGCAGGCGGACATGTTAGGTTGCCTTGATCCAAAGGTGGTGCTATCGATGTCGGACAGCGCTCAACACCAGCTGGTGTTACCACCTCCAAAGAAAATGATGACCTGCCAATCACGCTGGCTGTTGCGGGTAAAGAGGTGGCAGGTCTGCGCCCCAAAACAGGTGTGACTGCTGTCCCCCCAGTCACAGAGGATGAAGAGGCCGCGGATGCACAAGATATGGCATACGGTGGTTGGCCCGGCCGGCTAGGCCGCTTTGTAGCACACTGAGCTTCCCACTGCAACTTATGCTTCATGTCCATGTGCGGTTCATGCATGAAGTACTCAAACTATGTATTTTTTGGCCTCTACTTAGCTTTTGCTGACAAATGTTACAGATAACACGAGTTGGGTCATCTTTATCGATCTGAAAAAATGCCCAGGCTATGCAAGGCTTAGCACCCATGCGACCTGAAGAGCCACCACGACTTGTGGTGAGAGGCAGAGTTGTGTTTGAGGATGCAGTTGTTGACGTGCTTCCAGTACTACGTCTCTGTCCAGGAAGGCGCAACCTGACCTCGTCGTCACTAGCATCTTCCTCCACCTCCTCTGCTGACCTAATCTCTTGGCTGACTGTGGGTTGACAGTAAGTGGGATCTCCAACCTCATCATCATCACCCTGTGCGTTATCACACCCGTCGTCCTCAGAGCCAACCTGTTCCTGCCCTGACAAAAAACTAAAGTTGTCGCTCCAATCAGGTATTTGAGTCTTATCATCGTCTTCCTCATTGTCTCCACCAACAGGAGTTACAGTTTGGGAATGAGGGTCTACATTATGGTCAGAACCTTCTGCGTCTGGTCCTGGATCCGACTCATAAAGATTCTGGGCATCAGTGCAGATCATTTCCTCGTCTGGATTCACAGAAGCGCTGGAGTCGACCTCTGATTCCCAGGCTATAGTATGAGTAAACAGCTCTGCAGACTCAACCATCTGTTCTACCTCATACTCAGACGGGCAGCTGGAGATTTGGGAGCTGTGAGGAAGCAAGTGCGATTGGGGTGACACCTTTGAGGACTGGAGTATTTGTGATGTTGAAGTTGATGTGGAGGAGAGCCCACTTAAAGGAGCACTTGATATCCGTTGAAGCACCTGCTGTTTTTGTGCCTCATCTGGAATTTGTAGCGATTGGCGTGGCCATAAGAAAGGGATCTTATCACATTGTCCGCTAAAAGAAGTAGACATTTTAGTTTGGCTGGAAGATGGTCTTTCTTCTGCAGATGTTACTGTTGCTTTAACACCTACCCCACGGACACAACCTTTTTTCCCCTTCCCAACACGCCTATTCCCCTTTCCACCAGCAGCAGGCCTTTTTCCACTCATTTTGGTGGTTAACTAATTCACAACTCTGGAGTTGTTTGCACAAAAAAACAATGGATGGGAACCGAGCAGAGCTGAGTGGCCAAACTGTGGTATTAGGCCAAAACTATTGGCTGGGTTAGATGCAGAAAAAAATTATATTCAATTTGCAACCTGATGGAGGTCTGTATAGATGGATTAATAGAACAAGTCCCACACACAGCTAGAAGCCCAATATTTTTTCAGAGGTAGATGCAGAAAAAAATATATTCAGTTTGCAACCTGATGGAGGTCAGTATAGATGGACTAATACAACAAGTCCCACACACAGCTAGAAGCCCAATATTTTTTCAGAGGTAGATGCAGAAAAAAATATATTCAGTTTGCAACCTGATGGAGGTCAGTATAGATGGATTAATAGAACAAGTCCCACACACAGCTAGAAGCCCAATATTTTTTCAGAGCTAGATGCAGAAAAAAATTATATTCAGTTTGCAACCTGATGGAGGTCAGTATAGATGGACTAATAGAATGATGCTATGCCCAAAAGATTTTACTTCACTAGGTGCAGTAAAAAAATTGGTATTCTATACACAGGTGGTATATCTTGCAACACAGATAGGCTACTCCACTGACTAACACACTCTGCAATAGGCCAAAAAGGATTAGCTTTGCTAGATTCAGCCAAATGCTGTGAAAAAAACTTGCACAGCACTGGCACAGACCTGCCTGGCAAAAACTGATAGGAACTGATGTAACCTAGTCCTGAAAAGGACTGCAATTACAATTAGTCTTTACTCCCACAATCTATCTATTTAAGAGCACAGACCTGCCTGATAAAAGTCATAGGAAATGCTGTAACCTAGTCCTTAAAAGGACTGCAATCACAACTATTCCCTACTCCCAAGCTATCTGTAGATTTGTGCGAAAATTGGCTTGAAATTAACAAGGTATAGCGCACACAGCAACAGCGGTGCCGTCTAACACGCAGCTGCAGCAGTGAGAAAATGGTGGCGACGGGGAAAATGGCTGGGTCTTATAGGGCAAGGACATGTGATATACACTGCCAATGACACATGCCCTTGCTTGTGTGAAAAAAAGCACTTCGCTCCGTGTGTGCGCTGCTGATAGGCTGACAGATTGCACCTCCCCACTGCAAATGCGGGAAAGAGAAAAAAAAATGGAGATCTTCATTGTTCCTGCAGAGATCCATCCCCTGCCCCTCCCCCCACCCCGCTGTACACTCAAACTGCGTATTAACATTAATTTTCATCATTACTGAGAAAAAATCCAGTTATGATTTTGGTGCACGAACAGTTATCGAACATAACCTCGAACAGCCGAATTTTTCTCAAATTGTTCGTGTTCGCCGAACGGCTCGAACACCGCCCAAAACAGCTCGAATTTGAGATTGGCGAACAGTTCGAGTAGAACAACGCTCATCTCTAATTATAAGTTAACTGTTGCTCAGATCCTTACTCTTGCCCTTTTTTCCTGCTTCCATGACATCAACTTCAAAAACTGACTCACTTGTAGCTAATATGTCCCACCCTTCATAAGTGCTGTTATCATGAGAAAATAATGTTTTTCACCATCTGCCAATCCAATATTAATGGGTCATCTATTTTATAGTACCAGTTTATGAAGTGACTCTGCTCATTTTGTCCCAGTCTATACAGCAAAGCTGACAAGTGAGTTGAGGTGACTCTGCTCATTTTGTCCCAGTCTATACAGCAAAGCTGACAAGTGAGTTGCAAAAGACAGGAAGTGTAACTTATTGTGTCTGCTCCTGTTACCAGTGTGTAAACTGCAATATCTCAAGATTTATCTTAAGTTGACAGTAGGATAAAAGAAACTAACAACACTAAGAAAACACGATTCTTTTGGTAAATATATTTAGAATACAAACTTAAATAACATCTTATTTTCTGAGAATATGTTCCCTTTAATAAAAAATAAATGTTAGTATGGGACGAGGTTGTGGAAAGTACATAAAATGAATCCCATAAGTTGATGTGATTGCTCACAGGTGTCGGCAGTAATGTGTCTATTGTGTCATTTCCTATGTTATTAGCACATCTAATGTATTCTGGCTTCATGCGCCGCAGTAGGTGAGGTGACCTGAATACGAAGCCTCTTGTGTGTTTACTATTCACAGAGGTGTCCAGTAATCAAGTGATTAATTAAGTTTGGACGAAAACATGGCTAACAGGGATTGTGCCGTTTCTTGGCAGTTATTCCAGTTACATTATCTTCTGTGTCATTAGGAAACAGTTGGATATAGAGTCACCAGCTGCTGCTGTTCAATGCTGTAATGTAGAACTACTAATCTTTCCAAATCAATATTTTACTTACATTAAACGTCAGTAAAACAAAAACATAAAGCTCCACTTGCTTTTTTTTTGATGGTACATATGATCCTATATACACTGAATGAATGAATTAAATTGTAATATTCTGGTTACCTGCAGTTGGCACTAGAGGGAGCCTTAGAATCTTGTTGCATACTGTTTTTGCATAGATTTCAATGCATAATGTGTATGCAGTATGCTTTTAAGCTCCCTCTAGTGGTGACTACTGGTCACCAGAATTTTTTAATTTTTCTGCGCATGGTTTCGTGCTCAATACTAAAAAAATGGCATTCCAATGGCTATAAAGCATTCCCCCCAACTCCTAGAAAAAGAGGAGACCTCATGGGCACCTGGATGAGTTGGCAAATCTCATGGGTGCCCACAAAGCTTCCAAAAAGGCTTCTGGCAGGCTTTTTGTGCATGAAGACAGGTTGCTCCATCATCGCAGAGCCTCGGCATCCAGATGCGCATTCAAGGGAGGTGGAACAGGTGTTGAGGGGGGGAGGAGAGAATAAAATGGATAAGACCCCTAAGGATTTTGGATGAAGCACTGGACAAGCTGCTGTCACAGCATACTCATTCCTAAAAGTTGGAAAATAAAGTTGTTTCCCCCATTTTTCACAAGGTGGTCATAGATGTATATTCCGTCGATTCCAGTGATCGACAAGAACCCCATATAGGTGGAACAGTAGTGTGCATGTGTGGTCACCACTTCATTGTTTTCTAAAGGATTGATGGAGGCAACATTTATCTCTCCATCCCATCGAAGTAGATTGGCTGGTGGTAGCGAATAGAGATGAGCGTTGTTCGACTCGAACTGTTCGCCAATCTCAAATTCGAGCTGTTTTGGGCGGTGTTCGAGCCGTTCGGCGAACACGAACTATTTGAGAAAAATTCGGCTGTTCGAGGTTATGTTCGATAACTGTTCGTGCACCAAAATCATAACTGGATTTTTTCTCAGTAATGATGAAAATTAATGTTAATACGCAGTTTGAGTGTACAGCGGGGTGGGGGGAGGGGCAGGGGATGGATCTCTGCAGGAACAATGAAGATCTCCATTTTTTTTTCTCTTTCCCGCATTTACAGTGGGGAGGTGCAATCTGTCAGCCTATCAGCAGCGCACACACGGAGCGAAGTGCTTTTTTTCACACAAGCAAGGGCATGTGTCATTGGCAGTGTATGTCACATGTCCTTGCCCTATAAGACCCAGCCATTTTCCCCGTCGCCACCATTTTCTCACTGCTGCAGCTGAGTGTTAGACGGCACCGCTGTTGCTGTGTGCGCTATACCTTGTTAATTTCAAGCCAATTTTCGCACAAATCTACAGATAGCTTGGGAGTAGGGAATAGTTGTGATTGCAGTCCTTTTAAGGACTAGGTTACAACATTTCCTACGACTTTTATCAGGCAGGTCTGTGCTCTTAAATAGATAGATTGTGGGAGTAAAGACTAATTGTAATTGGAGTCCTTTTCAGGACTAGGTTACATCAGTTCCTATCAGTTTTTGCCAGGCAGGTCTGTGCCAGTGCTGTGCAAGTTTTTTTCACAGCATTTGGCTGAATCTAGCAAAGCTAATCCTTTTTGGCCTATTGCAGAGTGTGTTAGTCAGTGGAGTAGCCTATCTGTGTTGCAAGATATGCCACCTGTGTATAGAATACCAATTTTTTTACTGCACCTAGTGAAGTAAAATCTTTTAGGCATAGCATCATTCTATTAGTCCATCTATACTGACCTCCATCAGGTTGCAAATTGAATATAATTTTTTTCTGCATCTAGCTCTGAAAAAATATTTGGGCTTCTAGCAGTGTGTGGGACTTGTTCTATTATTCCATCTATACTGACCTCCATCACGCTGCAAATTCAAAATAATTTTTTGTCTGCATCTAGCTCTGAAAAAATATTTGGCTTTCTAGCAGTGTGTGGGACTTTCTCTATTAGTCCATCTATACTGACCTCCATCAGGTTGCAAATTAAAAATAATTTTTATCTGCATCTAGCTCTGAAAAAATATTTGGGCTTCTAGCTGTGTGTGGGACTTGTTCTATTAGTCCATCTATACTGACCTCCATCAGGTTGCAAACTGAATATAATTTTTTTCTGCATCTAGCTCTGAAAAAATATTTGGCCTTCTAGCAGTGTGTGGGACTTTCTCTATTAGCCCATCTATACTGACCTCCATCACGCTGCAAATTCAAAATAATTTTTTGTCTGCATCTAGCTCTGAAAAAATATTTGGCTTTCTAGCAGTGTGTGGGACTTTCTCTATTAGTCCATCTATACTGACCTCCATCAGGTTGCAAATTAAAAATAATTTTTATCTGCATCTAGCTCTGAAAAAATATTTGGGCTTCTAGCTGTGTGTGGGACTTGTTCTATTAGTCCATCTATACTGACCTCCATCAGGTTGAAAACTGAATATAATTTTTTTCTGCATCTAGCTCTGAAAAAATATTTGGCCTTCTAGCAGTGTGTGGGACTTTCTCTATTAGTCCATCTATACTGACCTCCATCAGGCTGCAAATTAAAAATAATTTTTATCTGCATCTACCTCTGAAAAAATATTTGGCCTTCTAGCAGTGTGTGGGACTTGTTCTATTAGTCCATCTATACTGACCTCCATCAGGTTGCAAACTGAATATAATTTTTTTCTGCATCTAGCTCTGAAAAAATATTTGACTCTCAAGCAGTGTGTGGGACTTTCTCTATTAGTCCATCTATACTGACCTCCATCAGGTTGCAAATTAAAAATAATTTATATCTGCATCTAGCTCTGAAAAAATATTTGGCCTTCTAGCAGTGTGTGGGACTTTCTCTATTAGTCCATCTATACTGACCTCCATCAGGTTGCAAATTAAAAATAATTTTTTGTCTGCATCTAGCTCTGAAAAAATATTTGGCCTTCTAGCAGTGTGTGGGACTTTCTCTATTAGTCCATCTATACTGACCTCCATCAGGTTGCAAACTGAATATATTTTTTTTCTGCATCTACGTCTGAAAAAATATTGGGCTTCTAGCTGTGTGTGGGACTTGTTCTATTAATCCATCTATACAGACCTCCATCAGGTTGCAAACTGAATATAATTTTTTTCTGCATCTACCTCTGAAAAAATATTTGGGCTTCTAGCTGTGTGTGGGACTTGTTCTATTAGTCCATCTATACTGACCTCCATCAGGTTGCAAACTGAATATAATTTTTTTCTGCATCTAGCTCTGAAAAAATATTTGGCCTTCTAGCAGTGTGTGGGACTTTCTCTATTAGTCCATCTATACTGACCTCCATCAGGTTGCAAATTAAAAATAATTTATATCTGCATCTAGCTCTGAAAAAATATTTGGCCTTCTAGCAGTGTGTGGGACTTTCTCTATTAGTCCATCTATACTGACCTCCATCAGGTTGCAAATTAAAAATAATTTTTTGTCTGCATCTAGCTCTGAAAAAATATTTGGCCTTCTAGCAGTGTGTGGGACTTTCTCTATTAGTCCATCTATACTGACCTCCATCAGGTTGCAAACTGAATATAATTTTTTTCTGCATCTAGCTCTGAAAAAATATTTGGCCTAGCAGTGTGTGGAACTTTCTCTATTAGTCCATCTATACTGACCTCCATCAGGTTGCAAATTAAAAATAATTTTTATCTGCATCTAGCTCTGAAAAAATATTTGGCCTTCTAGCAGTGTGTGGGACTTGTTCTATTAGTCCATCTATACTGACCTCCATCAGGTTGCAAATTGAATATAATTTTTTTCTGCATCTAGCTCTGAAAAAATATTTGGCCTTCTAGCAGTGTGTGGGACTTTCTCTATTAGTCCATCTATACTGACCTCCATCAGGTTGCAAATTAAAAATAATTTTTATCTGCATCTACCTCTGAAAAAATATTTGGCCTTCTAGCAGTGTGTGGGACTTGTTCTATTAGTCCATCTATACTGACCTCCATCAGGTTGCAAATTAAAAATAATTTTTATCTGCATCTAGCTCTGAAAAAATATTTGGCCTTCTAGCAGTGTGTGGGACTTTCTCTATTAGTCCATCTATACTGACCTCCATCAGGTTGCAAATTAAAAATAATTTTTATCTGCATCTACCTCTGAAAAAATATTTGGCCTTCTAGCTGTGTGTGGGACTTGTTCTATTAATCCATCTATACTGACCTCCATCAGGTTGCAAACTGAATATAATTTTTTTCTGCATCTAGCTCTGAAAAAATATTTGGCCTTCTAGCAGTGTGTGGGACTTGTTCTATTAGTCCATCTATACTGACCTCCATCAGGTTGCAAACTGAATACAATTTTTTTCTGCATCTACCTCTGAAAAAATATTTGGGCTTCTAGCTGTGTGTGGGACTTGTTCTATTAGTCCATCTATACTGACCTCCATCAGGTTGCAAATTGAATATAATTTTTTTCTGCATCTAACCCAGCCAATAGTTTTGGCCTAATACCACAGTTTGGCCACTCAGCTCTGCTCGGTTCCCATCCATTGTTTTTTTGTGCAAACAACTCCAGAGTTGTGAATTAGTTAACCACCAAAATGAGTGGAAAAAGGCCTGCTGCTGGTGGAAAGGGGAATAGGCGTGTTGGGAAGGGGAAAAAAGGTTGTGTCTGTGGGGTAGGTGTTAAAGGAACAGTAACATCTGCAGAAGAAAGGCCATCTTCCAGCCAAACTAAAATGTCTACTTCTTTTAGCGGACAATGTGATACGATCCCTTTCTTACAGCCATGCCAATCGCTACAAATTCCAGATGAGGCACAAAAACAGCAGGTGCTTCAACGGATATCAAGTGCTCCTTTAAGTGGGCTCTCCTCCACATCAACTTCAACATCACAAATACTCCAGTCCTCAAAGGTGTCACCCCAATCGCATTTGCTTCCTCACAGCTCTCAAATCTCCAGCTGCCCGTCTGAGTATGAGGTAGAACAGATGGTTGAGTCTGCAGAGCTGTTTACTCATACTATAGCCTGGGAATCAGAGGTCGACTCCAGCGCTTCTGTGAATCCAGACGAGGAAATGATCTGCACTGATGCCCAGAATCTTTATGAGTCGGATCCAGGACCAGACGCAGAAGGTTCTGACCATAATGTAGACCCTCATTCCCAAACTGTAACTCCTGTTGGTGGAGACAATGAGGAAGACGATGATGAGACTCAAATACCTGATTGGAGCGACAACTTTAGTTTTTTGTCAGGGCAGGAACAGGTTGGCTCTGAGGACGACGGGTGTGATAACGCACAGGGTGATGATGATGAGGTTGGAGATCCCACTTACTGTCAACCCACAGTCAGCCAAGAGATGAGGTCAGCAGAGGAGGTGGAGGAAGATGCTAGTGACGACGAGGTCAGGTTGCGCCTTCCTGGACAGAGACGTAGTGCTGGAAGCACGTCAACAACTGCATCCTCAAACACAACTCTGCCTCTCACCACAAGTCGTGGTGGCTCTTCAGGTCGCATGGGTGCTAAGCCTTGCATAGCCTAGGCATTTTTTCAGATCGATAAAGATGACCCAACTCGTGTTATCTGTAACATTTGTCAGCAAAAGCTAAGTAGAGGCCAAAAAATACATAGTTTGAGTACTTCATGCATGAACCGGCACATGGACATGAAGCATAAGTTGCAGTGGGAAGCTCAGTGTGCTACAATGCGGCCTAGCCGGCCGGGCCAACCACCATCTGCCATATCTTGTGCATCCGCGGCCTCTTCATCCTCTGTGACTGGGGGGACAGCAGTCACACCTGTTTTGGGGCGCAGACCTGCCACCTCTTTACCCGCAACAGCCAGCGTGATTGGCAGGTCATCATTTTCTTTGGAGGTGGTAACACCAGCTGGTGTTGAGCGCTGTCCGACATCGATAGCACCACCTTTGGATCAAGGCAACCTAACATGTCCGCCTGCATCTTCCTCACAGACCGGCAGTTTGCCGGGGACACCCTTATCAACCCCGTCTAAGCACAATAGCCAGCCCTCGGTCCCTCAGATGTGGACAAGTAAAAGACCATTTTCTCCTAGCCATGAGAAAGCTAAGAGGTTGAATTTCACCATCTGCAAGCTCTTGGCTACAGAAATGCTGCCTTTCCGCCTGGTGGACACAGAGGATTTTCGAGACCTTATGTCCGTCGCAGTGCCCCAGTACCAGATGCCCAGTCGGCACTACTTCTCAAAGAAAGGTGTGCCTGCGCTCCACCAGCATGTTGCACACAACATCACCGCTTCTTTGAGAAACTCTGTGTGTGACAGGGTGCATTTCACCACAGACACTTGGACGAGTAGGCATGGACAGGGGCGTTACATGTCGCTGACTGGGCACTGGGTAACTATGGTGACAGCAGGACAAGGGGCTGCTGTCCAAGTCTTGCCGTCCCGAGTTGTGCGTCAATCCTCTTTATGTCTGTAACGGGTCTGGGAGGCGGAACCTCTGGGCTACAATACAAGGGGGCGGTCCTTGTAAGGGAGCAGGTGGCGACCAGGCAGGCAGTCACAGGAGGTGACCTGGACAGTCTCTGAGTGAACGGGACAGTCTCTGAGTGAACGGGACAGTCTCTGAGTGAACGGGGCTGGAGGTCACGGCAAGTGACCGGGGCAGTCTCTAGGTATAGGGTTGGTACGACCTGTGGCGGCTGAAGATAGACGAGAGCTCCCAGGTGAGCAGGCGAGAGTCTCTGGATGAACGGGTGGTCACAGCATGTGACGGCGGAGCCTCCAGGAAGACCAGCGGACAGGCGACAGATGAGCGCTCCCAGGTGAGCGGGCAGAAGTCTCTGGACAGGCGGGTGGTCACAGCACGTGACGGCAGAGCCTCCGGGTAGGCAGACAGACAGGTAGCAGATGAGCGCTCCCAGGTGAGCGGGCAGGAGTCACTGGACAGGCAGGTGGTCACAGCACGTGACGGCGGAGCCTCCAGGTAGGCTAGCAGGCAGATAGCAGATGTGCGCTCCCAGGTGAGCGGGCAAGCTGGTCCATAGACAGACTGACAGGAGTTGGTAGGCAGACCGTCGGACCTCAGGCAGGCAGGAAGGTAGCTGATGTGCGCTCCCAGGTGAGCGGGCAAGAGTCTCTGGAATAGCTGGTGGTCACAGCACGTGACAGCGGAGCCTCCGGGCAGGCAAGCAGGCAGGTAGCGGAGAAGCGCTCCCAGGTGAGCGGGCAGGCTGGTCCTTAGACAGACTGACAGGAGTAGTAAGGCAGACCGTCGGACCTCAGACTAGCAGACAGGTAGCAAGTAATCAGGCAGGAATCTGACAGGTAACTGGCAGGTAACTGGCAACGGGACCTGAGGGCTGAAGCACAGGTGAGACACAGGTGCAAACAACATTGCTCGGGCACCTCCATTTTGGAGGAGGTGCCTTATAAATGATGAAGTCCTCCGGCCATTGGCCGGGGACTCCTTAGGACGACGCGCGCGGCCCCTTTAAGAGGAGGGGAGCGCGCGCGCGCGCGCCCTAAGCACAGGGCCCGGGAAGGAGCGCGCGCTGAGAGCAGAGCGGGAGGAGGACGCCGGGAAGGAGCGCGCGCTGACAGCAGAGCGGGAGAGGGACGCCGGGCACGGGGCAGAGCGGTGAGGGGAGCAGCGTCCCTGCCTAGCAGAGGGCAGGGACGCCGGCACTACAATGTCAAAGTTCCTCCACTGCTTCTGCCTCCTCAACCTCCTCTCGGTCTTCCACCTGCACCCAAAGCCTGTCTGGTCATGCCACAAGCTTTCTAACTGCGCAGAAGGGATCCTGCACACCTCCTTACTATGCTGGCAGTAGAGCTCAACGTCATCAGGCGGTTTTTACTTTGAAATGTCTGGGAAATGTGAGTCACACAGCTGAGGAGTTGTGGTCAGCTCTGGAGAACCAATTTCATGAATGGTTGTCTCCACTGGACCTGAAACCAGGGAAGGCCGTGTGCGACAATGCTGCAAACCTGGGTGCGGCCCTTCGCCAGGGCAATGTCACACACGTGCCTTGTATGGCTCACGTGTTGAACCTGGTTGTCCAGCAATTTTTAACCCACTATCCCAGACTAGATGGCCTTCTGCAGAGGGCACGGTCGCTGTGTGCTCACTTCCGCCGTTCGCATCCCGCAGCTCAGCGACTTACATCTCTACAGAAGTCGTTGGGCCTGCCACTTCACCGGCTAAAATGCGATGTGCCTACCCGGTGGAATTCAACTCTGCACATGTTGCAGCGACTGTGGCAGCACCGACAAGCCCTGGTGCAATACGTTCTGACGTATAGCCTGGGCCAACGAGATCCAGAGGTGGGGCAAATCACGCTGGAGGAGTGGTCTCAGATCAGGGACCTATGCACCCTTCTGCACAGTTTTGAAATGGCGACGAAGATGTTTAGTGCTGACGATGCCATTATCAGCATGACTATTCCGGTGATTTACATGCTGGAGCACATGTTAAACAGAATTCGGAGTCAGGTGGTGGCACAAGAGGAGGTGGAGGAAGTAGAGGAGGAGGAGTTGTATGCGGAAGGGCTAACATCTGCAAGGTCCAGACGGTCGGCAGCACCAAGGCGGCAGGCATGTGAGGGTGGGGGAGATGGTTTTACCAGGGCGCATGGTAGCAGCCAAACTAGTGAGGAAAGTGCAGGAGCCCAGAAAGAATTGGAGGACGAACTGATGGAAGACTCATCAGATGAGGGAGACCTTGATCACATTTCTGTTGTGCGAGGTTGGGGGGAGAGGACAGAGGAAGGAAGCATAATTGTTACCTCGCCACCAACACAACAGGGACTTGGTGCTCCTGGATGCGCAACACACATGAGTGCCTTCTTGCTGCACTGCCTGCAACATGACCCTCGAATTGTGAGAATTAGAAATAATCCTGACTACTGGGTTGCCACACTGTTAGATCCCCGGTACAAAAGTAAATTTGCAGAAATTATTCCTGCCATAGAAAGGGATGCACGCATGCAGGAGTATCAGCAGAGACTGTTGCAGAATCCTACATGTGCTTTTTCACAAAACACCAGTGGTGCACGTAGTGAATCTCACAGTTCCAACTTGCCAACCGTGGGACCGTCAAGTGTTCAGCACTCAAACCGTAACAGAACAACAGTATCTGCTGGTAACATCAATTTTGCGGAATCATTTCACCACTTTTTTAGCCCATCCTTTGCAAGGCCACAGGAGACAAGAAGTCTGACACATAGTCAACACCTAGAGACGATGGTACAGGAGTATCTCCAAGTAAACATTGAAGCCATGACTGTGTCACTGGACCCTTGCTCTTTTTGGGCTTCCAATCTGGATAAATGGCCGGAGCTAGCCACTTACGCCTTGGAGATCTTGTCATGCCCCGCAGCCAGCGTTCTGTCTGAACGTGTGTTCAGCGCTGCTGGTGGTGTGCTGACAGATAAGCGCACGCGGCTCTCCACTGATAATGTAGACAGACTCACGTTCATAAAGATGAACAAATCATGGATCCGAAACGACTTTTCTACCCCTGTGTCATCCTGGGGAGAGTAAAAGCTTGATGATTGGTTAAAATCACCCTACCAACCGTTTTATGCTTTCAAATTACTAATCATGTTTATCTGTATCTTGGCTGGAAAATAATTTGGGCTTTGTAGCAGTGTGCAGCACTGATTCTATTAGGCCATCTATAATAAGCTCCACCAGATTTAAAATTACTAATCATGTTTATCTGTATCTTGACTGGAAAATAATTTGGGCTTTGTAGCAGTGTGCAGCACTGATCCTATTAGGCCATCTATACTAAGCTCCACCAGATTTAAAATTAATAATAATTTTTAGCTGCATCTAGCCCGGAAAATAATTTTGGGGCTCCGAGATGCGCAAGACACATAAGTGCCTTCTTGCTGCTCTACCTGCAACATGACCCTCATATTGTCAGAATTCGAAGTAATCATGACTACTGGGTTGCCACACTCTTAGATCCCCCAAACTTTTCGATCAACCTTTTCATTTTAATAAAGACCAAAAAAATGGTCATTTTTGAAATTATAAGCATTAGCAGGTTATTAGAAACTGAAATCAAACAGTTTTCAACTCAAAACTTTATTCTAGGTGATGTTACATTTTCACATAGGACCCCTTGTTCGAAAGGAGCTTCTGAACTCTCTCGTCCATTGAATTTGTCAGGTTTTGGATGGTTTCTGCTTCAATTGTTTTGCATGATGACAGAATACCCTCCCAGAGCTGTTGCTTAGATGTGAACTGCCTCCCGCCATCATAGACACTCCTTTTGATGATGCTCCAGAGGTTCTGAATGGGGTAGAGGTCAGGGGAGCATGGGGGTCACACCATAAGTTTGTCCCCTTTTATGCCCATATCAGCCAGAGATGCAGATGTTTTATGTGCAGCATGAGATGGTGCATTACCATGCAAAAAAATGATCTTGCTGTGAAATAAACGGTTCTTCTTCTTGAACCATGGCAGGAAGTGCTGTTTGAGAAAATCCACATACATTATGGAGTTCATCTTTAGCGCCTTCAGGGATCCTAAAGGGGCCGACAATCTCTCTCCCCATGATTCCAGCCCAAAACATTACTCCACCTCCTCCTTGTTGGCGCTGTAGCCGTGTTTGCGTGGGGTGTCCATCAACCAGCCATCCTCCACTCCATCCATCTGGACCATCGAGCGTTGCACGGCACTCATCCGTGAACAAAACAGTTTTGAAATCAGTCTTCATGTAATGTTTGACCCACTGGAGCCGTTTCTGCTTGTGTGAAGTGGATAGAGGAGGTCGACAGGATGGCGTATGCACAGCTGCAAACCTCTGAAGGACCCTGCATCTTGTTGTTCGGGGGACATTGGAGGCACCAGCAGCTTCAAAAACTTGTCTGCTGCTATGACAAGGCTTTTTTGCCGCTGCTCTTTTAACCTGACGTAATTGCCTGTAGGAAAGAGTCCTCAATTGTGAATCAGCTACATACTTCTTGATTGCCAAGACACTTCATCCTGATCATCGCACAATGTTGATTGTAGTCATACCTTGACCTAAACACTCCACAATTTGTTGCTTCTCAGCAGCCGACACATCCTTTTTCTTTCCCATTTTGGCAGAAAATGTAGGCTGCTTAATAATGTGAGACAGCCTTCTTAAGTAGTCTTGCCTTTCATTGGACACACCTGCCAAACTAATTAGCACAGGTGTCTGCAATTGCTTACAGTGATATAAAGATCCCTGACACACATCACCATCAATGAGTTTAACTGACAAACAAACAAATTCTTCCCTTATCACTCCTAAACACTTTTTGCATAATAATTTGGAACACAGTGTACATGTGCTTTTCCACAAAACACCAGTGGTTCACGTAGTGAATCTTACAGTTCGAACTTGCCAACCGTGGTCTGTATGGAGTTGTTCAATAAAGGGCCCAAAATTAAGATAACATAGATGGGAGAGGTCTCTATGAATAGGAATTCCTAAGTATTTGATACCCTGTGAGGGCCAGGCAAAGGGAAAGTTGGACTGGATGGAATCCTATATGGATTTGGGGAGGGAGACATCGAGGGCCTCAGACTTCGCTGCATTGATTTTAAAATTTGACCATGTAACAAAGTGATCTATTTCAGCCATAACAGCATGGATGGATATATGTGATTGAGTGATATATACTAGGACATCATCAGCAAATAGAGAGCACTTGTACTCGGTGCCTCCCACCTCAATCCACCTAATATTGGGGTTATGGCGAATTGATGAGAGCAGGTGCTCCGTCACTAGGATGTATAAGAGAGGGGACAGAGGACATCCCTGCCTTGTCCCATTGGTGATTGTGAAAGGTGATGAAAATGTTCTGACGCGCCCCTTGGGCCTTGGGACACCCGGAGCCGGACCCTTTTTGGTGGATGCTGGTGGTTGTAGTCTTCGTGGCGGCGACCCGGTTCCGTGGCTCAGGGTGGTCAAACCAGTGGCGGAACTATTTATGTGGTTTTGATGTTTAAATGTCCGACTACGCCACCCGTGGATTGCGGTCAGAGTGAACCGCCGCTGCAGGGCAGACCGCTGAGGCTGGTGTTGTGGGTGCAGCAGAGCGTAGCATAACTCCCCACGGGAGGAGTATAGCCTCAGGGCAGTGTATGCGGAGGATGGGGGTGATGGTGCAGGGCAGCAGCAGTAACGACACGGAGTCAGTGATGCAGTCCAGGGCCTTTACTCACAGTTCTTATTATCCAGACCACGTCTGCAGGTAACGGCTGCCCACGTCGTACTGTGCTCACCAGGTGAGGGGCTCAGACAACTCCCAGATAACTTTGGAGCACTTCACAGGACCCCCTTTGTGTGTCCTTTGTCTGGCCTTTCTTACCAACCCTTCTGTCCGGCTGCCTCGGGCCTCCTCTTGGTAAACTTGGCGCCAGTTTCCCTGACCCTATGTGGTGCCTTCCTAGCGGGTGTAGCGAGGGGCTGCGCCACATAAAATGTCACAGCCTCCGGTTTCTAGCTGAGGGTTGTTTCCTGCCTCCACTAGTTTCGGGGACCGGTCTCCCCCTTTGGCCTGACCCCTCCACGCAGGTGGATTCGGGCGTGCAGTGGCGACTCGCCCGTCCGCACCCCTGGGATCCCTTCATTCCTCGTTCCTGGAGCCTTCTCCGCTCCTCTTCCTTCCTTCTCCCTCTTCCAGGCCTGGGCCTCTGTTACTAGGCCCGCCTCCGGAGCAGAGCTCATGCAGAGCCCCTGCTCCCTGCCACTTCTGCTCAGACTTCTCTGCACTGAACTAAGATGGTGCCCACCTTTTATACTCCCTTCTCAATGCTTCCTCCCTGCTCCTGCACTACAGGGTTCCCCTTCCTCACTGTTCCCTCCCCCCACTCCAGCCAGGGACAGGGACTGTCGTGCCCATCTCAGAGGCATATTGGTCGCCCTGCCCCACGGCAATGTGGTGTAATGCATGCAGGTGTCGGGTCCTGATCCACACTCCATCCTTACCTGAGAGTGAGATATCACACCTCTGGGTGAGGTGCAATACCTCTGTAGCAACCGAGCCCTCAGGGTGCTACAGTTCCATTTATCTTCAGCCTAGGTGACGTATTGTGATACAGGGCCGTGATTTTGGCTATAAAAGGGTCCCCTAGACCCCTACCCCAAGCTTTTTAAGAGAATCATATATGGCGTGCCAGGAGACTCTATGGAATGCTTTCTCAGCATCCAACGAGAGTATCTAATTACAAATTTTTAACTGCATCTAGCCCAGGAAATACTTTGTGCCTAGTAGCAGTGTCTGCTAGTCAGCGGATTATCCCGGCTGTTAAGCAAGCTACACCACCTGTAGTTTGGACACTTAATTTTTTCAAAGGAAATGCTTCGGGACCACGGGATACTCAGTGAAGAGCATCAGGAGGCACCCCAAGGCATAGGGGCTGGGACTGGCAGTAGGATGCCTTGCGGTGGACAGCCGAGCTCGATCCTTATAAAAGCTTTTTAACTGCAGCAGCTTTAGTGGACGCTACTGGAGCTGGAATTACGCGGCTGCTGGCATGAGACTTGCCCTCCAATAGATCCTTGTAAATGGATTTAAAGTGTATTCATTCAAATTAGAGAGACAATTTAAATTAAAAAGCTTAGAGCTGCCTCCACCACAGGGGGGCTCGCTCGACCCACCAGCGGACAGGCACCAGTATTGGGAGAGGGGGGCTGGCCGTCAGGGTTCACCGCTGCTCTGGCACAAACCCGGCGACACGGAGGTGGCACGGGCAGGAGCGGACTGAACGTGTCGGCTTCTCACTTTTTGGATTTTAGAAGGGCATGACATGCCTATATCTGTGTCTCCCCCTCCTTTTACTCCTCCACCTCTTTTCTTTTCGCATGACTATATGTACTTGTCACTTTTCCATGTGTTAGTTGTGTCTTCTGAGCAGTTTGTCAGCTTTTGGACACCTTTGAAGGTGTTTTCTATGTGTTTCTATGTGTTTTTGTTTGCCTGCCATTGGTTTTAACGGTGTTCGAAGGTGTTCGACGAACAGTTCGGCGAACACACGGGTGTTCGACGAACCGAACCGAACTCGAACACTACGGGGGTGGCTCAACACTAGTAGCGAATGTGCACTACTACTCCATTCACAAAGAAGACTAAGGATCCCCAATTTTGGGATATTCTTAAGGTCAGACCCCCAGGGATCATACGTTCATCTCCTATCCTGTGGATATGTGTGAAATAATTTTCATTAGAATTCCCCTTTAATAAATGACTTATAACAGAATACCGAACATATGTAATTGAATAGAAAAACGCGGAGTTGTAGTGTTACAATAGCCGGAGATGTTGGAGACCAAAATCATCATTATGTTCTGCAGACCCAGCCATGGCTAACCACGAGAGATGAAACACAAGTATAGTGCATATGTGGCACCCCTGCGGGTTCAGTCGCCACAGAGGTACTGCATCTCACCTAGAGGTGTGATATCTCACTCTCAGGTAAGGATAGAGTGCTGCCCGGGACCCTAACACCTGCATCCAACAATACACTACTCCAGACCAGCAGGAGGGGGAATGATGCGCTGCTCCTCTGCTCAACCCTGTCCCTGGCTGGAGTGGGGGGAACCAAAGTGAGGGGAAACCATGTAGTGGGTGTGGGTGGAGGTAGAGTAAATCAGGGGAGCATTGGAAGAAGTGGTATAAAAAGAGGGTGGAACATTCTAGAGGGAGTAGAGCCAGAGATCAGTCTGAGAGGAGAAGTAGAGGGAGCAGGAGCTCTGCAGGAGCTCTGCTCAGGAGGAGGAGGGCCTAGCCAGAGAGGCCCAGGACAGACTGAGGAGGAGAGGAGCAGGAGGAAGGCTCCACGAACGAAGAAGGGATCCCAGGGGTACGGGCAGTGCTGGAGGCCACCCGTACGCCCGAATCTGCCAGGCGGTGGAGGGATCGAGCCGCAGAGGGGATCGGCCCCTAATTAGTGAGAATTACAAAGTTCAACTGGAAACCGGAGGCTTCTGTACTTTCTGGGTGCTGTTGCCACATCCGTACTCAAGTCGCCAAAAAGGTAACCACATAGGATCCAGGGAACTCCAGGTTGCCCAGAAAGATCCGAGGATACCGGCTTGGGACATTGTTTGGCGAGGCGCAAGGCAAGAAGGGTGAGGGCCAGCGCAGGAAGACGGCTGAGAAGGACATATAGAACGGGGTCCTGTCAGGCACTCTTGAAACACCTGGGAGTTTGCTGAACCCCTGCCTGGTGAACGCAGCGTGACGTGGGAGGTCGTAATCCGGAAAGTGCAACCTGAGGAACTTAACAACTGTGAGTAAACTCTAAATACTGCACCCCACTGTCTCTGTGAAATTGTTGCTGCGCCATCACCCCCTGCACTACACTGCACCACGAGTGCTGCTTCCATAACAGCAACATCTACACTGCCCTGGAGCTAAGCTTTACCTGTGGAGAGCTAAACCAACTCTGCTGCATTCACACCAGCTCCAGAGGACCTGATCCGCAGCGGCGGCTCCCTTTAGCCGCATACCACAGGTGGCGTCATGAACTGTATATAATAATATTCCCTTTTTGATTGACCGCCCTGGGTCACGGACCGGGTCACCGCCACTGTGACATCTCCCCTAGCAACGACCGGCCCGGAACGAGTACCCCACGGCCCAGGGGTCGCGTCACATACAATTTTTGTAATACAGACTTACCTTGTAAAATGACAGATATACAAGAAATAAAGGTACATTAAAGAGGACCTTTCACCTTTCACGATGTAATAGTGACTGTAAAGTAGAATAAAACTTTTTTTTGTAATTTCAGCTCTACTTTGCTGAGATATTTGCAATCAAAGTATTTAGCACCTAATGAGTTAACTTTTTTAAGCCCAAGTGGGCGTTACCAGACAGTTTTAACTGGGGTTGTGTACTTCTTCACCCTGTATGATTCTGGCAATCGTAAGCAAGTAGCAAAACACAGGAGAAAAAGAACACGCCCACACCATAGCTTAGAGCAGATTTCTCAGTGCATGAGATGTATGACAGTCTGATCTCCTGGTCTAACCTCCTGCATGAGTCAGTGTGGTGGGAGGGACAATGTGGCTGAGTTTAACTGTGTCGCATTACAAACCATTCTATCACATCTCCTGATTACTGGGTATCAACTAAAAAAAATGCTTTATTCCGCTCTGCTGCCATGATTACATTGTTTGTCTAGTTCAATATGGAAAATTTGATGAAAGGTCCACTTTAAAGAAAATTACACCATCTCAATATTAAAGAACTCAATTAACAATATCGTTTTGTTTTCATAAAATCCAATTACCACGTTGTGATTGGGATGCTGTAGCTTATCAGTATTTTGGACATGGCTCGAAAGATCAAAGTATTGTAATCTACCAAGAATCACTCATGGTTTATTGACTACAGTAAAGTTTCTGTAATTAGAAAATTAGGAAAGGGGGGGGGGGGAAGTAACAGGCATACTTAGAGTCAGACTGATGGAAGCGTTAGACAAGTATACAAAATACCTAATGAAAGTATTAGAGCTCGAGGATGATGATCAATGATTCAAGAAGTTTTAAGAAAAGCATCATATTGCGATACTCTATCAGGAGATGCTTATGCAATATATGTCTATATGTGGCCACCCAGTGGTTATGACGTTCACTGCAGCCTGTCAAAGCTTTTGCCAGCGTGAGGGGATAATATATGCAGTGGGAAATTGGAGTTGAAACTTGTAGAAAGGTAATGGAGGACAGTAGAGAGGAACGAATCTTTTGAAATTTTAATGTGCTAGCTTTCTAGAATTTTTCACAAAAATTTGATTTGTTGCAAAGCGAATCGCAAGTACTTCAAAGCCTCCAATTGCCTTGACAAGACGTGTGTTACTCTCTGAGATCCCTTAGGACTTTATTAAACCCTTTTCATAGTCTTAGTAATGTCCAAGTAATCTCATGGCTACCACCTGCACCAGTGACCCTATTCCCTCACATCTCCTTCAGTCCCTTGCTCCAGCTGTCACCACTCACCTAACTAAAATTTTCAACCTTTCCCTCTCATCTGGTATCTTTCCCTCTTCTTTTAAACACGCCAGCATACAACCATTACTTAAAAAACCATCCCTCGACCAGAACTGCACGGCCAACTACAGACCTGTTTCCAATCTTCCCTTTATCTCTAAACTCCTGGAACGCCTGGTCCATTCCCGTCTAATCCGCTATCTCTCAGACAACTCTCTTCTTGACCCTTTACAATCTGGTTTCTGCTCTTTACATTCTACTGAAACTGCCCTCACTAAAGTCTCTAATGATTTACTAAAAGCTAAATCTAATGGTCACTGCTCCCTGCTGATTCTCCTGGATCTCTCTGCAGCATTCGACACTGTGGATCACCAGCTCCTCCTCACTATGCTCCGCACTATTGGCCTCAAGGACACTGTTCTCTCCTGGTTCTCCTCCTATCTCTCTGACCGCTCCTTCTCTGTGTCTTTTGCTGGCCCCTCCTCCTCCCTACTTCCCCTTACTGTCGGGGTTCCTCAAGGATCAGTCCTAGGCCCCCTTCTTTTCTCCTTATACACCGCTCCTATTGGACAAACAATCAGTAGATTCGGTTTTCAGTACCATCTCTATGCTGATGACACCCAATTATACACCTGTGCTCCGGACATCACCCCTGCATTACTACAAAAGACCAGTGATTGTCTTTCTGCTGTGTCTAACACTATGTCCTCCCTCTACCTAAAACTGAATCTGTCAAAAACTGAACTCCTCGTCTTTCCTCCCTCCATTAATCTACCTGTGCCCGATATTGCCATTTCCGTTTGTGGCTCAACCATTACTCCCCAGCAACAAGCCCGCTGTCTTGGGGTCATTTTTGATTCAGATCTTTCCTTCTTTCCTCACATCAAATCACTCGCTCGTTCATGTCATTTACACCTCAAAAACATCTCAAGAATCAGGACTTTTCTCACCTTTGACTCGGCAAAAACTCTTACTGTAGCTCTTATTCATTCTCGTCTTGACTATTGCAACTCTCTACTGATCGGGCTCCCTCTTACTAAACTCTCCCCTCTCCAATCCGTCCTGAACGCAGCAGCCAGGATCATATTCCTCGCCAACCGCTACTCCGATGTCTCTTCCCTGTGCCAGTCATTGCATTGGTTACCCATCCAATATAGAGTTCATTTTAAACTTATCACGCTTACCCACAAAGCGCTCCATGCTTCAGTACCCCCCTACATCTCCTCCCTTGTCTCAGTCTACCACCCTACACGTGCCCTCCATTCTGCAAATGACTTGAAACTAAAATCCTCCATAATCCGAACCTCCCACTCCCGTCTCCAAGATTTCTCGCGTGCTGCGCCAATTCTCTGGAATGCACTACCCAGGACAGTTCGATTAATTCCCAATACCCACAGTTTCAAGCGAACCCTAAAAACACATTTCTTTAGACTGGCGTATCACCTAAACACACTCTGTCCATCCCAGCTTTCCCCCATATTAAAATCTTCTTCAACTTCGGGTTCAAACCAACCATGCACATAAAAGCCTCTGTCAGGACTGCACACATACTGGCTGGCGACCAGTCCATGTATTATTATTTATCTTATTCAGTATATCAAGGCTGCATTATACAATATATGTACTTTTTACCTTTTGTGTCTCCCCCACTTCCTCATAGACTGTAAGCTCGCGAGCAGAGCCCTCACTCCTTTCGATATGAGATATGCTTATTCTGTATTGTCTGTATATGTCCCCCCTAAAAATTTGTAAAGTGCTGCGGAATATGTTGGCGCTATAAAAATAAACTATTATTATTATTATTATTATTATTATGGCTATGGGTAAACAGTTGATAGCTGTTTTTCACTGCTGTGCTGTCACACACACAATGTGTACAGTTTATTCAGTGCTTTCTTTTACTATCTCTGTTGCCAAGCTGTGAGTTGGGACATCCTCTCACCATCCAGGTTCACCCAAAACATGGCTGCTGCAGTCCCTGTCTAGGCTTTTATACAGGCTCTGATAGTCTCTCCTTATTGACTTTACTATAGCCCATAATGGAATAGCTAAGGCATTATGTGGAAGTCTGCGGGGCCAAGCCAGAAGTCATGTAATACTCGTCTGGCTGGGTAAAATAGTAGTGAGCATTGTTTTGACTATTTGCAAATTGCTTAAATTTGATGGTGCATTGAATTTCCTAGATTTTGAAACTCATTTGATTTGCTCATCTCCAGTGGGCATAATATGGGAAAGTAGCCAAACAGAGCTCCTCTCTAGAGGATTCAGCATGAAGGTGAATTATATGTATAGCCTATCAGAACTGTCTAATGCTCCAAAAATACATAAAAAAAGGTTCTAATATCCCAAATACATTTTATACAATATTTACATAATAACTAAAAAAAAATTGCAGAATTGTGTGAGCACTCTGCACATTAGCCTTATATTCATTTTATTATAATCTCTGTTACTGCTGAATATACTATCACATACCTACTTCAGAGAAGGAAAAAATACATCGACTCTTCAGCATCACATCTTCATTGCATTTGGAATTGTGATACTCATCACAAAAACACTTAACACACCATAAACTCCGACCATTTGTGAAATCAAGAACGGGAAGAATGAGGAGCTCCCAGAATACTTAATATACTGCTATGTAGCATTGCCAATAATTACACAACACATTCCACTGCAGAAACAAGGACGTGATTGTCATCCTGTACAATGCAGGAGCGTGGGGAAGAAGAAATACAGAGAAGCAGCAACTGCATTTGTTAGGGTGGTCTCACATTGCGTTCCGGTACCCATTCGGTGGCCTCTTTGGGACTTACATCTGAATCCCCCGCAAAATGGGATTTGGACGTATGCGCCTATGAGGCCATAGACTATGATGGTGCTGGCAGAGTGAACGTACGTTCTGCCATGCATAATTTTCAGTGTATACACCTACTGGAGGCGGACACTCAAACGCAGTCTACTACGAGGAGGAGTGCTTAGCCTAATATAGTATGGAGGCAGTCGTCACCTCCAATGGTATACCATGCCTTGTCATGGCTGGTGGGCTCACATGTATTGGCCAATTTGTGAGCTGTGATCCTTTATTTTTACTTCAAGTATATTCTATACAACAGTCTACTAAAATGACAGCTGGTGTTTTACACATTTCAGAAGAACTCATCAGCCATAATAGGATCACATCTTATATAGTTGCCACTGTACAGCCATTAAGGATGGACTTTCATAGCCTATATAAAAATCGAGGCAGGGAATGCAGCAGCCATATTGTGGTGAATCTGGATAGTGAAAGGACGTCAGAGTTCACAGCTTACGGAGAGAAACCATAAAACACTTAAGACACTGTACAGATAGTGTGTGACAGCACAAGAGTGGAGATTAGTTGGTTAGGAAAAGATAATATTGTCATTTTTGATTCGCCATGTATCGAATTTCCTGGGAAAATGAGCTGAATCTGGTGAATTCAAGTTTCAAATGATTTGCTCATTTCTAATTATATCTATTAAAAGGAACAATGTTCTTGTACCTGAGCGGAGCTGCTCAACCTCCGAGCCCTGTAGCAGATGCTATGGCAGCTAGTACTATTAATACTACCTATGCATGTAACGACTTTCTGTGCTTTGGGTTGTGAAACCATAAAAGGGTGCTTTTTAAACTCTGAGGTCCAGAAATCTGCATGCAAATCTCAAACCCTCCATGACAATTCCTGATTAACCAATACAGACAAAAAATAGCAAATGAGGCAACAGTCTGAAATTCATTTTTCGACAGAGCCATTGGAGCAAAACGAACAAACCTGTTGAAAAATATGAGCGCAATTTATCTTATTAGAAAAGTTTCTACGGAACTAAATAACAGAACTTCTATGACAAGTCTGGCATTTCAGAGATTAGCAATCGTCTGAAAACCCTCCAGATAACATCATCAGCCACATAAAGAGAAAAGCCGATCCTCTGTACATTTCTTACCATGACATACGGATCAAGATGCCGAAAAGTGGAACTAGACAGCTAACTTGACATGTTTAATGGTTTTTATTGGTCATGTTCTCAGCTGAAAAATGGATACAATCGTATCCAGTCCGGATAATGCTCTTTCAGCTGCACACAATGTATCAGTCTGTGGTTCAGGCTGTTTAGCTCACAGAGCATTGTTGGTAAGGTTTACTGCCTCTGATTGTAAACAGGAGTCTCCTTCACTGACCACAAGTAATGCAGAATCTTGAAATGGTGAAGAATTTGAACACAACTCTTTTAGAATGTGGTAGAACTTTTCCTTTATATAGAGATGAAGCAGAATTTGCACAATACCTGAATTCCTCATTAATGGCCACCATTATGATTTTAGGTTCAAAGTTATTTCTTTATCAATTTCATTCTATATTTGCATAGGGGTCTCTCTTAGACTTTTATAATAAAAATATATTGTCAGCATGAAGTCCCAACTAGGGGGAGTTTATGCAGTTTGCATTGGACTGAATTGAGGCTGTGTAAATCCGAAAGCTGTAATTCTCCCCAGTGGATGGGTAGCTGGTATCGCAATGTTCTGCAATGAAAGCAGTTCTATGCCTAGCCCTCTATTACCATGGGCCCCATAGCAGCTGGGTATCATCTTCTGCAGTCCGCATCACTAATGTCCTACCTCTCAATCTGCCAAGCCAGACCTTATCTGAATAATGAAGTGAAAGGAAATCAATTAAAGAAACACTACTATCAACGCTTTATCATTTTAATATATTGCAGTCATCATATTATATAGCAATGTGTACTTACAATTGCTCATTTTGCCTTTCTACCCAGATAATTCTTCTCTTTTCCATTAGGTCTATAACATCATGTGATTAAAAACAGACTTGCTGAATCCTTCTAAGCTCTAATTACGAGCTGTCTGCCTTTCTTACTTTCACTTACACCACTCGTTTTGTGCACCTGATTCTTCAAAAGGTGTACGCCAGCACGTCTCCTCATCAAGTCCAACGTAAGCAATGCCGGTATCGATAAATAGGGCCTAAACAGAGGCGTATCTAGGGGTTCAACTCAGTGGGGGCAAAACATCTGAGTGGGTCCCTAACTGGTAACTGTGATTACACCTATGGTGGCACACCATAAAAGTGGGTATATATATATTACTGAAAATAATCTCTATACAATTCTGATAATACTGCCATATGGTGACCATACAGTGGTAGATACCAGTCCTGCAGAACATATAAGAGAATACAGTACAGTTATATGTACCGTACTAACTTACGTTCTTTCTGATGGAGTTGTTCACTTTTCCCGTCTTTTCCATCTGGCCCAGACTGTCATGACAACTTCTCCAGCCAGGACTCATCTACAGGGTTTACAACAAAGACAATTGACTTCTCACATTTCCAGCACGGTCCCCATCTATTCCCAACCTGCACAACCTCCTCATCCTGCTGATACCCCAATACTGAGCCTCTGCCCCCACAGTAGCTCCCACACTGTATAAAAGCACCCACAGTACTCCACATACTGTATACTGACCCCCACAATTTATGACCGCCCCCCACAGTAGTTCCCGTACTGGATATAGGCCCCCACACTGACCCCCCCATTAGCTTCCCCACTGTATAATGACCCCCGCATTATCTCCCACGCTGCATAATGACCACATTATAAACTCCCACGCTGTATAACGACTCCCATATTAGCTCCCACACTGTATAATGGTTCCAGAATTAGCTCCCATGCTGCACAATAGCTCCAACATTAATTCCCATGCTGTATAATGGCCCCAACATTAGCTCCCACGCTGCATAATGACCACATTATAAACTCACACGCTGTATAATGACTCCCATATTAGCTCCCACACTGTATAATGGCTCCCGAATCAGCTCCCATGCTGTACAATGGCTCCAACATTTACTCCCACGCTGTATAATAACCCTCATTAGCTCCCACACTGTGTCATGGCCCCCACATTATCTCCCACACTGTTCAATGGCTCCAACATTAACTTCCAGGCGGTGTAATGGCCCCTGAATTAACTCCCATGCTGTATAATGGTCGCCACATTCCCCCCCCCCCCACTGTATAATGGCCCCAACATTAGCTCCCATGCTGTATAATGGCCTCTACATTAGCTTCCACGCTGTGTAATGGCCCCTGCATTAGCTCCCACACTATAAAATAGCCCCCGCATTAGCTTCCATGCTGCATAAGTGCCCCCAACAATAGTCCCTACATTGTATAAGAGGGCCCCCACAGTAGCCCCCACATTGTATGATGACTTTATGATGCCCCCACAGTCCCATCACACATTTTAAATAAAATACATACTATACTCAACTAATAAAGGATCTTGACAAGTCCACCCCGCAAAGCGGATAAAGCAGGGTGGATAACATTATGTCATTGCATGCACAGGATATCAGAGCACTGGTGTGGCGTGATGACATCACCGCACCGGGACTCTGAAGTCCTGTGCTTAGCTTACACCGGCTCATCACATAGAGCGACCTGCAGTCTACAGAACAGAGATCGTTAGTGCGGGAAGACAATTTCTCCCCGCTCTACCGCCAGGCTTAACTGTATCGGAGTGCTGTGCATGCCGATATACTTAACATTGTCAATAGCTGCGGGTGGTCCCCTTGGAGTGCGGGGCCCTGGGCGACCGCACCTTCTGTACTCCCCCCCTGGTAGCTACGCTACTGGGCCTAAAGTCTGTGCCATTTTAGAGTTTCAAACTAAATGTGTGCCATTGTAGAGTCTTATACCAGTCTGTGTCATCATATAGTCTCATATCAAGACTGCGCCATCAGAGTTTCATAAAAGTCTCTGCCATCATAGTCTCATACTAAGACTGTCTCATCTTAAAATCTCATACTATGTGTCATCATAGATCCACCAAACAACCCTATGTCATTATTTATTCTCATACCATTTCTGTGCCATTTTTGACTCTTAAACAAAATTTTAAATGGATGGAGTCTGCTCACCACACTGGAGGTCCTCTAAACGGAGTTTGGGACACTTCGCATGGATATGGGCTTGGCAAGATCCGCCAGGAAGCTTGCAAGGAAGGAAGGAAGGAAGGAAAAAAATCCAGTGTAGAAAAACAATCCCAAAAATTGTTAATTTTTTTGTTTTTATATTTAAAACTTAACATTTATTCCATTGTATAAAATCTTTATAGAGATTCAAAAACAAAGAAGATAGACACGTAGGGAATCAAGGATAGAAAAATACTGACATGTTTCGGCAAAATGCCTTATCCATGGTCTGAGTTGAGTCTTACAACAAATCTGTGACATCTTAAAGTCTCAAACCAAGTCTGTACCATGGTAGAGTTTCATACCAAGTCTGTGCCATTGTAGATCCTTTCACCAAGTCTCTGCCATTGTAGATCCTTTCACCAAGTCTCTGCCATTGAAAAGCCTTCTCCCATGTCTGTATCATTGTAGAGTCTCATACCAAGCCTTTGCCATTGTAGAGTCTCATATCAAGTCTTTGCCATTGTAGACAAAGTAGAAGGATCAGGGCACTCACGTGTATACGATCAATTGACAAAATCCTGCAAGGGGGTGAAACGTTTTATTGTAGTTTTCCTACATGTGGAATAAATGAATTGATCGTATACACGTGAGTGCCGGGATCCTTCTACTTTGCTTGCAATCTATTTCTCCACGTGCACCACCATTACTAACAAGGACTATGGAGTGCCGACTATTTCTTTATATCTACTTTGCCATTGTAGAGTCTCAGACCAAGTCTTTGCCATTGTAGAGTCTCATACCAAGTCTTTGCCATTGTAGAGTCTCATACCAAGTCTTTGCCATTGTAGAGTCTCATGCCAAGTCTTTGCCATTGTAGAGTCTCATGCCAAGTCTTTGCCATTGTAGAGTCTCATGCCAAGTCTTTGCCATTGTAGAGTCTCATACCAAGTCTTTGCCATTGTAGAGTCTCATACCAAGTCTTTGCCATTGTAGAGTCTCATATCAAGTCTTTGCCATTGTAGAGTCTCATACCAAGTCTTTGCCATTGTAGAGTCTCATATCAAGTCTTTGCCATTGTAGAGTCTCATACCAAGTCTTTGCCATTGTAGAGTCGCATACCAAGTCTTTGCCATTGTAGAGTCTCATACCAAGTCTTTGCCATTGTAGAGTCTCAGACCAAGTCTTTGCCATTGTAGAGTCTCATACCAAGTCTTTGCCATTGTAGAGTCTCATACCAAGTCTTTGCCATTGTAGAGTCTCATGCCAAGTCTTTGCCATTGTAGAGTCTCATGCCAAGTCTTTGCCATTGTAGAGTCTCATGCCAAGTCTTTGCCATTGTAGAGTCTCATACCAAGTCTTTGCCATTGTAGAGTCTCATACCAAGTCTTTGCCATTGTAGAGTCTCATATCAAGTCTTTGCCATTGTAGAGTCTCATACCAAGTCTTTGCCATTGTAGAGTCTCATATCAAGTCTTTGCCATTGTAGAGTCTCATACCAAGTCTTTGCCATTGTAGAGTCTCATACCAAGTCTTTGCCATTGTAGAGTCTCATACCAAGTCTTTGCCATTGTAGAGTCTCATACCAAGTCTTTGCCGTTGTAGAGTCTTATATCAAGTCTCTGCCGTTGTAGAGTCTCATACCAAGTCTTTGCCATTGTAGAGTCTCATACCAAGTCTTTGTCATTGTAGAGTCTCATATCAAGTCTTTGCCATTGTAGAGTCTCATACCAAGTCTTTGCCATTGTAGAGTCTCATACCAAGTCTTTGCCATTGTAGAGTCTTATATCAAGTCTTTGCCATTGTAGAGTCTCATACCAAGCCTTTGCCATTGTAGAGTCTCATACCAAGTCTTTGCCATTGTAGAGTCTCATACCAAGTCTTTGCCATTGTAGAGTCTCATATCAAGTCTTTGCCATTGTAGAGTCTCATATCAAGTCTTTGCCATTGTAGAGTCTCATATCAAGTCTTTGCCATTGTAGAGTCTTATACAAAGTCTGTACCATTGTACAGTTTCTTGACAAGTCTGTTTCATCATAGTCTAATACCAGTCTGTGCCACCATATAGTCTCTAATCAAGTCTCAGAGTCAGTCTCTAATCAAGTCTCAGAGTTTCAAAAAAGTCTTAACCATCGTAGAGTTTCATACGAAGTCTGTCTGATCTTAAAGTCTCATACTGAGTCTGTGCCATCGTAGATCCCCAACCAACTCTGGGTCATCATTGATTCCAAAAGTCATCACAAGTCTTTGTAATTGTAGAGTTTATACCAAGTGTTTGCCATTGTATCGTCTTATACCAAGTCTGTACCATCTTAAAATCTCATACCAAGTCTGTGCCACTGTAGAGTCTTATACCAAGTCTTTGCCATTGTAGAGTATTATACCAAGTCTTTGCCATTGTATCGTCTTATACCAAGTTTGTACCATCTTACAATCTCATACTTATACAAAATCTCTGCCAACATAGAGTCTCATACCAAGCCTGTACCATTGTACAGTTTCTTGACAAGTTTGTGCCATCATAGCGTCTAATATCAAGTCTGTGCCATAATAGTGGCTTACACAAAGTCTTTGCCATCACAGAGTCTCACGCCAAGTCTGTGCCATTGTAGATCTCATACTAAGACCGAGCCTTTTCAAAAATATCTTCAATTGATACAGGCTCACTAGCAGTCATCAACATTGACTTATAGAGCACGCCTTGGAAAATTCTCGCAAGGTTAAGCAGGAACACTGATGAATTCAGAGATTATAGCATGGTGACAAGCAGGGCAATTATACCTGATGTATGAGACTGAGATCAGAAGAGGAGACAAATGAATAAGGCTTAGAGCACTATAAATTAGTTTAGTGAGCGAGGCCAGATAATAAATGTTGATTATTCTATAAAATGTCTAATGACATAGAAAAATGATGACAGTAATGTCCGCAATGAACAGAATAGAGGCGGCGGGCAAATTATACAGACAAACGGACACCAATTATAGGTGTGAGGTCAAGGTGTCCCAATGTCTATCATACTTTACCCTTTCCTGCATTTGGGGTCATTGTACCCTTAAATAACAGCTTAGCTCCCAGCGCAGAACTATGATTTCAGCTCTGACAATGTATAATTGTTATCTTTGATTTGGGGAAGGCATTGTCATTTTTAACCCATTTTTCACACTTTTGACCCATCAATGAACCATTCAACCTGTGTTCCTCTGCCGTGTGCCTCTATTTACATTGACTATGCCTGTTTCTGACATTACCCTTCTCCACAAAGAACTGTCCTTATCTGCAGTATTCATATAAAAATCAATACAAGAAATAAAAAAGGAGGAATTTATTATTCCTGTACGCCACTTTTCGGGAGTGGAAAAATTATAAAATTAGCTGCATCTTATTCAAAAAAATTTATATGACTTTCACTTTTTGTATTGAAGAACTGAAATAAATTAACTTTTTGATTATATTCTAATTTAGTGAGAAGCACCTGTATATCTAGAAGTAATGGTTTATCATAGAACCATCACAATATAGACCATATAGTACCGATGCATGAAATATATACTGAGATGGTTAGGTGCAGTCTGTAGTAATTGATAATCAAGTAGGTGCCAATAATTATAATTAGTAAAGATAAGTTTTTACCTAAAGAGACATCCAATGGACAGACCTTCACCCGACGCACGTTTCACTCATCTTCATTGATACTATATGGGTCTATATTGTGAATATATAAATGATGCGCCCCCTGGGCTGTGGGGTACTCGGTAGCCGGGTCGGTTGATGCTGGGGATGTCATGGTAGCAGTGACCCGGTCCGTGACCCAGGGCGGTCAATTAAAGATTAAAGAAAAGGGGAATAAAGTTTTTATAGAGATAATGTTCGTGATGCCACCTGTGGTATGCGGCTATATGGAGCCGCCGCTGCGGTGCAGATCCACTGGCGCTGATGGTGATGCAGCAGAGTTGGTTCAGCTCTCCACAGGCAGAGCTTAGCTCCAGGGCAGGTAATAGTGATGTTATGAGGTAGATGTTGCTGGGCGGTGTAGTGCAGGGTTAGTGATGGCGCAACAATAATTCCAGGACACAGTGGGGTGCAGTCTTCAAGGTTTACTCACAGTTGTTCAAGACTTCAGGTTCCCAAGGCCAGTGTGTAACCTCCCATGTCGTCCTGTGTTCACCAGGGAAGGGATTCAGCAACTCTCAAGTCTCTCAGGAGCACTTAAACGGGACCTCGTTCTATGCTCCTTTCTCGGTCATCTTCCCTGCGCTGGCTCTCGCCCTCCTGCGCCTCACAATCAGTGTCCCAAGCCGGTAGCCTCGGGTCTTGTCGGGCAACTTGCAATCCCCTGGACCCTATGCGGCCACCTTTTCGGCAATGTAATTGTGGTGGTTGGGTGCTGCACCTTGCAAGTACAGCAGCCTCCGGTTATCTAGCTGAGCCTGTTTGTTCTCCACTAGTTTAGGGGCTGTTCCCCTCTGCGGCCTGATCCCTCCACGTCCGTGTAGATTCGGGTGCATGGGTGGCTTCCTGCTCTCACCGTGCCCCTGGGATCCCCTCTGTCTCTGGAGCCTTCCCTCTGCTCCCGTCCTCTACCTCCTGGGCCTCTCAGACTTGGCCCACTCCTCTATCTCTCCTTTCAACTCCTGCTCCAAGCACTGGAGCCAGGAGCCTGGACCTCCTACACTGCTCTCCTGAGCAGGACTGGCTGTTTCTAGATGGTTCCCTTTCTTCTTATACTCCTACTGATGGTGCTCCCCTGATCTACTTCCTCCACCCACACCCACTATATGGTTCCCCCTCTCTTTGTTCCCCCCCTTTCCAACCAGGGACAGGGCTCAGCAGTGGATTAGTGCATCTTGCCCCTCCTGCTGGTCTGGAATGGTGTATTGTTGGATGTAGGTGGGTGTTGGGGTTCCGGGCAGCACTCCCTCCTTACCTGAGAGGGGGGTACCACACCTCTGGGTGAGATGCAGTACCTCTGTGGCGACTGAACCCGCAGGGGCGCCACATAAATATATCTTCTGATGCATTTGTGTTGTGCACATAGATTTATTGTGAATGGCACACATTACCAATTAACTACACCTACACAAATATACTGTTATAACACTATTTAACAATTGTACTGTCAGTATTTTTTGTTATTTATTGTATTATTCCTGTGTTCTTCTTTTTGGCATGAGGCTCCTTATTGTTTGATATTTTCTCTGTTTTTAATATGAATTATTAATAAAATTGAATAGTTTTATCCTCTTTGTCTTGTACACTTCCTGACCTGAGATTTACTCATTAATGATATGATCTTTATGTATTTATGTTTCATGAAGCGTTACCCTCCCTTAGGTTAGGGTTTTTGCACAGTTACTAGAAAGAGTGCAGACGTTTATTGCATACTGTTTATACATTAAACTCAATGATAAAGCTGTGTACAATGTGCTCATTGACTCCCCCTTGTGGTGGCTGCAGGCAGCCAGAATTGTACCATTTAATTTGATGTCTACGTAAGGTATTTGGAGCTCTGTATCGGATAAATTATTCTCTATATATCAGGAACTTCAAGAATTATTCCCATCTTCATAGATGGATGTTGTCAGATAGTGCTTGTAAAACTCGTTCAACTGTTCTTGAAATATTAACACTTTTGTGTTCTTTTGTTTGCAGGAAACCTAGGAGACCGACCAACATTGCTTTCTAGCTTTTAAGCTCTCTGCCATAATTGGGAGGTAACAGCATTGCTCCAGTGATTCTGGAAAGTTTCAGAACAGCGCCTACAAGATCAATAGAAAAGAACTTGTACACGCTGCTCATGTTCAGCTGTCTAGCAGCGGTGGTCGGTCTCCAAGGCAACGAGCTGTAAACAAAAGTGATAATATCTTAAGAAGGGCTGAAAATTATAATAGGCAGTAAACAGCGAAATTGCTTATATTTGCAAGAACTATCCGACAGTACTCACTTACAAAAATGGGAAAAACCCTTTAATCCTCACCGAATATAGGACAGAAACATGATCTAATGTGAAACAGTGGTATCTAAAATCAGTCCTTGTGGGTTAAACTCTTTAGTGTATCAAAGGCAATGAACTGTGGCCTTAAACTTTAAGGGAAAACCACAAAAAAAACATAATTTAGGGGGATAATCCCAAGTAAAAATAACAGATCAAATATGACGGAAATAAAACCTCATTACGTAGCGATCATTGTGAGAACCTCGACTCGAGGAACATTTTTCCATTAAGTAAATGTATTTTTGAAACAATCCAATGACCTTGGAAATGGGCTTTTATTTTATAGCTGCGGTCTGTGAGGTCAGGGAAAGTTTATACTTTTCAATATCTAAAACATCAAAATGTTTGAGAGTTGTTTTTTTTTTTATCAGTAAAATCTGCAAATAAAATGCTGAAAATAGTTTTAAAGAATTGAAAGTACAAAGTGAATATTGATTCTCTAAGACGGAGCCTGATGCTTTTCATTTTACGTCTCAATGAGCCTTTAAGTGGCTGGAAAAAAAAAAAAAAATGCAAGGTTGTCAGCATATAATGATCATAGGGCTATTACACAGAAAGGGTTTTCTACTCATGCCATTCGCCTGACACTCCAAGTCAATTTTTAGAATAAGCTTTCATGTGCTGGTACATCATTTTTGCCATCTCTTCTCCATCATCGGGCAGACTTCCTGGACTCCCAAAAGAGTTGCCAATTTTCACACGCACAGCAAAAGCCAAAAAAGCATTAAAGCCATCCAACCACGACAAGGTGTACCCATCAGGACAGTCCTAACCTGTCTCTAGTATTAAAACCTTACCATGTGTCAAATGACGTTAATGTGAATACGGGTAGAACAAGACAGGGCCAGACAGAAGACCGTTAGGATCGTCACGCTGGGTACACCTTGACGTTGCTTGGATGGCTTCTATGCTCAAAATATTTACATGTACTATTACTATTTTCTTGCTGTAGAGTATATGCTCATTTTGTTTTGTTTTTCTTGGGTTTTGTCTGTGAAATGGCAACTGTGTGAACGTGCTCTTACACTTTGCATGTATATCAGCTCATAGCCCCACTCATTTTATTTTTGTTTTGTTGCAATCTCTTGTACTTTGTACAAATGGTTTATATCCCCCCCTTTCTGAGCTATTTAATCTGTATAGCTTGCCACGGATGGGTGTCTCAGTCAGGACCCTGTCCTGCTCGGCCCTTATTCACACTGATGTCGGTTTGACACAAAGTAAGGTTATAATACTAGAGACAGGTTAGGACCATCCTGATGGATATACACTGACGAGCAAAAGGGTCACAATGTTTTGACCTTCTGACTTTCAAGCTCCATATCTCACCATCCACTTCTGCTTCTAACGTGAGACGACCATCATTTTATAGATAATCATCTCGGTTATCTCATATATAAATCTGACTTGCAGCTATTTAGCATATGATTTGTTACGCAGATTCTTGTCTTGTCACTGCATTGTTACTGTTTTGCTCCAAAAAATCTAAATATAAATTTTTATTATTTTGTTAGTATTTTGTAAATTCACCTTTTGGCTTTCAACACTGCTGAATCGTTCTGGGCATGCTCTTGATCAGATTCAAGCATGTCTCGACCAAAATCTGACCCCAGGTCTCTTCTGCTCGTCTTGTAGGATACTCACACATAGCTCAGCATTGAGACCACCATCGATCCTGGTCAAGTATCCAAAGCATTTGGCTGTGAAACAACCCCATATCATCAGTCTTCCTTCACTGAACTTGACAGTTCCTTCAATTCCTCCATCTGTTAGCCCCTTTTCCCCTTGTTTCTTCGAGACGCATTTGTACCCACCAGAGCCTAGTCTATTGACTTTCGTCTCATCGCTCCAAATCACCAGTTTCCAATCTTCTACTGTCCACTTTTCGTACTTTTTTTTAAACTCGAGCCAACGCTTATGATGATATTGAAGTTGAGGCTTCTTCACCTTTTCTCGGGCCATCATTCCAGGCTTGTGTAATGTGCCTCGCATGGTGATTGCATGGACATCTGTGATCTCACTATTACGAAGCTTATGAGCCTCCTCCACTGCCGCGTTTGTCGCTCCAGAACTGATAGACCTTGTTGACTCCGATATTTTGCCTGGACGTCCACCTCTTGGCTTTTGAATGGATGGACGGACTTCATTTCGTATTCTTCCATCTGTCATGGCGCTCACAAGATGCAGTTTGGCAATTTTCTTGGATTAGAGACCGCTATTGATGAGCTAGATGATGCTGCTTCTCTTTTCTTGGGAAATCTTTTTCATGGCTGCTCCTCAATTTGAACCAGTGATCTTTCACTTGGGAATCAACCTAATAACACACTGAGCTATTAGGGAATGTGAGAACAGGTTGTAATTTGCAATATACAGTAAGAAAAAGATTTTACCACCACCAGGAGCAAAACCGTAACAATGCAGTGACATGATGAGAATCTGCTTAGCTAATCATATGCTAATAAGCTGCAAGTCAAATTTATGCATGAGATAGCCAAGATGATTGTCTATAAAATGATGGTAGTCTCACATTAAAAGCAGCAGTGGATGGTGAGATATGGAGCCTGAAAGTCAAAAGTTCACAACATTGTTACCCTTTTGCTCGTCGCTGTACCTTGTTGTGGTGTGATGGTTTTTATGCTTTTTGATCAAATTAGCATTAACTAAGTCCCCTATGTGATTTACATGTATCAATTACCATTTATTTATTTACTTGCTGTAGAGTATATGTTCATTTTGTTTTTTTCTTGTTTTTTTTTCAAATATTTTGCTTGTATAGCTCATCATAAGGCAATAGAAGAATACAGAATGCTGCTGTATTCTATTCTTTATGTATTTTGCAGTCATAGCAGTTTGCACCTGTTCACACTGTTAAAAAGTAAGGGTAATTTTTTTTTTTGTTTGCATACAAATTTAAAGTACTGGATCATACTTGCCCTCTAAATTTATAGGCTTTTAGCCCAAGAGAAGCAATGCTTGATAAATATTAGGTTTAAGGTCCCTCTAGAGAAAGACCGCCATGTCATGGCTGATGGGCTCTCATGAAATGGCCAATTTGTGTGCGTGAGTACCTTCATTTTATAAGTATATTCTATATAGCAGTAATGCCGTACAAATGTAATATATTCAATGTTTGCTTATATCTTAGAGCTTATAGAGGCAGCTGTATGCTTTTGTCTGCATATCCATCTACCTAACGTAGGTCTATTGTCTGCAGTATTTATCCCTTTAATCCCTGTTATTTTCCACATAATGCTACTTCTGAATGAATCCTTTGAAATGAATGTAGATAAAATCAGTATAAACAGTCTAACCCTGATATTATATCACATTTGACACCTCTATACCAGATTATTTTATAGCTATAAATGACCAGAACAATCCATCGATAACCGTATAAAACCTGTGGTCAAAATAAAGCCCAAGGAGAAGTGATGGACTATAAGAGCAGCTGGTTAACAGGACAATTATTCCCGCCGGTCGCGTGGTCCTGTCCGGCCGGGCTGAGAAGGCTTCTCGCTATGTCTGATTGATGATTTAAGTGCTCACAATTATATCAGCGGAAGGTTCAAGCTGAGAAAAAATTGAAGTTTAAGAAAATAGCATCTGATCCATCCACCTGTTCAAAGAAGCAGTAAATCATTAGACCCAATCCCTCGGAGTCTGCTCTGAAGATCGATTCACTCCACAAGTCCACAATATTATTCCATGGAACAAGAATCTGCTTTTGTATAATTTCGAATCTATTGTTTAAAGGTTTGGACAATATTTAGGAAACATGGCTTCTTTGTTCCAGAAAAAGCTTCATACCTGTCCATGGATTGTATGTGGTACTGCAAATCCATTGAAGTAAATGAGGCACAACCTGTGTACAAGTGTGGCATGTGTGTGCGATTGTGGTATGTGCTGTGTGTGGTATATGGGTGTCTGTGGTGTGTGCATGTGATGTATGTATGTGAGTGTGTGGTGTTGGTGTGTGCAGGTGGTGTCTGTGTGCGTGGTATGTGTAATTGTCGGTGTTTTGGTGTTTATGAGCTGGGTGGGAAAGGAGTGTCCGTAGTGTGTGTGCGCGCGTTATTGATGTGTTTGTGTGCATCATGTGTGTAATGTGTATATGTGTGTGCAGTGTCTGTGTGTGGTGTGTATGTACTGTGTGTGTCAGTGGTGTGTGTATCAAGTGTATGGGCGCAGTGTCTGAGTATGTTTTATGTATGTGCTGTGTGGTGTGTGTGCAGTGCATGTGTATGTGTATGTGTGGCGCCCCGAGGGTTCGGCCGCTACAGGGGTATTGCATCTCAGCCAGATGTGCGATATCTCACTTCCAGGTAAGGATGGAGTGTGGATCAGGACCCCGACACCTGCATGCATTACATCACATTTCCGGGGGGCAGGGCGACCGATATGCTCCAAGTAGAGCACGACAGTCCCGGTCCCTGGCTGGAGTGGGGGAGGGAACACCGAGGAAGGGGGAACCCTGTAGTGCATAGGAGGGAGAGGGCAGTTCCTGGGTGCACTTAGAGGTAGGTATAAAAGGTGGGCACCATCTTAGTTCTGGGAGAAGTCAGTCAGTTCAGTAGTCGGGAGCAGAGGCTCTGCATGGGCTCTGCTCCGCAGGCAGGCCGGAGAGGGCGGCCGGAGCCTGGAGGAAGGAGAAGGAAGGAAGAGGAGCGGAGGAGGCTCCAGGAACAAGGAACGAAGGGACCCCAGGGGTGTGGACCGGCGAGTCGCCACTGCACGCCCGAATCTACCTGCGTAGAAGGGTCAGGCCAAAGGGGGGAGACCGGTCCCCGAAGCTAGTGGAGGCGGGGAACTACCCTCAGCTAGAAACCAGAGGCTGTGACATTTTATGTGGCGCAGCCCCTCGCTACACCCGCTAGGAAGGCACCACATAGGGTCAGGGAACCGGCGCCAAGGTTTACCAGAGAAGGCCCGAGGCAGCTGGACAGAAGGGAGGTCACTGGCAGGGTATGACAGGCCAGAGAAAGGACACACAAAGGGGGTCCTGTGAAACGCTCCAAAGTTATCTGGGAGTAGGCCGAGCCCCTCACCTGGTGAACACAGTGCGACGTGGGATGTTATGACCAGCTGTAGTAACGTGGATAAAGAACTGTGAGTAAATACCCTGGATTGCATTACAGGACTCTGTGTCGTTACTGCTGCTCCCACGCACCATCACCCCCAACTTCCACACTTGCGGCCCTGAGGCTATACTCCTCCCGTGGGGAGTTATACTATCCTCTGCTGCACTCACAACACCAGCCTCAACGGTCTGCCCTGCAGCGGCGGTTCACTCTGACAGAAATCCACAGATGGCGTAGTCGGACAATTAATCACGAACCACATAAATAGACTGCCATTTGAGTTGACCGCCCTGAGCCATGGGACTGGGTCCCCGCCACGCAAGGACTACAACCCCCAGCATCCACAACGGGTCCGGGTATCCCCACACACACGCGGCCCAGGGGCGGGTCACATGCATGTGTGCAGTGTCTGTTTCATGTGTGTTATGTGTGTATCATGTGTATGTGCGCAGTGTCTGAGTATGTTTTATGTATGTGCTGTGTGGTGTGTGTGCAGTGCATGCATGTGTGCAAGCAGTATGTGTGCAGTGTCTGTGTCATGTGTGTTATGTGTGTGGTGGGCACTCGCTTTGATGCCCCCATACGTTTAGTGTGTTGGTAACTGTATGTATCTCATGTGGTGTGTGTGAGTACAGTGTATGCTTGAGTGTGCAAGGTATGTGTGCGCTGTCTGTGTGAGTGGTGACTGTGTATGTGTGTGTATGCATTATGTGTCTCTGTGGTGTGTGTGGTATGTGTGTAGTGTATGTATGTGCGGTGTGTAAAGTGTATGTATGTGTGACGTCTGAGTTTGGTGTGTGTAAGTGGTGACTTAGTGTGTCATGTGTGTGGTGTATGTGTGCAGTGTCTGTAGTGTGTGCACGTTGTGTGTGTCTGTGGGATAAGGTGCATTATTTACATTTGACCACTGCTGAAGCAGATAATTGCTGATGAGAGGGACTGCAGATTGTCGGCCCTCCTCCAATCTGATATTCTACACGTTAGTCCTGGACAACCCCTTTCATTTTAGATTTTTATGTCCTACAGGTTTTTCTCTCACTAGGAAAGCTGCAAATGCTTGTTTATATACTGTGGTAGAGCGGCTTGCTCAGCTGTACACGGAGGTAGACACGGAACACTGTCTCTTTAAGGTTCAGATTGGTTTATCAAAAATGTCATAAACCAACATCGAGTTCATAAAGTAAACACAGTCCATCCGGTATAACGGCAAAGCAAAATAAAAGATACAGCACAGTCCGTATATCGCCCGGGTCCGGCCACTCACGGTTAACAATAGCACATGGTCCAGATTAGCACAAAAACACAACCTCCTCTCTCTCAGGGGCTTTTTTTCTCCATACACTGAACAACACCCGAGACAAAAGGCTGGCTATTTGTAGCCCAGACCACACTCTGGGGTGGAGATATGGTGAATGGCCTCCCGCCCGCACTATGGCCATTCACAATCAAAACATGCCGTTTTAAATATGGCTGATTAACCCTCCCTGCACCTACCTTGCAGGAGAAGACTTCCATGTTTCACATCACTGAAACAAATAGCCTCAGTGAAACATATCTCCCCTCCAGCAATCTGCCAGTGACTTAGTCACAATAAATAGCAGTTCAGATTATGAAGTCCCCAAAGGTATCAGCAATCTATTAGGCCATGCCGTACAGATTTTTGCTAGCCCTTCAGCTGCCATGTTAACTGATAACAGTCACCCAGTAATCATGCTATTGGAGCTTGGTCTGGGGTCCAGGAGTTCTCTGATCCCAACAGGGCAGCATGGTGGCTCAGTGGTTAGCACTGTAGCTTTGCAGCGCTGGGGTCCTGGGTTCAAATCCCACCAAGGACAACATCTGCAAGGAGTTTGTATGCTCTCCCCGTGTTTGCTTGGGTTTCCTCCGGGTTCTCCGGTTTCTTCCCACACTTCAAAGACATACTGATAGGGAATGTAGATTGTGAGCCCCAATGGGGACAGCGATAATAATGTATGTAAAGCGCTGCGGAATATATTGGCGCTATATAAAAATAAAGATTATTATAAAGATTAACTGTGACAGCGAGTGCCTGGCAGTGTGATCTTTTTGACTATGTCACACGGTATGTTGGCAATGCAATACGTGGTGTGTTTTTATGGGGGCAGACTTTTTCTGAATTGGATGGTGGAAGACACTACAGTCAATGAGACATATTCAATACAGTGTGAAAACAGTCATTTCAAGATGGAAGACACTGAGCCTAATATAATAAAACTGTCAACAAAGGTAAAACTGTCTTTATTGCCCATAGCAACCAATAACAACGCAGCTTTCATTTTACCAGAGCTGTTTCAAAAAAGAAAGCTGAGCTATGATTGGTTGCTATAGGATACAAGAACAGTTTTGACCTTAGCCAGTTTTTTTTCTTTATCAATGAGGCTCAATATCCTCCATCTTGAAATTTCTTCTCTCAGAGTGAAAGGCTTTAGTATGAATAAAAAAACCTACACCTAGCCCCTCAAAATATCCAAAAAAAACTTCACGTGCCATAATATGAAATGACACCAGGCTGTATTAAAACTTTTTTGATCCCTTTAAGAACATATTTTGCCAATGAAACCTTGAATGGTAAAGCTTTGGTATTATGGCCATTTCTGCCACGTTCAGTGATTTTTGTTCTAGGGGTTTTGGAGAGTGCGCACTTTTGTGAGGCCATGTTTTCCCGGTCTTCCCCCTGAAGGAACGTCAAGTAAATATGTCCTAAGTGAATAATTTATTCATCAGTTTATGTGAAGATATTTTTGATAAATTTCTTACTTAATCGGAGGTGACTTTAATATGAATTGTTTCTGCGATGCAGTAAAAATAATGCCGACTCGGCAGACGCTGGTGATTCAGGTCACACATTTCCTCCAAATGAGTCTTAAATTCAAGGTGACCATAAAAGTCTACCGATAATATAGTTGTGTACTTATCGCCTGGCGGACATACACGGTGCATGTATACTACGGTAATATACGCTCACCTCACCCGCCGACGTGACATACCGCTATACAGGCGTGAACACAAAATCTTGTCTGGGTCCCTGGGACCGTGCAGATATATGGTATATACATAATATTGACATAAACTGTCTGTATAAAAGGAATACACATAATATCAAAATATAATGTCTGTATATAAAACCGTCAAATAGTGTCTATATGTAAAATCTAGATATAAAGTCTTTAGGCTCCGTATACATAATAGATAAAAGCAAATCACTTAAATACATTCACCTTAAAGCTTCAAACGTTCGCGCCTGTAGGAACCCATATTATATTTAATTGTACCCTGTGAGCCGCTGGCAAGGACAAAGACTTTATACCTCACCTTCATAGAATTTTATGCTTTTATATCTTATTGTTGAATATAATTTTGAATTCAATTATAATAGGAATGTAAAAGTTCATGTTCACCTTCAAGCACCATTTTCCAGTCTATAAATAGGATTCAGCTACATAAAAAGTTAAGACACTTTGTCGATATATTGCATTACTTAACTTGTACTGATCCCAAGTTACATCCAGTATTATACTCCAGAGCTGCACTCACTATTCTGCTGGTGGAGTCACTGTGTACATACATTACATTACTGATCCTGTACTGATCCTGAGTTACATCCTGTATTATACTCCAGAGCTGCACTCACTATTCTGCTGGTGCAGTCACTGTGTACATACATTACATTACTGATCCTGTACTGATTCGGAGTTATATCCTGTATTATATTCCAGAGCTGCACTCACAATTCTGCTGGTGCAGTCACTGTGTACATACATTACATTACTGATCCTGTACTGATCCTGAGTTACATCCTGTATTATAACCCAGAGCTGCGCTCACTATTCTGCTGGTGCAGTCACTGTGTACATACATTACATTACTGATCCTGAGTTACATCCTGTATTATACTCCAGAGCTGCACTCACTATTCTGCTGGTGCAGTCACTGTGTACATACATTACATTACTGATCCTGTACTGATACTGAGTTACATCCTGTATTATACTCCAGAGCAGCACTCACTATTCTGCTGGTGGAGTCACGGTGTATATACGTTACATTACTGATCCTGTACTGATCCTGTATTATACTCCAGAGCGGCACTCACTATTCTGCTGGTGCAGTCACTGTGTACATACATTACATTACTGATCCTGAGTTACATCCTGTATTATATTCCAGAGCTGCACTCACTATTCTGCTGGTGCAGTCACTGTGTACATACATTACATTACTGATTCTGAGTTACATCCTGTATTATACTCCAGAGCTGCACTCACTATTCTGCTTGTGCAGTCACTGTGTACATACATTACATTACTGATCCTGTACTGATCCTGAGTTACATCCTGTATTATACTCCAGAGCGGCACTCACTATTCTGCTGGTGCAGTCACTGTGTACATACATTACATTACTGATTCTGGGTTACATCCTGTAGTATACTCCAGAGCTGCACTCACTATTCTGCTTGTGCAGTCACTGTGTACATACATTACATTACTGATCCTGAGTTACATCCTGTATTATACCCCAGAGCTGCACTCACTATTCTGCTGGTGGAGTCACTGTGTACATACATTACATTACTTATCCTGTATTGATCCTGAGTTACATCCTGTATTATACTCCAGAGCTGCACTCACTATTCTGCTGGTGCAGTCACTGTGTACATACATTACATTACTGATCCTGTACTGATCCTGAGTTACATCCTGTATTATACTCCAGAGCAGCACTCACTATTCTGCTGGTGCAGTCACTGTGTACATACATTACATTACTGATCCTGTACTGATCCTGAGTTACATCCTGTATTATACTCCAGAGCAGCACTCACTATTCTGCTGGTGCAGTCACTGTGTACATACATTACATTACTGATCCTGTACTGATCATGAGTTACATCCTGTATTATACTCCAGAGCTGCACTCACTATTCTGCTGGTGGAGTCACTGTGTACATACATTACATTACTGATCCTGTGTTACATCCTGTATTATACTCCAGAGCAGCACTCACTATTCTGCCGAACGGTGTGCGTCCAAGTGGTCGGAGCCCCACCGATGAGCAAGGTGTCACCTATCCTAGATAGATGATGACTGCCACTGTACAGCCCCTTTAATGATCAGGTCACCTTTGCACTCTGAAAATTGAAGTTTTGCAACCATCATAAAGAATAATCAATGCAAACTGATCAAGTCTCCATAATCACCCACATAAGCCTTTATAACCGAGGTTCAGTGAGATGCTGGGTCTCTGCACAGAGGTAATACAGCGCACGCAGCTCCTGCTTTCTATGTATTATTCTGCCTCTAGTGTTATTGTGTATTTTCCTGCTTTCTTCGTAGCCATTGGATCAAATTCTTCTGCTCCTATCAATTTTTCTTAATGGTTTCGACCCCGAGAAACCTCTATACATTCAGCAAACTCCTCTTGACATTTGAAATTCCGATCGTTAAATTGTTTATGTCATAAACCTAATCCCGGACACGAGTCTTGGCAAACACAGCGACAGCGGCTCTATTATACTGTAGGATGTAATCCAAGTGATTTCCATGTCTTGGCTTTCCTATAGTAAGATGTCATTTTGTACACATACATAATGAGAATGCCGCCAAACAGTATCCATATAGTAGTGGTTTAATGTGCCAAATAATTCTGCCATAGTGTGTCCAAATAATATCATCATCAGTGCTCATATCGTACTATGCGGTTATATCATGGCCTGCAGCCACAGTCGTTGATTTGTCATAGAAGCCCTTAGGTATGCCATCCTCTTACTCTAGGTAGGACTTCTCATCAAATAAACTGATGGAACAATACACTGCACTACTTCTTTAGTGCAGTGTACCGTACAAGTGATTGAACGAATGCAGATTTAACTTTAAATATAACAAATAACACACCAAAATATTGACATTCACATTATCTCCAATTTTCCAATTTGGTGTCCTCATTTTAAAAGCTTTTCTTTTTTTGTAGTTTATCCTGCACAATAAACACTGTAAAAAAAAAAGGAAATTCAAAATGCCAGAATCACTGTTTTTCCGTCACTTCACAGGAATAAAAAGTGATATAAGTTAAGGCACTTTCACACTGCGGTCATCTCATAATTCCATCCACTTGTCAATGTTCTCACTTCTCAGTCGACTCCAGGTGGGCGAAACTAACCTTTCTAGGGACAGACCTCAACTGGGGTCAACTTGCTTGCTCCCATCTTTTGTTGCCCTTTCCCTCTGCAACCAGGACACCACATCAGGCCTTTATGCTTCCCCAACTCATATATTGTTACAGGTGAGGGGTGGCTCTTTACCAGGGCAACGCATTATGGGTGATCCTCCTCCATAGGACAGTCACAGAGGCAGCGCACCATACCAACTTACCAACAACTCACAGGCTGTTTTGGGTGCCTGCTGCTCATGCCCTCTGCAACTGACCCTGGGCCAAGTCTGTAGTGTGTACTTGCTCTAGCTCGCATGCACACGTCTCCACTAGTGAGGAGCGGAAGTGCTCGTTATTCGAGTTTGCCGAGGGTGCTCGGGTACGCACAGAGTATCGCCGGTGCTTGAGTGAGATGTTCGAGCCCCCACAACCGCATGTTTTGCGGCTGTTAGACAGCCACAAAAGATGTGGGGATTGCCTGACAAACACGGGCAATCCCCATATTTTTCGTGGCTGTCTACCAGTCGCAAAACATGCAGGCGTGGGGACTCGAATATGTCACTCGAGCACCCGCAATACTCGGTGCGTACCCGAGCACCCTCGGCAAACTTGAGTAACGAGCACTTGTGCTCATCAATAGTCTCCACCAAATCACTCTCCTAGTAAACATCTTAATATCCTTCAACCTGGCTCCTCTAGGGCGTGGTACCACCTGGCTTCTCTCACCCGTCCCATGCCCACCCTCACAAGCACACATAGCAATACACCGCAATCTCAAGGCTAAACGCCCAACGTGTGGCACACAGAATACTAAAGTAATGTGTTTATCGTACAAAGTGTGGAGAAGCTAGTAACGAGAAAACGACCAGAACCTGTCCTTTCGTAAGAGGGTGATTACAAACAGTCTGTTTCTAACCCTCTCAAAAGTAAAAAAAAACAACAACTATCAATTAGGGATTTTAGGAGGGGACCCCCTTTAAACTCAAATCACTAGAACCCATAGAGGAAGTTCCTAAACATTCTCTCTTCATCAAGAACTTTGAGGAAATTGTACTTTTCTACTTTCGAAAAAAAAAAAAAAATAGAAATCTACAGGGATTTCACCTTTATTACTTTAGAAACGCAGCGGCTGAATACCACATGCCCCAGGCAGTTACTGTAAATCACAATACAAAATGGAAAACGCCTACAATCTGCAATCGAGAAATGAACGGAAGCAGAATCCTGCTGAAACCAACAATATCTCTATCTTTTGCTTCTTCTCCGCTGATGGTGTCCTCTGGGGGGCCATGAGATCCTGTGTACCGAGCCTAAATCAGATGCTTCTTCTATGCTGTGATTTTATGGAACAAGGAGATAAAATTGCTCAGTTGTGCTTACTTTGTATGTTCCGGTGATGATGTAGGTCCCCATAAGTGTAAGTGCGAAAGTTGTGTGTGTTGTTCTGTTTATGGCTTTTCTTTTAATCTTATTTGTGAGTAATCAGTCTTGCCAACTATTGCCCAAGTTTGTGCTGCTTAAAAATATTAATGATAGACACGTCTCTTTTGGACACCACATTCCATATTCCACAACATCTGTTGCTGCCCCTGAGCGTGTGATCGGATGTTGAGGCTCCATCCAATCAGGGAGCATTCAAATGTTAGGCACAGGAAACTTTCCGGAAGTGCTGGTTTACATGAGATTCTATGGACATTTAGGAAGGACGATTTGACAACTCTTCTCCTGTTTTGAGATACATAGATCCGTATGGGATATACAGGTATAGTGTTACTCATCTTTCCTGGCTCTACGTTCTGAGCTTTCCATCTCCGTCCTGCAGCTGTTGGCTCCTTCTGTTGTTCTGCACTTATTGTTACAATGCTACAGTGACATCACGCTGCATGGCTTTATAGGCCTGAGTATTCAGGTAGTTGTCGTCCTCACCAATACTTGCACTGCTGCCACACTGCATATTAACTTAGTTAACTATTAACTGTGATGCTGAATCACATCTCCCGGACAAGCAGTGAGTCAGGATAGTCGAGGAGTCCGAGGTCAGAAGCCAGGAGGATAGCGGACCAGAGCAAAGGGGTTAAACAGACGGATGGTCAGAACAAGGTCCAAGGTCAGGCAGCAATACATCAACAAGCAAAATACAAGGCACAGAGTAAACCAACCACACTAAGCTGAAGCTATGGCTGACAGCTATTGTGGACTGGCAGTTCAGTTAAATAGCTGAACAATCAAAGGAACCGGGATCACCTGCACAAAGTTCAGCACCTTCCAGTCTCAGATTGGACGGCCGAGCTGTCAATAAAAACAAAGACAGGTCAGCACGCCCCTGCACCAGACTGGACAACTGAGCTGTCAATCACTGCACAGACAGCTCAGCACTGAGGAGTGGAATCATCACATTAACATTGCTGGACTCTGCTACATCGCCACAATGAGTCTCATCATCTACTCAACTCTGCTACATCACTGGACTCTGCTATACCATTTATCACTTTTCTGATAAGAACTTTGTGACATCCTCTGCATTTTAATATTTCGATTCTGCCTTATTAGCCTCCCTATGCTGAACTGCTGGCTTCCAAGTGTACAGTTACTCAACTCCTCCAGGTGCTGTCCAATCTCTATATCCTCTTCTGGTCCAACTAGTCCACCCTGCTGCATCAACATCATCTGTGCGAGCTGTACTACAACTGCTCACCCAGACCAAGTAAAGATGGATGGATGGATGGATGGATGGATAGATAGATAATGTGATCAATCGATTAGCACAGCCGATCAGGAGAGTTGTCATAGCCTTTATAAAAGCACAGGCAGGGAAAGCAGCAACTAGTATGGGGTGAATCTGAATAGCGAGAGGACGTCACAGTCATAGAGATAGGTAGAAAAAGAAATAAAACACTGAGGAAATTGTACATATAATGTGTGACAGCACAGCAGTGAAGATTGATAGATAGATAGATAGACAGAGCTGCAGGAGGCCCAAAGGAAAATGAGACACATAAGAAGCCATAAGTATTATACTTGGCACATGGGGGAAGGAAAAAGGGGATTCATTTTATATTTCTGATTTTACTCTCCCAGTGTAAAAATGTTCTTCTGGATCATAATCTTTCCGATCAGCTGTAATACATCGGACATGCTTGTCTCTAAGAACATGGTCATTAAGTCTGTCTTATAGTTGCATGTTCCCTTAATCCTCTCTGGTCCAGGTATCATCCAGCTCCTAACTGATGATACCACTATAAGGACCTGATTACATTGTGTTTCTGGATGTCCATTCCTCGATAGTAATTTATATTCTCAGTGATGCGGTGGGTTTCCCATTAACGTGATTCCATTTTCCACCATCATCTACAGGCATCTCATGAATTCCACATATAGTAAATGAGTCCTGGTTGCCTTATCTAATGGCTACAGCGCGCCAAGGTCACGTAATTAGTGTCACAGATTGGCTTGAAATTGATACAATGTATCAAGAGTTTTCCAGGCCTATTAAAGTGAATTATATTAAAGGGGGGGACCCCCGTTATCTCGTCAGTGCACATGTCAGACGCTGCATCAACCAATGAATTACAAATCATTCCACCTGAAACTTACAAAATACGTCTGCTCCATATTCTGTCATGGACGAAAGTGTTGGCACCCTTGAAATTGTTCCAGAAAATCAAGTATTTCTCCCCGAAAATTATTGTAGTTACACGTTTTGTTATTCACATGTTCATTTCCTTTGTGTGTATTGGAACAACACAAAAAAAAAAAACAGAAAAAAGGCAAATTGGACATAATTTCACACAAAACCCCCAAAAATGGTTGCCCCCTTTCCAAAAATATGGGTAAACAACTTTGTTTCAAGCATGTGAAGCTCGTTCACACTCACCTGTGGCAAGTAACAGGTGTGGGCAATATGAAAATCACACCTGAAACCAGATAAAAATGGGAGAAGTTGACTCAATCTTTGCATTGTGTGTATGTGTGTGCCACACTAAGCATGGAGAACAGAAAAAGGAGAAGAGAACTGTCTGAGGACTTGAGAACCAAAATTGTTGAAAAATATCAACAATCTCAAGGTTTCAAGTCCATCTCCAGAGATCTTGATGTTCCTTCGTCCACGGTGCGCAACATAAACACGAAGTTTACAACCCATGGCACTGTAGCTTATCTCCCTGGACGTGGACGGCAGAGAAAAACTGATGTGGATAAGCAGCCCCAATCAAGTTCCAAAGAAATTCAAGCTGTTCTGCAGGCTCAGGGTGCATCAGTGTCAGCACGAACTATCAGTTGACAATTGACTGAAATGAAACGCTATGGCAGGAGACCCAGGAGGACCCCACTGCTGACACAGAGACATAACAAAGCTAGACTTCAGTTTGCCAAAATCTACGTGAGTAAGACAAAATCCTTCTGGGAAAGCGTCTTGTGAACAGATGAGACCAAGATAGAGCTTTTTGGTAAGGCACATCATTCTATGGTTTAGAATGAGGCCTGCAAAGAAAAGAACACAGTACCGACAGTTAAATATGGTGGAGGTTTGAAGATGTTTTGGGGTTGTTTTGCTCCCATCTGGCACTGGGTGCATTGACTATGTGCAAGGCATCATGAAATCTGAAGATTACCAAAGGATTTTGGGTCGCAATGTAGTGCCCAGTGTCAGAAAGCTGGGTTGAGTCATAGGTCATGGGTCTTCCAGCAGGACAATGGCCCCAAACATAAAATGGATGGAAACAAAGAGCTGGAGAGTTCTAAAGTGGCCAGCAATGAGTCCGGATCTAAATCCCATTGATCACCTGTGGGAAGATGTTAAAATTGCTGTTGGGAGAAGTCGCCTTCACATTTGAGAGACCTGGAGCAGTCTGCAAAAAAAGAGTGGTCCAAAATTCCAGCTGAGAGGTGTAAGAAGCTTGTTGATGGTTATAGAAAGCGATGGATTGCAGTTATTTATTCCAAAGGGTATGCAACCAAATATTAAGTTGAGTGTGCCAACCATTTTGTCCGGACCATTTTGGGAGTTTTGTATCAAATCATGTGCAATTTGCCTTTTTTTCTGTGTTGTTTCAATACACACAAAGGAAATAAACATGTGTATAATAAAACATATGTAATTGCAATAATTTTCTGGGAGAAATACTTCATTTTCTGGAGCAATTTCAAGGGAGCCAACACTTTCGGCCATGACTGTATAATTCTTCTTCTTGACACCAAATGGGAGTTTAAGGGTTGTTCCCATCATAATATTGATAAATCGCTAGAATATACCATCAGTATATGATCAGTTGTTATCCAAAAACACTGGGACCCTAGAAAGTAAAGGGGTCGCAGCAGTGATTTAGCACTGCATTCCCAGCACTGTACTGCTCCCAGCCAAAAATGGGAAAATCTGCAACGGACAATCACACCTCTACCAGTGCTAAAGACCCTTCATTCTCGTGATCAATGGAGATCCAAAGAGTCTGGGAATTAAGAAAAGATTGTCATGCCAGCTTACACAAAAATTGTTCTAAAAAAAAATGTAATGGTCACCATGTAATGCTCCTTTTCTCCAGTGGTGGCACTGCAGGGAAATATAATACTTATAGTCACATCGCCCTTCTGATCACTGGGAGTTACAGCAGCAGAACACTCTGCAAACAAAGCCTTCTCACAAAAAACACAGGGGACTAGAGATGAGAGAATCGAATTTCGGAAATTTGCCAGACCCTGTGAATTCCAACAAATTTGTGATTTACTTTGCACGAATCACCCAAAATGGTTGGCGCCAATTTACACAGATTACATCTCCATGTAAAGATTACAAAACCTTGAGGTGGAGGGGCAGCTATCACATGGTAAAGCACAGCCAATCAGGAGAGGTATCACAGCCTGTAGAAAAGCACAGGCAGGAAATTCAGCAGCCAGTATGGGGCGAATATGGATAGCGAGAGGACGTCACAGCCATAGAGAGAGAAACACTGAAGAAACTGTACACATAATGTGTACAGCGGTGAAGATTAGTGCGTGTGAGAAGAAGGGAATAATACAGATTTAATTGATAGGAGAGTCACTGTCGTACTGTTTAGTATCCGTGTACTGGTAGCTATATATGTTGAGGTCACTCTGACATTACTAAGTCTGAGTCTGTGTTAAAAAGCGTGAATGGGGTTGGACACCGTGCTAGGGGACCTCAGAGTGTTACACATGACTTTCCAGGACAGTTGGAGACTTTGGAGAACTTTCAATTTGCAGGGAATCCCAACTTTTTGAAGAAATCGGCGAAGCTGGTGAATTCTAAATTCTAAAGATTCGCTGATCTCTACAGAGGACACCATTAATAATACATTGCAATACACTAATTATAATCCATCGTCATGCACTTTGACTCTCTGTGTCACACACCTCAGAATTGTGTTTCCTAGCCCACTAATTGCATAATCCGCTTTTATAGTCACCTGAGGACACTCGCTTACCTACATTCCAGATGATGAATATTTTAAGAAGTTCTTTTCAATGCGGTAGGATTGTCATTGTAATTCTATTCCTGCACAATGATGTCCGGAGAAAATGGATCGCCTGTCATTGTCGGCAGAGACGTTATTTATTTACGCCCTGAAATCAAGTTACGAATCAGTTCCTCAGAGCACGAGAAGGAGTCACGTCCCCTTCCCCCTCCCCCCACCCCCATGAAAGTCCCAGATTCCTGCACAATATCAAAACTCTCCTATTAAATCCAATTCAGCTGGAGCAGAATCAGGTCCCTTCCAAAATGGCAAAAATATGTTTACCTGGAACGACAAACTGCGACGCCACAGTTTATCAATGCAAAACTGAGATGGAAGTAAATAGAATTTATAATTGAAATTTGGAGGCGAGAATCGTTGCAGATTTCAGGCTGCAAGGAGCTGATTGAGAAGACAAAGCTGTCCTGGCAGCGGCAAGCGCTGGAAGCCGGCTGGGTATTATCATCACCTAAAGTGCCGCCTCGCGCTGAATTTTAACCTTTGGAACGGTATAAATATTCATTAGCTGCTAAGCTGATACATTATGTATATAGTAATCAATGCGGATTTGCGTTGAATTGAAACCAAGACAATTGGGAACAGAGCAGAATGGCTATAGGACTCTCCGTATCCAACGTAGGATTTGCCTTTTACTGTTTCGGTAGAAAAAGTTATATTTTGGTGATTTTTTTTTTTCCATATTTTATTTTTGGCAGCTATCTATCTAAAAATATTTCAGTACACCCTGCAATTTTCACACTGACCATTCGAGAAAACACAATAACACCTCCTGATTTCTGAAGCTCACGTTTCGGCTTTGCTGTGTAGATTTTGTCAGAATGAGCAGTGGCATCTCATTTTCATTAATTCATTCTCAACATGTGACATACATTAGGTGTCGCAGTAGCAGCAGGGTCTTGTGTATGCCGGCTGTGTTATACAGCTGACATTTGCCTCTACCTTGCAGCAATCAGAGATCAGATCACTAAAGTTTAACCTCTTAGATGCCATAGTCAATTACAACAGAATCATAAAAGTAGCCCCTTCTATTACCCATTTCCTGTGCCAATGGTGTTTTAATACTAGTTGGGGGCTACTGAAGGTTTCGCCCATTTACCTGTGGCAGGATTTTACAATATAGTACAATAGACTTCATCGATCCCAGGTTCAAGTCCTTTAGAGAAGCTAAAAATAATGTTAAACATTTTTTAAAAAGTGCTAAATATCTTACAAAAAAGTACAAATCACCTCCCTTATCCCATGCTGTCAATAAAAAATATGCATATTTGTTATAGTTGGGTCTGTAAAAATCAAATCTTATAAAATATAACATTAGGTATCCTGTATAGCGAATACCGTAAAAAAAATAAATAAAATTGCCAGATTTCCCTATTTGAAGACACTGTCTGTCTATAAAAAAGTAAATGGAAAGTAGTATGTACCCCAAAATGGTTCCAATAAAAACTACAGTTCACCCCCCCAAAAAAACCCACAACACTGCTCCATGGATCAAAAATGTGTTAAAAAAGTTAGAAAATAGCTTCACGAACTATGGTAATTTTTGTAAAAAATGTTTTACAAAGCAGTAAATTATAAAATATATATATGTATCAGATCAAACCAGAGCAGCTACAAAGAGCAGGACCTGCGCCAGCACTCTGTGAACACTAGAAAGTGACAAGTTCCATTGGACATGACGGATTCACCCCGCCCAAGTTTCAATTGGTACCATTCACCATACATGCATAGCGGATGTCTGCACGGCATGTACGTGTAATGTGGCGTGGAGCAGTAGCCGTGGTCAAGGCACTCGTCTGTTGCACCCTGGCATGCTACATGAAAGTGGAGGTCCTGGCTGGGTGTGTGGACTTGTGCTGTGAGAGTGCTACGCCCGTGCAGGCTGCATGTAACCGATGTTGCTGGTTTGCCAAGACCAGATGTTTCACAGTTTAATGAGGGAGACCACCATTCAAAATAAACTTTTTACTGAACGGGAACTTGGTAGGGAATACATGCAAGAGATAGCAGGTACACAGTCTTATTAACGTTTCCTTTACAAATTTAAGCATTTTGAACAGTTTCCGTCCTTCGTTTCTCTATCTTCATTTTCCCTCTTTTACTCTTTCTACTTGTCTTCTTTTTCCACTGGTTCTCACTACTTCGCCACAATCCAGCTTTAACTTTACAGTCCTGCTTAACAAGAATCCTTTACTCACTCCACATCTTCTTTCCCCTTAGGGTGCCAGTATGGTCGGACTTAGCTTCAAGCCCCCTGATGCCCTGGAACTCCCGCCCAAGACAATCTATTCGTCTCTCGTACTCAGTCCGGTCCAGGCCCGTTACCTTAAGAGCTGTAACCTCCAGGCCTTTCTGCTAGGTGTCCTCTCCCAGGAGACCAGTCTCCAGAAGTTCACTCTGTCTCTTAGTCACTTCTGATCCGGATCTCGCTATCTCTTTACTTCGGTCTCCTCTCTTTTAGGGACATCCCAGAATGCGGCACTGCTCACATCGGAGCTAAGGTCCTTGTTCTGTCCCATGATTAAGACATTTATGGACTATAATGGACCTTCTAACAGTTGCTATGCACTGCTGTTTTACTGCATTGCTGTAGTGTTTACTTTCATTAAACATCTCTCATTCTCTCTTCCTGTCTCCCTCCCATGTGACTTGTTGTAGCTAACCCCTCCCATCTTTTCCCCCTGTCTTTTCCTCATTCACCATCTTGGCTCCATCTGAAGCTCGTATGCTCTCAGCCTGTTTGAGGAAAGTTCCTTTTAACCTGCTGTTATGCATGCATTGTCACAAGTTTCCTGTAAGAAAATAAACCCTTCTGGATTCTTCACAATGTGTGTGCCTGCAGCTGAGTTGAAGCTATCTGCGACCATCTCCATTGTAAGTACCGGTGATGAGACCCTGTCTCACAGAGCCATATTTACAGCCACAGGCCATGGGGACAAAATAGTAAAAGGGAACTTCCCAGATTCATCTGTAAAGCCAGTCACAGCTTCTCTAAAGCTACAGGACATTCAGCAGAGCACCTGCTCTCAGCATATAAGAGACCATACAGTGCTCCTTCTCCTTGTGAATTAACATGGCTGAGGGAATGACTACACGGTCCCTGCCAGACCCATCGTTGGATGAAGAATGCATAGAACTGGACCCACCATCTAGTGAGAAGGCCAAGCACTCCACAAAGCCTACATGGAAGGTTAGAGAGAACCTTGAAATCAGTAAACATGAACTTTCCTGTGTTATAGCAGACTTATGGCAAAAACTGCTGAGTCACATGGACAGCCTCTCTCAGCCTGCTTCTCTCAAACTACCACCAGAGGGAGCCCTTGCACAACTGTGTTCAGATTATCAACTGTATGTAAAAACAACAGATGAATATGCCACTGTTTTACAAAAACCTAACCCTTCTGTTCCCTGTAAAGAGCTGCAAGCTTTCCAACAACTTAACTCAGAGAGAGAAAGCATGGTGCGTGATATTAAAGCCAAGACAAAGGCAAGAATTGCACTAATGGCCGAGATGTCATCTTGTATTTCTGGCTCAGCCAGACAGTCGAAGTGATCATCTAAGTCACGCTCTTCAAAATCCTCAACCCTCAGCGAACAGCTTATAAGGGCATGTGCAGAAGCGGAGGCAACTAAGGTACAAACCGCCTTTGCGCAAAGGAAAACGGAAATGGAAGCAGAAGCTGCGTGCAAGAAGGCAGAAATGGAAGCGAGTGCAGAAGCCAAAGCAGCATGCAAGAAGGAAGAAATGGTAGTCAAAGCAGCACGCAAGAAGGCAGAAATTAAAGCCAGCGCAGCACGCAAGAAGGCAGAAATAGTGACCCTAGAAAAGGAATGTGAGCACGCCACAGCTATGGCAAAGTTAAAGGTCCTGGAACAAGCTAATGGGAGCCAAAGAGACAGCATCAGTTTAAGTGAATTTGATACTGAAGACCCCATTAAGCGTACAAGAGACTATGTACAAAGCCAAAATAGTGCACCCCTCATTCCAGCAATCATTCCTGATGCCACAGACATTCCTCTAAAGTATCAGGGCCCAGAACATCTATCAGCATCCTGCATTCAAGGTTAGTACAATATGATGCCAACCCTTCATCCTGATCCTCCTCCTCCGTACACCAGAACGTACCAGGCCCCTGCACCTCACCAAACCCTATGCACAGAAGCCCACGTGCAGGCTAATATGCAGGCAAGTCATCACATTCCAGTCAGCCACAGAGCTTCAGCTCCACATATGGCTGAAACTATGTACATTAAGCCAGTTACTGGACTGAATGCCTACGCTGCACCATACTTTCCTACAATCTGTGGTATTTTGACCTAGGAATGCATGTACAATGCTACCCTGCCAGCAACTGTCTTTCCAAAATCAGAGAATGCTGACATGTCCGCCTTTTTAAGGTACATGATTCGCCGTGATCTAACTAAGACCGGTCTTACTAAGTTTGATGATCAACCTGAAAACTACAGGGGTTGGAAAAGCACCTTTAAAACCGCAATTAGCGACCTCGGCATCACTACTGCTGAAGAGCTAGACCTGATGATCAGGTAGCTTGGGCCACAGTCCACAGAACGGGTCAAGAGACTTAAATCTGTCCACATCAGTAATCCAATGGCCAGTCTCACTGCTGCATGGGAGAGACTAGAACAAAGCTATGGTACTCCTGAGGCCATAGAAAATGCCCTGTTCAAGCGTCTAGATGACTTTCCAAAATTATCCAGTAAGGACAGCCTAAAATTCCAAGAGCTCAGCGACCTCCTGTTAGAGCTTCAGCTGGCCAAAGCAGACCCACACCTGCCTGGCCTCAGCTACCTGGACACTGCTCGTGGGGTAATCCCAATAGCTTCTAAGCTACCATCCTATATCCAAGATAAGTGGGCCATACTTGGATCAAAATACAAAAGAGGAGAAAACCAAGGCTCCTTTCCTCCATTTTCTTACTTCTGTCAGTTTATCGAAAACATTGCAGAGTGTAAAACTGACCCAAGTTTCTTCCGCGAAGGACCCAGCGGCCCTGGTTCATTCACTCCCAAGTATGAAAGTCCACTTTCAAGCAACAGAAACCACAGCAGTCCAGTGTCAGCAAAGAAGACTGATGTTCTTCCCACACCTTCACCAGCTTCAGACAAGATTAAGGAATGTGAAAAGATCGAAAATCCTAATCGTTTGTATCCAAATACATAAGATGCCACATCCCCTAAAGAAGTGCATTGACTTCAGAAAGAAACCCCTCCAGGAACGCAAGGAGCTTCTAAAGAAGTTCGGGGTATGTTACAGATGTTGTGCGTCTACGGAACACTTTGCTAAAGACTGTAAAATCTCTATTAAGTGTTTTGAGTGCGACAGTGAGGACCACGTACAAGCGCTGCATCCATCCCAACCTGACTCTGCACCGCTTACGCCTTCCCCCACCACAAGGCATGGTGGGAAGGATGCAGAGCAAGCGGCAAGTCCTACCACAATATCTTCTTCATGTACAGAAGTCTGTGCTGAAGACCTGTTGACAAGTCCTGTGCGAAGATACGTCTGGTGAACTTGCATCTTAAGGACCATCCAGAGAAAACCGTAAAGATGTATGCCATTCTGGACGATCAAAGCAACCGATCCCTTGCAAGGTCAGAACTCTTTGATCTATTTGACTTAAAGGGAAACGCTCACCCCTACACTCTGGGCACCTGTAGTGGTGTTACAGACGTCTTTGGGAGAAGAGCCAATTGACTCATAGTATCTTCTCTCGAGAACAATGTGAAGATACCCCTACTCACTTTGGTCAAGTGCAACCAAGTACCATCAAACAGAGAGGAGATCCCTACTCTAGAGGCAGCTCTTTGTTACCCCCATCTATAGACTATAGCCAACAAGATTCCAGCTCTTGACAACAGCGCGAATATCCTGATTCTGCTTGGCAGAGACATTCTGCAGCTACACAAGGTACGTCGGCAAATCAACGGGCCACATGATGCTCCATTTGCTCAACGCTTTGATCTAGGCTGGGTTATCATAGGTGATGTCTGCATGGAAAGAATGAAGAGACCTACAAGGATCTTCTCATTGAAGACACAGGTCTTGCCAATCGGTTGCAACACTCACTTTCAACCATGTCAGCATCATTACTGGGTGAAAGAGAAGCCGAGTAACAGTAAGTGGTGGTAGCAAGAAACCCCTGACAACATGAACATGTTTCTGTCCTGTGATGACAACCTCGGGTCAATGGCGTTCAATTCTTCAAGTGAAGACAACAGGCTGGTACCTGCAAAAGAAGACAGTGGAAACTACCTCAGGTTCCTATGGCACAAGGACAATGACGTCTACAACGAGGTCATAGACTACCGAACGAAAGTACATGTCTTCGGAAACAGCCCCTCACTTGCTGCAGCAACGTGTGGACAGAGACGGACAGCCCAGGAAGGTGAGAGAGAGTATGCATCTGACGCTCATCTTTCTGTGGAGAAGATCTTCTATGTAGATGACGTGCTTAAATCTCTACCCACAAGTGAAGAGACAATTGATCTGCTTTCTGAAGCACAGGAAATGTTGCTAGCAGCAAACCTCAGACCTCACAAGATTGTCTCCATCAGCCAGGAGATAATGAAGGCATTTCCATCTGAGGGCAGAAGAACGAGCTTAAAGGATCTTGATCCAAGTTCTGACGTTCCTTCCATACTGTAACGGGTCTGGGAGGCGGAACCTCTGAGCAACTATACAAGGGAGCGGTCCTTGTAAGGAAGCGGGTGGCTCCCAGGGAAGACGGGCAGGTAGTCACGGCAAGTGACAGGGACAGTCTCTGGGTAGAAGGGCAGGTAGTCGCGGCAAGTGACAGGGACAGTCTCTGGGTAGAAGGGCAGGTAGTCACGGCAAGTGACAGGGACAGTCTCTGGGTAGAAGGACGGGTACTCACGGCAAGTGACAGGGACAGTCTCTGGGTAGAAGGACAGCAGGCAGGTGGCTGGTGAGTGCTCCCAGGTGAGCGGGCGAGAGTATTTGGACAGGCAGGTGGTCACGGCAAGTGGCCGGGAAGCAGCGCGTGCTGCCAGCAGAGCGGGAGGAAGACGCCGGGCTCAGAGCGGAGAGGTGAGGGGAACAGCGTCCCTGCCTAGCAGGAGGCAGGGACGCCGACGCTACAGTACCCCCCCTTTAGGCCCCCCCTTTTTTAGGCCAGAGAGAAATTTATCAAGGATGAGAGGGGCATGGATGTTCTCCCGGGGCTCCCACGTTCTCTCCTCAGGACCAAACCCCTTCCAATCTACCAGAAAAAACGTTTTTCCTCTTACCCTTTTGGTGGCCAGAATGTTCTCTACCTCAAACTCGTTTTCAGCGGAAACCGGAGCAGGAGGCGTACCTGTAGACTTGGAAAAAGAGTTAAGTACCACGGGTTTGAGGAGAGATACATGGAAGGAGTTAGGGATCCGCAAGTTGGCCGGGAGTTTTAATTTATAGGCCACTGGGTTGATCTGTTTGATAACTTCCAGTGGGCCGATGAACCGAGGCCCTAACTTGTAGGAGGGAATCTTGAGCCGGACATATTTGGACGAAAGCCAGACTTTATCTCCAGGACGGAATTGTGGAGGATCCAGGCGTTTCTTGCCAGCGTGTTTTTTCATCCGTTCGGACGACTGAAGGCGTGCGGATCGGGTACTCTCCCAAATGGAGGAGAATTCGCGAACGAGAGATTCCGCAGCCAGATTGTCCACCGAGGTGGAGACGGGAAATGGGATCCGAGGATGCTGACCGAAGACTACAAAAAACGGGGATTTGGAGGAAGATTCGCTCTCGTGATTATTGTAAGAGAACTCGGCCCATGGTAGGAGATCCACCCAGTCCCAATGGTGGGTATTAACGAAGTGCCGGAGGTAACTGGTCAGGTTCTGATTGATCCGCTCCACTTGACCATTGGACTGTGGATGGTAAGCGGAGAAGTCCAGAGTGACGTCAAGCAACTTACATGTGGCTCTCCAGAAGCGTGAGGTGAATTGAACCCCACGATCTGACACGATGTGGAGGGGAAGGCCATGGAGACGGAAGATGTGGCGGATAAAGTCTTTTGCCAGTTCGGGTGCAGACGGGAGACCCGGCAGGGGAATGAAGTGCGCCATCTTGGAGAAGCGATCAGCGACCACCCAAATGACCGTACAACCGGCAGAGACAGGAAGATCTGTTATAAAGTCCATAGCAATATGCTGCCACGGGGCAGCAGGTACTGGAAGAGGAAGAAGGCGACCGGCTGGCAGGTGTCTCGGAACTTTGTTGCGGGCGCAGAACACACAGGCAGAAACAAAGTCTATTACATCCTTGTGCAGGGTAGGCCACCAGTAATGCCGGGTAATGAGCTGGAGGGTCTTTTTCTGACCGGCGTGGCCAGCTAGCTTAGACGAATGACCCCAGTGTAGGACCTTCTTCCGATCAGGTACAGTTACAAACGTCTTACCGGGAGGGAGACGATTTAGATTCACAGGAGCCACTTGCATTACTCTGGCGGGATCAATGATGTGCTTAGGTTCCTCCTCTAGATCAGACACCAGGAAGGATCGGGACAAGGCGTCAGCTTTGATGTTTTTGTCTGCCGGGCGAAAATGAAGAACAAAATCAAAGCGGGCAAAAAACAAGGACCACCGGGCTTGGCGCGGGTTAAGTCTCTGGGCGCTCTGAAGGTAAGCCAAGTTCTTGTGGTCCGTGTAAATTATTACCGGGTGAAGAGCCCCTTCGAGCAGGTAACGTGACTCCTCCAGTGCCAGCTTAATGGCTAACAATTCACGGTCTCCAATAGAATAGTTGCGCTCAGAAGAGGAGAAGAGTTTGGAGAAAAAACCGCAGGTTACCATTCTTCCGGAAGATGACTTTTGGGTAAGTACCGCCCCGGCTCCGGAGGAGGAAGCGTCAACTTCTAGGAAGAATTGTTTGTTGCCGTCCGGACGATGCAGCACTGGGGCGGAGGAGAAGGCCTGTTTTAAGGAAAGAAAGGCCTCCTCAGCTTCGGGCGGCCATCTTCTGGGATTAGTACCCTTACGGGTGAGCGCAGAGATAGGGGCAGTCCGGGAAGAGAAGTGCGGTATGAAGAGGCGGTAATAGTTGGTGAAGCCCAGGAACCGCTGAATAGCCTTCAACCCCTCTGGTCGGGGCCACTTCTGGATGGCAGACAGTTTCTCAGGATCAATTTGTAGGCCGGTCTGAGAGATTATGTAGCCCAGAAATGGAAGAGAGGTCTGCTCAAAGATGCACTTCTCATATTTAGCGTAGAGGTGGTTCTGCCTGAGCCTGAGCAGGACCTGACGAACATCCCTCCGGTGAGTAGGAAGGTCCGGAGAGAAGACCAAGATGTCGTCCAGGTACACCACCACGCAGGAGTAGAGAAGGTCACGGAAGATGTCATTGACCAACTCTTGAAAGACGGCAGGAGCGTTACAGAGACCGAAGGGCATTACAAGGTACTCATAGTGGCCGTCCCGGGTGTTGAATGCCGTCTTCCACTCATCCCCCTGACGGATACGGACCAGGTTATACGCCCCACGGAGATCCAGTTTGGTGAAGATTCTAGCCCCCCTCAGGCAGTCAAATAATTCAGGAATGAGCGGGAGGGGGTATTTATTCTTCACTGTAATCTGGTTAAGGCCTCTATAATCTATACATGGACGGAGTGAGCCGTCCTTCTTTTTGACGAAGAAGAAGCCTGCTCCCGCCGGGGAGGTAGATTTCCGGATAAATCCCTGGGCCAGATTCTCCTCAATATATTCTGACATGGACCGGGTCTCCGCTGCGGACAAAGGGTAGATACGCCCACGGGGAGGAGTAGAGCCGGGTATCAGGTCGATTGGACAATCGTATGGTCTATGAGGGGGTAATGTCTCTGCTTCTTTTTTATTGAAGACATCCGCATAAGACCAATAGGGAACCGGTAGACCGGGTAGACTGACTGGGGTAGGAGAAGGACGAGCAGGATGAACGGGAACTAGACAAGTCTTATGGCAGTCCTGTCCCCAGTGAAGGACTTCTCCGGTCTGCCAGTCAAGCACGGGTGCATGTTTCTGGAGCCAAGGTAGGCCTAACAAGAGTGCGTGAGAGAGTCCAGGCAGAACATGAAAGGAGATGCTCTCAGAATGCAGCATTCCCTCCTGCAGAGTTATGGATTCGGTGATGAGTTGGATGGGATGTGGTAAGAGGCCCCCATTCACGGCGGCAACAGATAAAGGTACGGCCAGAGGTTTGGTGGGAATGCGGTATTTCTCTACCAGAGACTGAGAAATGAGATTTCAAGCAGCTCCTGAGTCAAGTTGAGCCAGTTCGAAATAGCCGTTCTCTCCGCAGGTGAAAGAGACTGACAGCATCAGAGATGGAGAGGGTTTACTTTTGTCTAGGGCGACCTCTCTGAGCGATCCTAGACACAGGCGTTTCCCGACCTCTCTGGGCAGGAACGGATCCGGTGCTCCTTACTGCCACAGTAGAAGCAGCTCCCCTCGGCACGGCGTAAGTCTTGATGGGTTTTGACCATCTTGGTCTGGTCGACCTGCATAGGCTCAGGTGAGTGTGCCTGGGGAGTAACGGAGGGAGTGACGGATTTCTGGAAGGTGGGGGCTAGACGTGGAAACCTCCTCTCACGGGTGACCTCTTTGGCGCGCTCCTGGAATCGGATGTCAATCCGGGTGGCAAATGTTATTAAGTCATCGAGAGTGGTAGGAATGTCCCGACCGGCGAGTTCATCTTTAATACGGCCGGACAGACCCTCCCAGAAGACAGACACCAGAGCGTCGTTATCCCAGGCCAGCTCCGAAGCAAGGGTACGGAACCGTATGGCATATTGGCCCACGGTGAGATCTCCTTGACGGAGGCGTAGCAGAGACGATGCGGATGAGGTCTTCCGTCCGGGTTCGTCGAAGACTTTCCGGAAAGCCGTGAGAAAGGCTGGCAGGTCGGACACCAGGTGATCTCCTCTCTCCCATAGAGGATTTAGCCAAGCCAGTGCCTCCCCCGTGAGATGGGACATGATGAAGGCTACTTTGGCCCGGTCGGAGATAAACTGGTGGGACAGGAGTTCAAAGTGCAGGGTGCACTGGTTTATGAAGCCCCGAGCTTGAGCGGGGTCGCCTCCGAAGCGAGGAGGTGCAGAAAGCCGGGGTCCGGGGCAGGATGCCATGGTATTGGTGGGCAGCGGCGCTGCCAGGCTGCGAGTCATGACACTAGCGGTGGTTGCTGGTGGAGCAGTCAGAGTGTCCAGGCGAGAGCTGACATTCCGTAGAGGACTCAGGATGGACTCCTGTTGGGACCTCTGATGGGACAGTTCATGACATAGGTCTGAGAGCGAGGGAGCTTGGGTGCCACCGGGTTCCATGGCCCGAGCAAACTGTAACGGGTCTGGGAGGCGGAACCTCTGAGCAACTATACAAGGGAGCGGTCCTTGTAAGGAAGTGGGTGGCTCCCAGGGAAGACGGGCAGGTAGTCACGGCAAGTGACAGGGACAGTCTCTGGGTAGAAGGGCAGGTAGTCACGGCAAGTGACAGGGACAGTCTCTGGGTAGAAGGACGGGTACTCACGGCAAGTGACAGGGACAGTCTCTGGGTAGAAGGACGGGTACTCACGGCAAGTGACAGGGACAGTCTCTGGGTAGAAGGACAGCAGGCAGGTGGCTGGTGAGCGCTCCCAGGTGAGCGGGCTAGAGTCTTTGGACAGGCAGGTGGTCACGGCAAGTGACGGCAGAGCCTCCAGGTAGGCTAGCAGGCAGGTAGCAGGTGAGTGCTCCCAGGTGAGCAGGCAAGAGTCTCTGGACAGGCAGGTGGTCACGGCAAGTGACGGCGGAGCCTCCAGGTAGGCTAGCAGGCAGGTAGCAGGTGAGTGCTCCCAGGTGAGCAGGCAAGAGTCTCTGGACAGGCAGGTGGTCACGGCAAGTGACGGCAGAGCCTCCAGGTAGGCTAGCAGGCAGATAGCAGGTGAGTGCTCCCAGGTGAGCAGGCAAGAGTCTCTGGACAGGCAGGTGATCACGGCAAGTGACGGCGGAGCCTCCAGGTAGGCTAGCAGGCAGGTAGCAGGTGAGTGCTCCCAGGTGAGCAGGCAAGAGTCTCTGGACAGGCAGGTGGTCACGGCAAGTGACGGCGGAGCCTCCAGGTAGGCTAGCCGGCAGGTAGCAGGTGAGCGCTCCCAGGTGAGCGGGCAAGCTGGTCCATAGACAGACTGACAGGTGTCGGAAGGCAGACCGTCGGACCGCAGGCTTGCAAGCAGGTAAACGGATATCAGGCAGGAATCTGACAGGTGACTGGCAGGTAACTGGTAACGGGACCTGAGGGCTGAAGCAGAGTGAAGGCTTTGCAACAACATTGCTCGGGCACCTCCATTTTGGAGGAGGTGCCTTATATATGGTGAAGTCCTCCGGCCATTGGCCGGGGACTCCTTAGGACGGCGCGCGCGGCCCCTTTAAGAGAAAGGGAGCGTGCGCGCGCCCTAAGCACCGTGGCCTGGAAGCAGCGCGCGCTGCCAGCAGAGCGGGAGGAAGACGCCGGGCTCAGAGTGGAGAGGTGAGGGGAACAGCGTCCCTGCCTAGCAGGAGGCAGGGACGCCGACGCTACACATACAACGCAGCCTTGGTCTGCTCTGGGACATAAAAAGGGACACGTCCTCATTCCGGGTGTCAGTCTGCATTAAACCCTTCACCAAACGAGGAGTCTTACCTGTTGTGAACAGCGTCTACGATCCTCTTGGGCTTATAGCACCCATCACCATTCAGGCTTTGTGCCCACGATGCAGATTTGAAGCAGAAATTTCCTGAGTATTTCTGCATCTCGTTGGCAGAAAAAACGCATGCGGATTTTACATGCGTTTTTTTTCAGCGTTTTTACATGCGTTTATGCATGCTTTTTTTTCAAGCGTTTTTCCAAGCGATTTTGAACATCACTTGGAAAAGGGCTTGACAAGTTGGTCACACAATATAAATCCATGCAACTGGCATGGATTTATATTGTATAACCAACTTAGAGTACATTTCGACTTTAAATGCTGCATCTAAAAAGTAAAAAAAATAATTAAAAAGTAAAAAGAAATAAAAAACCTTATATTCACCTCTCCGGCGGCCCCTGGTCTCCTCCCGGCCGCGTCCTCTCTCCTTGGAGTCCCGCGGTGTACTGGTAGAACCTGCGGTGACATCATTTAGTCAGCAGATGGTCACGTGACCACTGACGTCAGCGGTCAGGTGATGGTCGCGTGACCATCAGCTGACTAAATTACATCACCGCAGGTCCTGCCAGCACACCGCGGGACACCGAGGAGAGAGGACGCGGCTGGGATGAGACCGGGGGCCGCCGGAGAGGTGTGTATGAATATTTTTTTTTTTATTTTTTACTTTATTATTCTCTTTTTACTTGCGGGTACGATGGTACCAGAGTTGGAGGAGAGTCTCCTCTTCTCCAGACTCGGGTACCATCCGCGCATTGAACCGCATAACATCCGCATGTATACATGCGGATATTATGCGGTTCAATGCAAGTCAATGGGCGCGATTTCGCTGCGAAATCGCGCCCAAATTGGTTGTGCTGCAGATTTTTCCTCAGTGAATCCGCAGCGGATATTTCCGCAGCATGTGCACAGCACATGCGGATTATCATTGGGATACATCCCAGACCTCTTAACAAGCGATTTTAATGCCGCCGCGGAAACGCATTAAATCCACATCGTGGGCACTCAGCCTCAAGGCAAGATTCTGTTGAGACAGTTGACCGCTGAGAACACGGATTGGAACACTCCACTTCCGCCCCAGAAACCACAAAGATGGGAAACATGGAAATTGTCTCCAAGGATTTTGGATCATCCCATCTCGTTCCTATCTGGCTCTGCCTTAAGGTCTCTTTCAGCTGCCACAAGAAGAGAAGTCCACATTCTCTCTGATGCATCTACAAGGGTCATGGGTGCAGTAGCCTACCTGAAGACCTCAGAAGCCGTCAATAAGGTACATAGTGAATTTGTCCTGCACAGGACCAAGCCAGCCTCAAGGTCTGCTCACACTGCACCAAGACTTGGTCTTTGTGCTGCTGTACTAGTGGTGGAGGTTACAGAAGTTGCCCCTGGACAGTGGCACCACATCTCCACTGACTTGCATTCAACACACCAAGAAACAGGACTCATGGCTGCACCCAGCCTATGTGGCAACACCTGGCTGTCGTTTCCAAGTTTTGTTCCTGTGGACCCTTGTTGTGTCAATGCTGGCAGCACATTTCAACTTGACGAACCAGTCACTGACGGAGAGACCAGACCCGCCATCTCTACACGCAGCATACCTGTGACTCCAAAGTTGAAGCCGAGGCCTCATCTCTCTAGATGCTTCTTGAGCTAGTCACCGGTTGTGCAGGCTGGTATTTGCCAGACTTATAGCGCCAAGTACTGCATGGCAGAAGGCATCACATGAAGGACATTGCTTCTGGACAAGGCTTACGGCGGGGAGCCTACCACCATGTACTTTCAGCAGTGTTAGGACACTGAACTAACTCCAGTGGATTGTTGGGTTGGTGGAAGTATTTGCACGTTGCGGCTTCCCTAATCCAAAGATGGGTTTCCATTTGGACTCAGATTATCCGGCTGTTGAGGACTTCAGACCTCCAATGGAAAATCGGAGTACAACTGTTATTGTTGTTGCATACCTGTATGTTTATTTCTTGTCTTTCAAGGCTACCGTGACATCCCCAAAGGACATCACTTCAAGGAATTATTGAAATCTAAAGATTTCAGACGGGGAGTGTTCTGTCCCATGATTGGGACATTTACGGACTATAATGGACCTTCTTACAGTTGCTATTCACTGCTGTTTTATTGCATTGCTGTAGTGTTTACTTTCATTAAGTTTGTCCCTTCTCTCTCCCTGTCTCCCTCCCCCATGTGACTTCTTGTAGCTAACCCCTCCCTTCTTTTTCCCCTGTCTTTTCCTCATTCACCATCTTGGCTCCATCTGAAGCTCATGTTCTCTCAGTCTGTCTGAGCAAAGTTCTTTTACCTGCTGTTATGCATGCATTTTCACAAGTTTCCTGTAAGAAAATAAACCCTCTTCTGGATTCTTCATAATGTATGTGCCTGCAGCTGAGTTGAAGCAATCTGCGACCATCTCCATTGTAAGTACAGGTGATGAGACCCCGTCTCACAGAGCCATATTTACAGCCACAGGCCATGGGGACAGAATAGTCCTCTTTCTATGCACTCCAGGCTCTGTCTCCCTCAATATCAGGAAGTCCTCTCTGATCCAGCTACATATCCCCTCTGGCTCTGGGCTAGGCCCAACTATTAACTCTCACAGTCCCTGTCAACTACCTGTTGCAGGGCAGAATACAGCTCCATCACTAACAATGTAAACATTATAATGCATCACATCACAACAACACACATATTAACTCCATTAACACAAAGCACAATTCATATTACACACAATGTACAGTTAGGTCCATATATATTTGGACAGAGACAACATTTTTCTAATTTTGGTTCTAGACATTACCACAATGAATTTTAAACAAAACAATTGAGATGCAGTTGAAGTTCAGACTTTCAGCTTTCATTTGAGGGTATTGTTAGAACCCTCCTGTTCGTTTTTTTTTCTATTTTGTTTGTCACATGACTTTCTGCCTATATAATCCAGCTCCGCCCTTCTGGCCTTGCTGGACTTCAGTGTTTCTTTTACTCTTAAGCTAGCCAGGTCCCTTGTACCCTACTCTGTAGTTTGCTTGGTCTTTTGACCACTAGTACTTTTTGTTTGTTTGTCTTTGTTCTGCTACTATTTCTGATAGGAGGTGTCCAACTATATCCCAGTCCTTAGTTCTTGTAGGGACCCCTCCCTTATATCTATAGGTCTGCGTTCAGACTAGCCGAGGACTTAGGCGGGTCTGTTCACAAGGAACAGGTCCCCCGCTGCATCATAGGGAATCAGCTTAGTCCTATTGTAGGGACAGTTTTCCTCTCTTTTCCTTAAAAATAAAACACTAAGGAAAGAAATCCAGATATCAGCATGTCGGTTCAGGAGTTGGCTCAACGCCTGCAGGGACTGTCTTTGGAGGTGGCCGAGCTCCAGCTACACGTGAGTAGCTGTCCTGGAGCGCATTTTGTGGAACCGAAGGTAGGACTGCCAGATTTTTTTTATGGTAAACAGCAAGAGTTTTTTTCCTTTAAAAACGCTTGTTTATTATATTTTCGTTTAAGACCCAGATCCTCTGGGAATGAATCACAGCGCATTGGGTTGCACCTTACGAAGACTGGAAAACATGTATTTGGAAGTCGCCTTGCTACACTCATCAGAAGAGCTTTAAACTAGAACAATGTGGGAAGGGAAGCAAAAGGCCAGAAAAAGCCATACAGCTGACAAATACTATTGAGATCTCTGCTACTGGAAGTGGAAAAGAAGAACAAAGACAAAACAATTTAAATAATAAAAATATGGGAGGAAGAGAAACCAATCACAAACTAAAATGTTTTTATACAAATGCACAAAGCATGGGCAACAAACAAGGAGAATTGGAACTACTAATGCAGCAAAAGGAATATGATGTCATTGGAATCACTGAAACTTGGTGGGACGATACACATGATTGGAATAAAAGGCTAAAAGGATACAACTTATTTGCAAGAAACAGACTTTATAAACGAGGAGGAGGTGTTGCATTGTATGTTAGAAAAGCGTATATCTGCACAGAGATTGAAGCTTCAGAGACTGGGAGTTCTGTGGAAACTGTTTGGGTAAGAATACAAGGAGAGAACAACGGAAAGGACACCATTGTAGGCATTTACTACAGGCCACCTGGGCAAGCTGAAGATATGGATGAACTCTTTATGTATCAAATGACCAAGTTCTCCAAAAAATATGACGTAGTGGTCATGGGAGATTTCAACTATCCAGACATTTGTTGGGAATCTCTCTCAAGTAAAACTAACAGGTCAAGCAAATTCTTATCCTCTCTTGCTGACAACTTTATCTTCCAAAAGGTAGGGGAGAAAACAAGGGGATCTGCTACTTTGGATCTAATCCTTATAAACAGGGAGGAAATGGTTGAGGAGGTAAAGGTGGCTGGGACCCTAGGAGGCAGCGATCATGCTATTATAGAATTTTGGATAACTAGAGGAGGAAGACATGTGAAGACTCAAACTTCAAGGTTAGATTTTAGAAAGGCAGATTTTAAGAGACTCAGAAAGAGAATAGGAGGGATCCAATGGCTGGATGTCCTTAAGGACAAAAATGTCCAGGAAGGATGGGAAATTTTTAAAAATGAGATTCTCAAAGCACAATCGTTAACAATCCCGAAAAGTAGGAAGAATGGGAAGCATTTAAGGAAACCAGGATGGATGAACACAGAACTTAAACACATGCTAAAAAGAAAGAAAGAAATGTTTATTAAATGGAAAGAGGGAGGCATATCTAAAGAAGATTATAATGCAGTCTGCAGATCCTGTAGGGCACGTATCAGGTTAGCTAAAGCTGACAATGAATTAAGGCTTGCAAGAGATGTCAAAAGCAATAAAAAAGGATTTTGGGGGTATGTCAAAAGTAAAAGAAAAGTCAAAGATGCTATAGGATTTTTACAGGATGAAAATGGAGAAATGGTAAGAGAGGATGTTGAGAAGGCCGAACTTTTTAATTCCTATTTTGCATCTGTTTTCTCTCAGAAAGAAAATGTAACATCAACTGATCTTCACTGTCCTTTTAAAGGAATAGAGGAATCCAAGTTATCTGTAAACCGAAAGATTGTGAGGGAATATTTAGCTAACATAAATGAGTTCAAGTCTCCAGGTCCAGATGAATTACACCCCAGAGTACTGAAGGAGATCGTAGAAGAAATTTTAGAACCACTCTCCATAATCTTTGAAAATTCTTGGAGAACAGGAGAAGTCCCAGAAGACTGGAGAAGAGCAAATGTTGTTCCTATCTTCAAAAAGGGGAAGAAGGTGGACCCAGGGAACTATAGGCCGGTGAGTCTGACTTCTATACCAGGAAAGATCTTTGAACAAATTATTAAACAACATGTATGTAAGTACATGGATAAGAATGAAGTGATTAACCAGAGTCAGCATGGGTTTGTAACTAACAAGTCATGTCAGACTAAATTAATTTCCTTCTATGACAGAATCACTGACTGGGTGGATCAGGGAAATGCTGTAGATATAGTATATCTTGACTTCAGCAAAGCATTTGACAAAGTATCTCACACCATCCTTATTGAAAAAATGACCAAGTATGCAATGGACCAGGCAACTGTTAGTTGGATTCATAACTGGCTTAGTGATCGGACTCAAAGGGTGGTTGTAAATGGCTTCACATCCAGCTGGATGGATGTCTCAAGTGGGGTACCACAGGGCTCCGTCCTGGGACCTGTATTGTTCAACATCTTTATCAATGATTTAGATGAAGGAATTGAGGGTAAGCTGATTAAATTTGCTGATGACACAAAGCTAGGAGGGATAGCTAATACTAGAGAAGAGAGAGAGAGGATTCAAAAAGACCTAAATAAACTGGAGCAGTGGGCAGCAACCAACAGAATGGTTTTTAACAGGGAAAAATGCAAAGTACTACATCTGGGCAATAAAAATGAAAAAAGCATATACAGAATGGGAGGAATAGAGCTAAGCAACAGTACATGTGAAAAAGACTTAGGTATACTAATAGATCATAGACTGAACATGAGTCAACAGTGTGATGCAGCAGCAAAAAAGGCAAATACAATTCTGGGATGTATTAACAGAAGCATACAGTCTAGATCACGTGAAGTCATTATCGGTCTTTACTCCTCTTTGGTCAGACCTCATCTGGAATACTGTGTACAGTTTTGGGCACCACATTTTAAAAAAGACATAGACAAACTGGAGCAAGTTCAGAGAAGAGCGACCAGAATGGTGACTGGTCTGCAAACCATGTCCTATGAGGAACGGTTGCAGGATTTGGGAATGTTTAGCTTGCAAAAAAGAAGACTGAGAGGAGACTTAATAGCTGTCTACAAATATGTCAAGGGCTGTCACATTGTAGAAGGATCATCTTTATTCTCATTTGCACAAGGAAAGACTAGAAGCAATGGGATGAAACTAAATGGGAGGAGACACAGATTAGATATTAGAAAAAAACTTTTTGACAGTTAGGGTGATTAATGAGTGGAACAGGCTGCCACGAGAGGTGGTGAGTTCTCCTTCAATGGACGTCTTCAAACAGAGGCTGGACAGACATCTGTCTGAGATGATTTAGTGAATCCTGCTTTGAGCAGGGGGTTGGACCAGATGACCCAGGAGGTCCCTTCCAACTCTACCATTCTATGATTCTATGATTCTAATGTCACTTTTGCGCAAAGAACCACAGGGATGGGCCTTTTCTCTCCAACCTAATGATCCGTGTTTTAGATCAGTGGAAGATTTTTTTTCTGCTATAGGGTTGTTGTATGACGATCCTGATCGAGTCTCATCTGCTGAAACTGAATTAAGACGTTTGAAGCAGGGATCAGGTGATGTGGAAAATTATTGTACATACTTCATAAGATGGTCGGCTGAAGTGGAATGGAATGACTCAGCATTAAAATGTCTGTTTCTTGCTTGTCTAGGTGAAAGGGTTAAGGATCTGCTGATTGCCTTCCCAACACCAGGAACCTTGCAGGAGGCAATGCAATTAGCTATACGTGTGGACAGGAGACTGCGTGCTCGGATTAATGAAGAGAAATCTACTGCTATGGCAGCTCCTAGTTTTCAGAGGGTCTGCTCGGAAGGTGGAGAACCGATGGAGATTGGGGCGATGTCACCCCATTCTCAGGAAAAAGACCGCAGGTTTGCTAAGGGATTATATTTTTATTGCGGTAAATCTGACCATTTTATTAAGAACTGTGTGTTTCGTTTGAACAAAGAAAAAAAAAAGGTTAGTTTCGCCCGTAAAGCTTGTTTAAACTCAAAGGGAGTATTTCTTTCTGGGAGACTCAAAGGGAGTATTTCTTTCTGGGAGCACCTCATTTCAGGAGGAGTTGATTGAATTTCGGGTATTTGTGGATTGTGGTTCTACACTCACTGTGATTGATAAGGGATTTTTGGAAAAATTTAAATTAGAATCCAAACTTTTGTCATCTCCTATTTCTGTGGTTGCTGTTGATGGCTCTCCTTTGAAATGTATTACTCACAAGATTTTTGAATTTCCCCTCACCATTAATGGTATTCACCAAGAGAATTTGGATTTGGCGGTATTAAATAATTTGCCTTCTCCAGTGGTTTTGGGGTTACCTTGGTTAAAATTGCACAATCCTTTACTGGACTGGTCTACCAATGAAATTAAGTCTTGGAGTCCTAAGTGTTATGATAAATGTTGTAACGGTCGCATTGCTGCTGTGGAAAGAGGGGAATTACTTGTACCTATTCAGGATTTTTGGAAGGTTTTTTCTGAGGAGGAGTCGCAAGTTTTGCCTCCTCATAAGGACTATGATTGCACTATTGAGTTTGTTCCTGGAGCTACTCTTTCCAAGAGTCGCTTATTTAATCTGACTATCCCTGAGAGAAAGACCTTGGAGGAATACATACAGACAAGCTTGGTCGCCGGTCACATTAGACCTTCTAAGTCTCCTGTGGCTGTTGGATTTTTTTTTGTAAAAAAAAAGGACGACGGTTGACATCCATGTCTGGACTTTCGCGAAATTAATAAAATTACCGTACGCAATTCCTACCCACTCCCATTAATTCCTGACTTGTTCAACCAGTTAGTGGGGGCCAAGTGGTTCTCTAAAATTGATCTCCGGGGGGTATACAATTTGTTACGAATGAAGGAAGGTGATGAGTGGAAAACTGCTTTTAACACTCCGCTGGGTCATTTTGAGAATCTGGTTATGCCTTTTGGTCTTACCAATGCACCAGCGTTTTTTCAGAACCTTATTAATGACATCCTAAGACTGTTGATCGGTAAGAATGTGGTTGTGTATTTGGATGACATTTTGATTTATTCGCCGGATGTGGAGTCTCATTGGCAGAGCGTACGTGAGGTATTGCAATTGTTAAGTGACAATTCACTTTTTGCTAAGCTGGAGAAATGTGAGTTCGCTGTGCAGAGAATTAGTTTTTTGGGCTACATTATTTCCAGCGAGGGCTTTGAGATGGACCCGGTGAAGGTTCAGGCGGTGCAGGAATGGCCTAGGCCTATGGGTTTGAAATCGATAGAGATTTTTGGGTTTCGCCAATTATTACAGAAAATTCATTAAGAATTTTTCTATAATTGTTAAGCCGCTGACCGATCTCACCAGGAATGGTGCGAATTCGGTTCAGTGGACTACTGAGGCCATTGAAGCTTTTGTGTATCTCAAGGAGAGGTTCAGTTCTGCCCCCATCCTTATGCAGCCTGATGAGACCAAGCCTTTTTTGGTCGAGGTTGATGCTTCTTCAGTGGGGGTCGGTGCGGTTTTGTCTCAGGAAAACAAGGATGGAGTACATCCCTGTGCTTCTTTTTAAAAAAATTTTTCTGAGACCGAACTTAATTACGATGTTGGTAATTGGGAATTGCTGGCTATTAAACTCGCATTTGAACATTGGCGTCATCTCTTGGAAGGTGCTAAATTTCCCATTCAGGTTTTCACTGATCATAAGAATCTGATCTATCTTGATGCTGCCAAGCGCTTGAATGCCCGTCAGGCTAGGTGGGCACTTTTTTTTCGCGGTTTAATTTTTTTGTTACTTACATCCCGGGTACTAAGAATGTTAAAGCTGATGCTTTATCTCGCAGCTTTTCTCCCATGGTTGGTACCGAGGAGAAGGAGAGCATTTTACAGGAAGGAGTTGTGGTAGCAGCATTGGACTCCGTTTTGGAAGATGAGATTCTTAAAGCTCAGGAGGATGCCCCGTCTAACACTCCCCATGGGAGGTAGTTTGTGCCTAGGAACTTTAGGAGAGATTTGTTTGTGGAGTGTCATGAGTCTCGGTTAGCAGGTCATCCAGGAATTTCTGAGACTAAGAGACTTGTAGGTCGCAGTTTTTGGTGGCCTGGGTGGCAGAAGGAAGTCATTAAGTGGGTGCGTCAATGTACTTTGTTTACGGTTGGTGACATGGTTTGGTTGTCCTCTAAGAATCTGCGGTTGAGGATTCCTTCTAAGAAATTGGGCCCGAAGTTTGTAGGGCCGTTTAAGGTGCTTCAGGTAGTTAACCAATCTGCTGTTAGATTGGAGGCTCCCACCTCCTGAAAGATTAATCCGGTGTTTCATGTTTCCTTATTGAAAAAAGCTGATGTTTCGGAGAGGGACGCCACTGTCTCTGTTCCTCCGGTGGTGGAAGACGGTGACTATGAAATTTCTCGTATTCTTAATTCTAGATGGCATAGAGGGAGATTGCAGTATCTCGTCGCTTGGAAAGGTTTCGGTCCCGAGGATAACTCCTGGGTAAAGGCGGATGATGTCTCTGCTCCTAGACTTGTCGGAGCGTTTCACAGGAGGTATCCTGATAGACCTGGGCCTGGAGGATCCGGAGGATCCTCATAGAAGAGGGGGTACTGTTAGAACCCTCCTGTTAGTTTTTTTTCTATTTTGTTGGTCACATGACTTTCTGCCTATATAATCCAGCTCCGCCCTTGTGGCCTTGCTGGACTTCAGTGTTTCTTTTACTCTTAAGCTAGCCAGGTGCCTTGTACCCTACTCAGTAGTTTGCTTGGTCTTTTGACCACTAGTACTTTTTGTTTGTTTGTCTTTGTTCTGCTACTATTTCTGCTAGGTGGTGTCCAACTATATCCCAGTCCTTAGTTCTTGTAGGGATCCCTCCCTTATATCTATAGGTCTGCGTTCAGACTAGCCGAGGACTTAGGCGGGTCTGTTCACAAGGAACAGGTCCCCCGCTGCATCGTAGGGAATCAGCTTAGTCCTATTGTAGGGACAGTTTTCCTCTCTTTTCCTTAGTGCTTGTAGCAGTTCATAACAGGTATCCACATTAAAATTGGATGAAGGGTTTAGGAGTTTCAGCTCCTTAACATGTGCCACCCTGTTTTTAAAGGGACCAAAAGTAATTGGACAATTGACTCCAAGGCTATTTCATGGACAGGCGTGGGCAATCCCTTCGTTATGTCATTCTCAATTAAGCAGATAAAAGGCCTGGAGTTGATTTGAGGTTTGGTGCTTGCATTTGGAAGGTTTTGGTGTGAAGTAAACATGCGGTCAAAGGAGCTCTCCATGCAGGTGAAACAAGCCATTCTTAAGCTGCAAAAACAGAAAAAACCCATCCGAGAAATTGCTACAATATTAGGAGTGGCAAAATCTACAGTTTGGTATATCCTGAGAAAGAAAGAAAGCACTGGTGAACTCATCAATGCAAAAAGACCTGGGCGCCCACGGAAGAAAACAGTGATGGATGATCGCAGAATAATCTCCATGGTGAAGAGAAACCCCTTCACAACAGCCAACCAAGTGAACAACACTCTCCAGGAGGTAGGCGTATCAATATCCAAATCTACCATAAAGAGAAGACTGCATGAAAGTAAATACAGAGGGTTCACTGCACGGTGCAAGCCACTCATAAGCATCAAGAATAAAAAGGCTAGACTGGACTTTACTAACAAACATCTAAAAAAGCCAGCAAAGTTCTGGAAGAACATTCTTCGGACAGATGAAACCAAGATCAACCTCTACCAGAATGATGGAAAGAGAAAAGTATGGCGAAGGCGTGGTTCAGCTCATGATCCAAAGCATACCACATCATCTGTAAAACACGGCGGAGGCAGTGTGATGGCTTGGGCATGCATGGCTGCCAGTGGCACTGGGTCACTAGTGTTTATTGATGATGTGACACAGGACAGAAGCAGCCGAATGAATTCTGATGTATTCAGAGCCATACTGTGTGCTCAGATCCAGCCAAACTGATTGGTCGTCGTTTCATACTACAGATGGACAATGACCCAAAACATAAAGCCAAAGCAACCCAGGAGTTTATTAAAGCAAAGAAGTGGAATATTCTTGAATGGCCAAGTCAGTCACCTGATCTCAACCCAATTGAGCATGCATTTCACTTGTTAAAGACTAAACTTCAGACAGAAAGGCCCACAAACAAACAGCAGCTGTAAACCACCGCAGTGAAGGCCTGGCAGAGCATCAAAAAGGAGGAAACACAGTGTCTGGTGATGTCCATGAGTTCAAGCCTTCAGGCAGTCATTGCCAACAAAGGGTTTTCAACCAAGTACTAGAAATGAACATTTTATTTACAATTATTTAATCTGTCCAATTACTTTTGGTCCCTTTAAAAACAGGGTGGCACATGTTAAGGAGCTGAAACTCCTAAACCCTTCATTCAATTTTAATGTGGATACCCTCAAATGAAAGCTGAAAGTCCGAACTTCAACTGCATCTGAATTGTTTTGTTTAAAATTCATTGTGGTAATGTCTAGAACCAAAATTAGAAAAATGTTGTCTCTGTCCTAATATATATGGACCTAACTATAAATGTACACAATGTAACAATAAACCTGTTTCTTTAAGAGGGAAACGTGGGCAACATGCTCTTATCCTTACGTACACATCGGGCTCAGGAGCGGAGTTATACAGCTGACACATGAACTAGCTTCCTATCGCAGAAGTTAATCAAGTTACAGCAGCTTAACCCCTTAGATGACGCAGCAACTATGACAGAGGCATTTAAGAGGTTTGAAATGGGTAAAGGTGTCCCTTCCACTGCGAACAGACTCCCCCCCTCAAACGCTCGCTGGGAATCACCAGAGATCCACATAAACCAGGAGCCTGCCCTATCTCTGTTCATGCAGAGGGTTTGGAGCTCTGTATCAGAAAGCCATCATTCAGTGTGGAAGTTTTTGCAGTGGAAAGTCACTTTTGTGTTTTTAATAAATCTTATTTTCCGGTTGGAAATAGCCACTTTATGCAGAGATTACTCCATTATTATTATTATTCGCAGTGATCATCTTCCTCTTTTCTGACATCTTCTACATAAATAATCAGATATATTACAAGTCACCGGGTTTGTAGTAGTTGAACCTGCCGGCGGCGGAGATAGAAATGATGGCTCATTGTGTGATTTGGAGGGAATATCTCAGATGTTATTTTCCGCGGAGACCCTCATTCTGGGCTGTTAGAGAGACATTACAGATTACAATGGAGTTACCAGGAGCAGGTCACACTGACCACGGGCCCTACTGCTGGTATTCTACACGCCTGCACTGCAAACGCCTCCTTCATTCTTATAGATGAGTCCGTCTGTGAGGCATATATGTGCTGTAATATATGTATAGGTGCTGCAGTGTGAACAGGGGCTTTAATAAATTCTATTTGGGTGATGTATAGAGATGATTTATGGATGCAGTAAAGCATAGGGGTATTAATATGGGTCCTGTAACATATACACTGTGCACAGTTATTAGGCAAGTGAGTATTTGACCAGATCATCATTTTTATGCAGATTTTAAAGCTCCGCGCTGTATAAACATGAATGCTGATTGGATGAAGCAGATCACGTGATGTGTAATGAGGAGGATGTGGCCTGAGGATACAATGGCCTTCATCAGGTATACAGAATTATTAGGAGCTTGTACTCCTCAGGCAAAATGGGCAAAAAAATGAGATTTAACTGAGTTTGAAAAGTAAAAACATCCTTACAAGTCTTATAAAGCAGTGGTCCCCAACCTTTTTTGCACCAGGGACCGGCTTGAAGCAAGATCATTTTTCCATGGCCCAGCAAGGAGGGGGTGGGGTGGGCGGGGCTTTGGTCATATGGGGGCGGGGTAATGGAGGGATTTGGAGTTTAGTGCATACTTATCATATAGTGTAGACCAGGTCACCGCCAGGAGCTATGCCAGGAGCCCCACATAATGTGCTGTGCCAGGAGCCGCATCACTGAGGCCCCATCACGCCCTGCAGCAGGACAGGGCAGCTGTCCTGACAGCTGCTGTTCAGCTGCATTTACTTCATCCCAGGGGCGGACACAGACTGTAGTGGGCCCCTGTGCAAGAAATTTTTGGGGGCCCCCCCCGCCCTTCATAAGGCAACAAAGTTATGTAAACATAACCCCCCCATGTGCATCTCTCACCCCCCCATGTGCAGCTCACCCCCGTGCATCTCTCATCCCCCTCCGTGCATCTCTCATCCCCCCCCCGTGCATCTCTCATCCACCCCCCGTGCATCTCTCACCCCCCCCGTGCATCTCTCATCTCTCCCCTCCCTCCCATGTGCATCTCTCATCTCTCCCCTCCCCCCATGTGCATCTCTCATCTCTCCCCTCCCCCCATGTGCATCTCTCCCCTCCCCCCATGTGGATCTCTCATCTCTCCCCTCCCCCATGTGCATCTCTCATCTCTCCCCTCCCCCCCATGTGGATCTCTCATCTCTCCCCTCCCCCATGTGCATCTCTCATCTCTCCCCTCCCCCCCATGTGGATCTCTCATCTCTCCCCTCCCCCATGTGCATCTCTCATCTCTCCCCTCCCCCCATGTGCATCTCCCATTCCCCCCACTCCTAGTTAATTGTATTTAAAAAAAAATAAAACTTGTTATACTTACCCCCATGCGATCCCTGCAGAATCCTGGCGCTCGTCCAAATCGCTGACACCAGGTTCTCCTGACTTCCGGCCATGTGACGGCGCCGTCACATGACCGGAAGTCAGGGGAATCATGAAGGTGCTGCCGCAGCAGCGCAGCGCTAAGATGTCCCGGACCCGGCGCTTAGCATGCGGCCGGGGGCCCCATGAGGAGAGAGACGCACAAGAGGGGGGCTCCGAGGGGGCTCCTACCGGCCGGGCCCCATACTGGAGTCAGGGCAGTCATGCCCTGATGGCGGCCCTGCTGGAGGCTGGAGGGGCCCCCTCTCCCCGCGGACCGGCTGAAAAACCCCAACGGCCCGGTCCTGGTCCGCGGACCGGCGGTTGGGGACCTCTGTTATAAAGGACGCAGCTCCTGAAACTGCTCAGATATCGGGGCGATCACAGAACAGCAAAAGACGGATTTTGGTAAGAACTTACCTGTAAAATCCTTTTCAGCGAAGGAAGGAAGGGAGACACAGATCCATTACTAGTGGGTAGGTGGAGCCCCACAGGATAGTTCACCTCAGATTTAAAAAAAAGTGACGACCGGCCCCTCTACTTAGGCTCCTCCTACTCCCATGTTCTCCAGTCCGTACACAAGCTAAGGAAGAGCAGACAACACCAGCAGAACAGTACAACCCCTTCTGAAAAATTCAGAAATGTGAGAAAACAGGTTATGCAATAACAGCAAGAAAAAACACACAGTCCTAGGTACAACTCACTGGACCCGACAACTGCGATGAGCTGGCGATGCTGGAAAAAAGCCGTAGTGCGCCAACCCCAGACCAGATGACCGCCATCAGGAAAGGGTCGCGCCGCATCTAGAAACAAAAATATACTTCTGCCATGGGAGGGTGCTGTGTCTCCCTTCCTTCCTTCGCTGAAAAGGATTTTACAGGTAAGTTCTTACCAAAATCCGTCTTTCAGCAGCAGAAGGGAAGGAAGGGAGACACAGATCCATTACTAGTGGGACGTCCCAAAGCAGTCCAAAACTCTAGGGTGGGAAATAGTGGCAGAAGCTCGAACACCCCAACAACTTAGGTAAGAGCGCAACCAGCGCCGAACAAAAAATAAAATAAAGAGGTAACCTAAACCACCGCCGCCTGCAGGACCCTGCGCCCCAAGGCCGCATCGGCGGAAGCACTCACGTCCACCTTATAAAATTTAGTAAAGGTGTGAACGGAGCGCCAGGTAGCCGCCCGGCAGAGCGGCTCTGACGAGGCCCCCTGACGAAAAGCCCACGACGAACCAACAGCCCTCGTGGAATGAGCTCGAACTCTCACCGGACAAGGCTCGCCCTTGAGCCGGTACGCTTCCAGGATAGCCGAACGTATCCACCGAGCTATTGTGTCCTTGGAAGCACGCTGACCACGTCGACGACCAGCAGGAATCACAAAAAGAGAGTCCGACTTCCGAAACCCTTGCGTGATTGAAAGATAGAACTTCAATGCCCGTACCAAATCCAACGAGTGCAAGGCCCTCTCCTTTGGACTCCTCGGCTTCGGACAGAGAGAAGGTAACACGATGTCCTGATTGACGTGAAAATGCGACACCACCTAAGGTAAAAAATCTCCACGGGTACGAAGCACCACACGATCCGGAAGAAATTCCAGAAAAGGTGGCGAGCAAGACAGTGCCGCCAACTCCGAAACCCTTCTCAAAGAGGTGACCGCAACCAGGAAGGCCACCTTCCAAGAAAGCAAGTAAAGCGTAGCTGAATCCATAGGCTCAAAAGGCCCATGCTGAAGAGCTTCCAGGACTAGATTAAGCCGCCAAGGGGCCACGACCGCCCTCCGAGGTGGAAACTGACGAGCAACCCCACGAAAAAAAGAACGCACGTCCCTACGTGAAGCAATAGCCCTTCGAAAAAGCGCGGATAGAGCAGATACCTGACCTCGCAAGGTACCAACTGCTAGACCCTTGGCCAAACCATATTGCAGAAATGCCAAGAAGTTGGGGATGGAAAAAACCCTCGGGTTCCTTGACGATCCAGAACACCAAGAATAAAAAGACTCCCAAGTTCTGTGATAAATCCTAGTCGTAGCTGGACCTCTGGCCGCCCGCAAGATAGAAATAACCTCGGACGAAAAAACACGACGGTTTAAGATCTCGGTCTCAAATGCCACGCCGTCAAACGAAGTGCCTTCAGGTCCGGATGACGAATGGGCCCTTGGATTAACAGGTCCGGGCGAAGCGGCAGTGGAAACGGAGGCGCCGCCAGCAAAGACACCAGCGTCGAATACCACGCCCTCCGTGGCCAATCCGGGGCTACCAAAATTGCTGGTACTCGTTCGAGTTTGATCCGCCGAATCACCAATGGAAGTAAGGATACTGGTGGAAACACATAGATCAGCTCGAACTGGTCCCACGGGGCCACTAGAGCATCTACCGCCACAGCCTCCGGGTCCCTGTACCTGGACATGAATGTCGGAACCCTGGCGTTCAGCCTGGATGCCATCAAGTCCACCTGAGGAGTCCCCCACCGGCAACACAGCAGTGCAAAGACCTCTGGATGGAGACTCCATTCCCCCGGATCCACCTGCTCGCGACTGAGGAAGTCCGCCAAGATATTCAGCACACCTGGGATATGAATCGCAGAGATGGCCGAAACCCTGGACTCGGCCCAAACCAGGATCCGGGAGACCTCCATCATGAGTCTGGAACTCCTCGTCCCGCCCTGATAGTTGATATACGCGACAGCCGTCGCATTGTCCGACTGAATCCGGACCGGCAGACCGCTCAACAGGACCGTTCAATGTCGGAGGCAGAGAAAAATTGCTCTCAACTCCAGAACGTTGATCGGTAGAGACGACTCCTCTGACGACCAGACCCCCTGAACCCAGAGGTCGTTCCAACACCCCCCCCCAGCCAGTCAGACTGGCATCGGTGGAAATCACCGACCACCTTGGGAGAAGAAAGGATTTCCCCAGGGATAGAGTTTCTGGACGTAACCACTATCCAAGAGACTCTCGCACCCTGCGGGAGATAACGACAGAGTGATCCAGTGAAGTCGGCGAACGATCCCAACTGGTTAGAATTAGATTTTGGAGATCCCAGGAATGAAACTGTGCAAACGGTATGGCGTCCATTGCCGCCACCCATCAGACCCAGAAGGCGTATGCATTCCCGAAGGGACATTGCCATCGCCGACCTCATAGCCTGGACATGGCGACGAAGGTTCGCTTGTTTGTCCGGAGGCAGGGACACCACTGCCCGTACTGTGTCGAAAAGCATCCCCAAGAACAGGATTGACTGTGTCGGTTCCAATGACGACTTCTTCCAATTGACCAGCCACCCGAAGTCCTCCAGGTGCTGGAGGGAGAGATCGCGAGCAGCCATCGCCTCCTCCGCTGTGGGCGACACAATCAACAGGTCGTCCAGGTAGGGCAGAACCGAAACTCCCTGTTTTCGAAGAAGCGCCATGAGTGGCGCCAGGATTTTTGTAAAAACCCTGGGTGCCAAGGCCAACCCGAATGGTAGGGCCACAAACTTGTAATGGGCCTGACCTATGGCGAAACGCAGGAAGCGCTGGTGAGCCCTGCCGATAGGGATATGCAAATAAGCGTCGCGGATGTCGATCGACCGCAAGAAATCGTACAGCGACAGAGCCGCTACGACCGAGTGGAGAGACTCCATGCGGAATTTTCGGGTCCAGACATGAAGATTCAAATCTTTGAGATCCAGAATGGGGCGAAACTTGTCCTCCTTTTTGGGGACCACAAAAAGGTTGGCATAAAACCCCCTTCCCCGGTCCTCTGGCGGAACCGGAACCACCACACCCTGCTGCAGAAGAGTGTCCACCTCCCGCAGCAGTGCTGCAGCCAGTTTGGGCTCGGACGGGGTGCGTGACTGACAAAACCTGCCCAGGGGACGAGAGTGAAACTCTATGAAATAGCCTGCCAACATAACCTGCGTCACCCAGGCGTCCGAAATATGGGACGCCCAAATCGACCTGAATTGTAGCAGACGACCTCCGACCCGAGAGCCCTCGAGCGGATTCCTGGCGTCAGTCCGCCTTAGTGGGCTTTTTGTCAACCTCCCGTTTGTCCTGACGGAAATGTTGCTTCCAAGGAATACGGGATTTCTGGGTGGACTTCTTACCGGAAGACAAGGGACGACTCGATCCCCAAGAAGGCTGACCGAACTGCCCCCTGGTCCGAAAGGACCGGCAACCACCACTGGCACTTGACCTGCCAGACGTGGAAGCTGCCGCCTTCCGCTGAGGCAAGGCAGCATCCTTAGCCTTGGCCTTAGCAATCAGCTCCGTGAGGTCCGAACCAAAAAGATGACCGCCTTTGTACGCTAGACTAAGCAAACCTTGTTTGGAAACTGCATCTCCAGTCCACTGTTTAAGCCACAGTGCTCTCCTGACTGACGGCCGAAGACTGAGCCCTGGACAGAACGGAAGTAGTATCCAGTACTGCGTCCCTGCCATAACGTGTCGCCTCTTCCAACAGCTGGAAAAGCCTTTGCACTTCCGACAGCGGAGTTCCATCCTGCCATGCCGTCCGCAGCTGGTCCAACCACCACAGAGAAGCCTCACCGGCCCACATGGCCCCCAAGGCTGCATGAAATCCATGACCCGCTGCCTCGTAGATGGACTTCGCCGCTAACTCCGTTCTTCTGTCCAGAGGTTCCTGAAGACTGGCCTTCCCTTTAACAGGAAGCAAGGAAGATTTGCTAAGCTGAAACAGAGGAACATCCACTTCAGGGGAGGGAACCCAATTAATGATAGTCTCTGTGGCGCAGGGATACAACAGATTAAAAAACCGCATCCCCTGGAAGCGTTTATCCGGACACCGGCATTCTTTCTCCACTGCCTCGTTAAGTTCATCATGCGTCGGCAATGTTGAACGAGCCCGACGCGGCTCCTGATACAGCCGGGCCGACTTGCCAGGCTTTGTCGGCTCTTCAGACAGCTGTAACGCTTCTCGCATGGCTCCAATAAGAGCATCCACGCGGCCCGAAAGCGTAGCAGATCGACTCTGCCGAACTTCATCCTCAGAATCGGAGACTTCACCAACCGAGCTTGTTGGTGAATCCGAAGCCTCCGATGCACTGCGCGGAGGAGACAGTGCCACCACAGTCCTGCGGCGCTTCTTGCCTCGTGGTGTCGTTTGCGATTTAGCTGACACCCAATGACCCAGGAGGTTAGAAAGGCTGTCAATGGAGCGGGTGAGCGCCTCCACTTTAACATCACTAAGGGTCGAACTTGACGCCGCCGAAGACCCGGGTGTAACAGAAACGCGAGACCGATCCTGAAACGGATCGGGAGAGAGGTCCGCGCCCCCTGGACCCTGATCCGACATGCCTCCCACCTCAGATGCCAGCATGTTAGAATGAGTATAATAAACTAGGGTGTGTGAAAATTCCCCTTTTATTTTTTTTTGGGGCACTGAAGGGTTAAAAACTCTCCCCTAGAGAGAGTTACCCCAGCCCTGCAGAGCAAAAGTTAACCTAACGAACTGGGGGGAAGCGCCCTCTGAAACAGAAGCGTGCACCCCCAGAAAGAGTTAACAGCTCTGTTGAGCAGACCCCCTCAGAAGGGTTAATGCTGCTGACACACTAAACACCTCACTGCCTTGAGAGTGTCCAAACAAAAAGAGATAGCGGCAAATAGCACCTTGCCTGCCTTAGCAGGTCAGCCAAGGTGCTTTACAATGGAGAGAACAAAAAAGGAAACTTCTGCCTTGAGGCAGAAGTGACTCACCAGTGCCGCGGTGACTGCTCCTTCTGAGCTGTGAGGGCGGTGAACGGGGAGCAGAGAGCCGGAGGTGCACGTGGAGGGAAGCCGGAAGGAGGGAGAGGGGCGGAGAGCTCAGCGCGTGCTAAGCCAGGAGCTTCCTGTCATAACTACCATGACAGGAAGCCGAACGACGCGAAGCCCGGCCCCCCGAGCTCACTCACAGAGCCCGCGCTCAGAGAGAAAGCGCGCGCTCTCCTGAAGGCTTCCTGTCCAAAAGTGATGGCAGGAAGCCAAGATAATAGAGCCACGCCCCCCGTTCCAACGGAGCCGTGCTCCTCCGTCCCTGCTCCCCAGCCCCCAGGGTCAGAGAATGCAGCGGTGATCCTCATACACCGTCTGCAAATACAGAAAAACAGAACTTCACCACATGAAGTAACAGCGCATGAAGTAACAGCGGCAGCCACAGCCGCCGCTGAAGCACTCATACACAGAGCACTTACCCCGCTGTACGCCACAGGGACCCCCAGGGATGTGTGGCGCTTGTGGCCCTTGCTCCCCCCATGGCGGAGCGCTCAGGGACCCCACAGGCGGTGTGAGTCTCCGCCAGGAAGCGCCCTATGTCTCCCGGGGCCGGCAGGTTACTGCGGGGACCTCCTTAAGGGGTACGCAGGTCTGCCAGGGGAGGGCAGGGGTCCCGGCAGCGCCGAGACCCCCCGAGACCTCTAGACCACGGGGGATCCAGGTCTCCATTGGTAAATTTAAAATAAAAAACCTTCTGAGGAGCTGCCAAGGCAGCGACTATCCTCTGCGACCTCAAATTTCAGACTGGAGAACATGGGAGTAGGAGGAGCCTAAGTAGAGGGGCCGGTCGTCACTTTTTTTAAATCTGAGGTGAACTATCCTGTGGGGCTCCGCCTACCCCCACTAGTAATGGATCTGTGTCTCCCTTCCTTCCCTTCTGCTGCTGAAAGGGGTATTACAAAACGTCAACAAGGAGCAAAAAAGAGAAAAAAAGAGGCTGAGCCCGACCACCACTGAGCAAGACACAGAAGTACAAGGTGTTCAAAGACACGGCCGAGGTGAGGAGGCTGAGCCCGACCACCACTGAGCAAGACACAGAAGTACAAGGTGTTCAAAGACACGGCCGAGGTGAGGAGGCTGAGCCCAACCACCACTGAGCGAGACACAGAAGTACAAGAAGTTCAAAGACACGACTGAGGTGAGGAGGCTGAGCCCGACCACCACTGAGCGAGACACAGAAGTACAAGGTGTTCAGTACTCAGAGACACGGCCGAGGTGAGGAGGCTGAGCCCGACCACCACTGAGCAAGACACAGAAGTACAAGGTGCTCAGAGACACGGCCGAGGTGAGGAGGCTGAGCCCGACCACCACTGAGCAAGACACAGAAGTACAAGGTGTTCAAAGACACGGCCGTGGTGAGGAGGCTGAGCCCGACCACCACTGAGCAAGACACAGAAGTACAAGGTGTTCAAAGACACGGCCGAGGTGAGGAGGCTGAGCCCGACCACCACTGAGCGAGACACAGAAGTACAAGAAGTTCAAAGACACGACTGAGGTGAGGAGGCTGAGCCCGACCACCACTGAGCGAGACACAGAAGTACAAGGTGTTCAGTACTCATAGACACGGCCGAGGTGAGGAGGCTGAGCCCGACCACCACTGAGCAAGACACAGAAGTACAAGGTGCTCAGAGACACGGCCGAGGTGAGGAGGCTGAGCCCGACCACCACTGAGCAAGACACAGAAGTACAAGGTGTTCAAAGACACGGCCGAGGTGAGGAGGCTGAGCCCGACCACCACTGAGCAAGACACAGAAGTACAAGGTGCTCACTGCTCAGAGACACGGCCGAGGAGAGGAGGCTGAGCCCGACCACCACTGAGCAAGACACAGAAGTACAAGAAGTTCAAAGACACGGCCGAGGTGAGGAGGCTGAGCCCGACCACCACTGAGCAAGACACAGAAGTACAAGGTGCTCAGAGACACGGCCGAGGTCAGGAGGCTGAGCCCGACCACCACTGAGCAAGACACAGAAGTGAAAGGTGTTCAGTACTCAGAGACACGGCCGAGGTGAGGAGGCTGAGCCCGACCACCACTGACTGAGCAAGACACAGAAGTACAAGGTGCTCAGAGACACGGCCGAGGTGAGGAGGCTGAGCCCGACCACCACTGAGCAAGACACAGAAGTACAAGAAGTTCAAAGACACGGCTGAGGTGAGGAGGCTGAGCCCGACCACCACTGAGCGAGACACAGAAGTACAAGGTGCTCAGTGACACAGCGAAGGTAAGGAGGCGGAGCCCGACCACCACTGAGCAAGACACAGAAGTACAAGGTGCTCAGAGACACGGCCGAGGTGAGGAGGCTGAGCCCGACCACCACTGAGCAAGACACAGAAGTACAAGGTGTTCAAAGACACGGCCGAGGTGAGGAGGCTGAGCCCGACCACCACTGAGCAAGACACAGAAGTTCAAGGTGCTCAGTGCTCAGAGACATGGCCGAGGTGAGGAGGCTGAGCCCGACCACCACTGAGCAAGACACAGAAGTACAAGGTGTTCAGTGCTCAGAGACACGGCCGAGGTGAGGAGGCTGAGCCTGACCACCACTGAGCAAGACACAGAAGTACAAGGTGCTCAGTGCTCAGAGACACGGCCGAGGTGAGGAGGCTGAGCCCGACCACCACTGAGCAAGACACAGAAGTACAAGGTGTTCAGTACTCAGAGACACGGCCGAGGTGAGGAGGCTGAGCCCGACCACCACTGAGCAAGACACAGAAGTACAAGGTGTTCAGTGCTCAGAGACACGGCCGAGGTGAGGAGGCTGAGCCCGACCACCACTGATGAAGACACAGAAGTACAAGGTGTTCAGTGCTCAGAGATAAGGCCGAGGAGAGGAGGCTGAGCCCGACCACCACTGAGCAAGACACAGAAGTACAAGGTGCTCAGAGACACGGCCGAGGTGAGGAGGCTGAGCCCGACCACCACTGAGCAAGACCCAGAACTACAAGGTGCTCAGTGCTCAGAGACACGGCCGAGGTGAGGAGGCTGAGCCCGACCACCACTGAGCAAGACCCAGAACTACAAGGTGCTCAGTGCTCAGAGACACAGCCGAGGAGAGGAGGCTTGAGCCCGACCACCACTGAGCAAGACACAGAAGTACAAGGTGTTCAGTGCTCAGAGACACAGCCGAGGTGAGGAGGCTGACACTCGACCACCACTGAGCAAGACACAGAAGTACAAGGTGTTCAGTGCTCAGAGACACGGCCGAGGAGAGGAGGCTGAGCCCGACCACCACTGAGGAAGACACAGAAGTACAAGGTGTTCAGTGCTCAGAGACAAGGCCGAGGTGAGGAGGCTGAGCCCGACCACCACTGAGCAATACACAGAAGTGGAAATGTCAAGACTGGGTCAAGAAATATCTGAAGGCAGATTATTCACAGGTTTTATGGACAGATGAGATGTGAGTGACTCTGGACGGAGCAGATGGATGGGCCGAGGTCGGATCAGTAACAAGCACTGACCTCTGCGTCCACTCAGACGCCAGCGATGTGGAGGTGGGCACTGCTATGGGCTAGATTATTAAAAATTAGCTGGTGGGACCATTTTTGGGTTAAAGATGGACTCAAACTCAATTACCAAACTACTGCCTGTGATTAGAAGACACTTTCTTCCAGCAGTGGAGCAGGGAGAAGTCTGCATCTTTCAAGAAAACCAGGATTTTTCTGCAGGACAAGGCGGCATCGCAGCATCGAAGTCTCCACTGCTCGGCCCCTTCATCACCGGACCTAAATCCTACTGAGAACTTGTGGCCCTTCTTATACGGGAGATTTACAGTGAAGGAGAACAGTCTCCTCTGATCAGTGTCTGGGGCTGTGGTTGGAGCTGCCCAAAAAGTTGATCGACGACAAATGAAGAAACTGACAGACTGTGAAGAGAATTCTGCTTTCTCATTGACTTTGCTGGTTCTGCAAAACGCAGCTGAAAATTTGAATAAAAATCTGCAGCAAAAAAATGCTGAAAAACCCAACGTGTGGGAACATAGCCTTACTATAACAGATGAAAAAAGAGATGGAAAATATATGTTTGTCATTTAGATGGAGATAATAATTCTGAACAGAGATATTCTCCTAAGAGAAAACCGCACTTTTACTTTACGCTGGAGATGTTCATTAATGAAATGAATCATCAAAAATACAAAAATTGTCTAATAATTGTGCTCATAGAGTAGTAGTCATATTCTTGAACAGAAGAGGAAGCGTTATAGTAATATACATGCTCATAAAAGTATTATCCTATAGACACTATATGGACAATATGGACTATACGCACATCTTAACCATTCAGTACAAGTTTTTTTATTGATTCCCAGTGCCCCTAATGTATAACATCCGACCCCCGCCCCTAGTGTATAACATCCGACCCCCGCCCCTGGCATATTACATCCAACCCCCGCCCCTGGCATATTACATCCGACCCCCGCCCCTGGCGTATTACATCCGACCCCCGCCCCTGGCGTATAACATCCGACCCCCGCCCCTGGTGTATAACATCCGACCCCCGCCCCTGGTGTATAACATCCGCCCCCCGCCCCTGGTGTATAACATCCGCTCCCCGCCCCTGGTGTATAACATCCGACCCCCGCCCCTGGTGTATAACATCCGACCCCCGCCCCTGGTGTATAACATCCGACCCCCGCCCCCGGTGTATAACATCCGACCCCCGCCCCCGGTGTATAACATCCGACCCCCGCCCATGGTGTATAACATCCGACCCCCGCCCATGGTGTATAACATCCGACCCCCGCCCCTGGTGTATAACATCCGACCCCCGCCCCTGGTGTATAACATCAGCTCCCCGCCCCTGGTGTATAACATCCGCTCCCCGCCCCTGGTGTATAACATCCGACCCCCGCCCCTGGTGTATAACATCCGACCCCCGCCCCTGGTGTATAACATCCGACCCCCGCCCCTGGTGTATAACATCCGACCCCCGCCCCTGGTGTATAACATCCGACCCCCGCCCCTGGTATATAACATCCGACCCCCGCCCCTGGTATATTACATCCGACCCCCACCCCTGGTATATTACATCCGACCCCCACCCCTGGTATATTACATCCGACCCCCGCCCCTGGTATATAACATCCGACCCCAGCCCCTGGTGTATAATATCTGACCCCCGCCCCTGGTATATAACATCCGACCACCGCCCCTGGTATATTACATCTGACCCCCGCCCCTGGTATATAACATCCGACCCCCGCCCCTGGTATATAACATCCGACCCCCGCCCCTGATATATTACATCCGACCCCCGCTCCTGGTATATTACATCTGACCCCCGCTTCTGGTGTATAACATCAGACCCCCGCCCCTGGTATATTACATCTGCCCCCCGCCCCCGGTGTATAACATCCGCCCCCCGCCCCCGGTGTATAACATCCGACCCCCGCCCCCGGTGTATAACATCCGACCCCCGCCCCCGGTATATTACATCCGACCCCCGCCCCTGGTATATTACATCCGACATCGTTGCTCCCCCCTCCGGTGTGTAACATCTGCACGCCCCCCAGTGTATAATATTTGGCCCCGTTGCCCCCGCAGTGTATAACCTCTGGCCCCCCCACATGCCGTCTGCCGTTACTACCATGTGACAGAGCGGCCGGTGGTGCAGAGCTCACTGATACCAGCGCGGTCCTGTAATAGGAGCCACCGGGGTAACAAGTCCGTCCATGACATTTCTCCTCCTGAATCCTCCCCCATCACCTGTGAGTGATATTATTGAAAAGTGGAAGGTACCGCAGCACCTCGGCCTCGACATGCCCTTTAATAGCCACAGAGATCTGTGTGATGTTCACTAGTTTCCCTTATACAATATCGGAAAAAGCGATGTCGAAAATAAAATTCCAGCCCGACAAAGACTGAGAAAGTTTGTTCTCTGTTCAAAGACGTAATATCATCAAAGTGTCAAGTAACAAAGAAAAGTCTCCTAACTCTGTGTTTTTAGTTACGGGAAGACTGAGGCTTTCAAAATTAGATGTCACCGAGTAAGTGAAGCAAATCTCCAGCAGATCTGAAACAATTTAAAAGACTTCAGCGTCTCTGTCTTGATGGTCAGGAGGACAGGAGAACTGCGTTCCTCGGACAAGTCCCTACAATGCTATTTTAAGATAATTCTACCCGGAAATATTAGTCTTGTTGTTCTTCTCTCCACATGAAAACTTCACCTTTATATACTGTGTCATCGTTCTGTCTCTATATCTTAGATTCACATTACTATATACACTCAACTTCCAAAAGTATGTCTATATGTGAACATTATGTCCATATGTGCTTCATGAACATCTCAATTATTGGTATCCATATTAGGTCAAATACCACACGAACAAAAATCCAAATATTTTCATCTATTCAGTCACAAGGTTGGGCAGTGAGGTTGACTAAAAAGGGTCTAAATTGATTTATTCATTGCAATAAGTCTTCATCTAGGGGTTTGAGATCATAGGGTAAGTAGCACAAGTTTCCCTAACAATAAAAATATTAATAATATATTATGTACAAGAATATAACTACTATAATACTGCTCCTATGTACAAGAATATAACTACTATAATACTGCTCCCTATGTACAAGAATATAACTACTATAATACTGCCCCTATGTACAAGAATATAACTACTATAATACTGCCCCCTATGTACAAGAATATAACTACTATAATACTGCCCCCTATGTACAAGAATATAACTACTATAATACTGCTCCCTATGTACAAGAATATAACTACTATAATACTGCCCCCTATGTACAAGAATATAACTACTATAATACTGCTCCCTATGTACAAGAATATAACTACTATAATACTGCCCCTATGTACAAGAATATAACTACTATAATACTGCCCCCTATGTACAAGAATATAACTACTATAATACTGCCCCCTATGTACAAGAATATAACTACTATAATACTGCCCCCTATGTACAAGAATATAACTACTATAGTACTGTTCCTATGTACAAGAATATAACTACTATAATACTGCCCCCTATATACAAGAATATAACTACTATAATACTGCTCCCTATGTACAAGAATATAACTACTATAATACTGCTCCCTATGTACAAGAATATAACTACTATAATACTGCCCCCTATGTACAAGAATATAACTACTATAATACTGCTCCCTATGTACAAGAATATAACTACTATAATACTGCCCCCTATGTACAAGAATATAACTACTATAATACTGCTCCCTATGTACAAGAATATAACTACTATAATACTGCTTCTATGTACAAGAATATAACTACTATAATACTGCCCCTATGTACAACAATATAACTACTATAATACTGCTCCTTATGTACAAGAATATAACTACTATAATACTGCCCCTATGTACAAGAATATAACTACTATAATACTGCTCCTATGTACAAGAATATAACTACTATAATACTGCTCCCTATATACAAGAATATAACTACTATAATACTGCTCCCTATGTAAAAGAATATAACTACTATAATACTGCCCCCTATGTACAAGAATATAACTACTATAATACTGCTTCTATGTACAAGAATATAACTACTATAATACTGCCCCTATGTACAAGAATATAACTACTATAATACTGCTCCCTATGTACAAGAATATAACTACTATAATACTGCTTCTATGTACAAGAATATAACTACTATAATACTGCCCCTATGTACAAGAATATAACTACTATAATACTGCTCCCTATGTACAAGAATATAACTACTATAATACTGCCCCCTATGTACAAGAATATAACTACTATAATATTGCTCCTATGTACAAGAATATAACTACTATAATACTGCTCCCTATGTACAAGAATATAACTACTATAATACTGCCCCCTATGTACAAGAATATAACTACTATAATACTGCTCCCTATGTACAAGAATATAACTACTATAATACTGCCCCTATGTACAAGAATATAACTACTATAATACTGCCCCCTATGTACAAGAATATAACTACTATAATACTGCCCCCTATGTACAAGAATATAACTACTATAATACTGCCCCCTATGTACAAGAATATAACTACTATAGTACTGTTCCTATGTACAAGAATATAACTACTATAATACTGCCCCCTATATACAATAATATAACTACTATAATACTGCTCCCTATGTACAAGAATATAACTACTATAATACTGCTCCCTATGTACAAGAATATAACTACTATAATACTGCCCCCTATGTACAAGAATATAACTACTATAATACTGCTCCCTATGTACAAGAATATAACTACTATAATACTGCCCCCTATGTACAAGAATATAACTACTATAATACTGCTCCCTATGTACAAGAATATAACTACTATAATACTGCTTCTATGTACAAGAATATAACTACTATAATACTGCCCCTATGTACAACAATATAACTACTATAATACTGCTCCCTATGTACAAGAATATAACTACTATAATACTGCCCCCTATGTACAAGAATATAACTACTATAATACTGCTCCTATGTACAAGAATATAACTACTATAATACTGCTCCCTATATACAAGAATATAACTACTATAATACTGCTCCCTATGTAAAAGAATATAACTACTATAATACTGCCCCCTATGTACAAGAATATAACTACTATAATACTGCTCCCTATGTACAAGAATATAACTACTATAATACTGCCCCCTATGTACAAGAATATAACTACTATAATACTGCTCCCTATGTACAAGAATATAACTACTATAATACTGCCCCTATGTACAAGAATATAACTACTATAATACTGCCCCCTATGTACAAGAATATAACTACTATAATACTGCCCCCTATGTACAAGAATATAACTACTATAATACTGCCCCCTATGTACAAGAATATAACTACCATAGTACTGTTCCTATGTACAAGAATATAACTACTATAATACTGCCCCCTATATACAAGAATATAACTACTATAATACTGCTCCCTATGTACAAGAATATAACTACTATAATACTGCCCCCTATGTACAAGAATATAACTACTATAATACTGCTCCCTATGTACAAGAATATAACTACTATAATACTGCCCCCTATGTACAAGAATATAACTACTATAATACTGCTCCCTATGTACAAGAATATAACTACTATAATACTGCTTCTATGTACAAGAATATAACTACTATAATACTGCCCCTATGTACAACAATATAACTACTATAATACTGCTCCCTATGTACAAGAATATAACTACTATAATACTGCCCCCTATGTACAAGAATATAACTACTATAATACTGCTCCTATGTACAAGAATATAACTACTATAATACTGCTCCCTATATACAAGAATATAACTACTATAATACTGCTCCCTATGTAAAAGAATATAACTACTATAATACTGCCCCCTATGTACAAGAATATAACTACTATAATACTGCTCCCTATGTACAAGAATATAACTACTATAATACTGCTTCTATGTACAAGAATATAACTACTATAATACTGCCCCTATGTACAAGAATATAACTACTATAATACTGCTCCCTATGTACAAGAATATAACTACTATAATACTGCTCCCTATGTACAAGAATATAACTACTATAATACTGCCCCCTATGTACAAGAATATAACTACTATAATACTGCCCCCTATGTACAAGAATATAACTACTATAATACTGCCCCCTATGTACAAGAATATAACTACTATAATACTGCTCCCTATGTACAAGAATATAACTACTATAATACTGCTTCTATGTACAAGAATATAACTACTATAATACTGCCCCTATGTACAACAATATAACTACTATAATACTGCTCCCTATGTACAAGAATATAACTACTATAATACTGCCCCTATGTACAAGAATATAACTACTATAATACTGCTCCTATGTACAAGAATATAACTACTATAATACTGCTCCCTATATACAAGAATATAACTACTATAATACTGCTCCCTATGTAAAAGAATATAACTACTATAATACTGCCCCCTATGTACAAGAATATAACTACTATAATACTGCTTCTATGTACAAGAATATAACTACTATAATACTGCCCCTATGTACAAGAATATAACTACTATAATACTGCTCCCTATGTACAAGAATATAACTACTATAATACTGCTTCTATGTACAAGAATATAACTACTATAATACTGCCCCTATGTACAAGAATATAACTACTATAATACTGCTCCCTATGTACAAGAATATAACTACTATAATACTGCCCCCTATGTACAAGAATATAACTACTATAATATTGCTCCTATGTACAAGAATATAACTACTATAATACTGCTCCCTATGTACAAGAATATAACTACTATAATACTGCCCCCTATGTACAAGAATATAACTACTATAATACTGCTCCCTATGTACAAGAATATAACTACTATAATACTGCCCTTATGTACAAGAATATAACTACTATAATACTGCCCCCTATGTACAAGAATATAACTACTATAATACTGCCCCCTATGTACAAGAATATAACTACTATAATACTGCCCCCTATGTACAAGAATATAACTACTATAGTACTGTTCCTATGTACAAGAATATAACTACTATAATACTGCCCCCTATATACAATAATATAACTACTATAATACTGCTCCCTATGTACAAGAATATAACTACTATAATACTGCTCCCTATGTACAAGAATATAACTACTATAATACTGCCCCCTATGTACAAGAATATAACTACTATAATACTGCTCCCTATGTACAAGAATATAACTACTATAATACTGCCCCCTATGTACAAGAATATAACTACTATAATACTGCTCCCTATGTACAAGAATATAACTACTATAATACTGCTTCTAAGTACAAGAATATAACTACTATAATACTGCCCCTATGTACAAGAATATAACTACTATAATACTGCCCCCTATGTACAAGAATATAACTACTATAATACTGCCCCCTATGTACAAGAATATAACTACTATAATACTGCCCCTATGTACAACAATATAACTACTATAATACTGCTCCCTATGTACAAGAATATAACTACTATAATACTGCCCCTATGTACAAGAATATAACTACTATAATACTGCCCCCTATGTACAAGAATATAACTACTATAATACTGCCCCCTATGTACAAGAATATAACTACTATAATACTGCCCCCTATGTACAAGAATATAACTACTATAGTACTGTTCCTATGTACAAGAATATAACTACTATAATACTGCCCCCTATATACAATAATATAACTACTATAATACTGCTCCCTATGTACAAGAATATAACTACTATAATACTGCTCCCTATGTACAAGAATATAACTACTATAATACTGCCCCCTATGTACAAGAATATAACTACTATAATACTGCTCCCTATGTACAAGAATATAACTACTATAATACTGCCCCCTATGTACAAGAATATAACTACTATAATACTGCTCCCTATGTACAAGAATATAACTACTATAATACTGCTTCTATGTACAAGAATATAACTACTATAATACTGCCCCTATGTACAACAATATAACTACTATAATACTGCTCCCTATGTACAAGAATATAACTACTATAATACTGCCCCCTATGTACAAGAATATAACTACTATAATACTGCTCCTATGTACAAGAATATAACTACTATAATACTGCTCCCTATATACAAGAATATAACTACTATAATACTGCTCCCTATGTAAAAGAATATAACTACTATAATACTGCCCCCTATGTACAAGAATATAACTACTATAATACTGCTCCCTATGTACAAGAATATAACTACTATAATACTGCTTCTATGTACAAGAATATAACTACTATAATACTGCCCCTATGTACAAGAATATAACTACTATAATACTGCTCCCTATGTACAAGAATATAACTACTATAATACTGCCCCCTATGTACAAGAATATAACTACTATAATACTGCTCCTATGTACAAGAATATAACTACTATAATACTGCCCCCTATATACAAGAATATAACTACTATAATACTGCTCCCTATGTACAAGAATATAACTACTATAATACTGCCCCCTATGTACAAGAATATAACTACTATAATACTGCCCCCTATGTACAAGAATATAACTACTATAATACTGCCCCCTATGTACAAGAATATAACTACTATAATACTGGTATGTACAAGAATATAACTACTATAATACTGGCCCCTATGTACAAGAATATAACTACTATAATACTGTCCCCATGGTCAAGAATATAGCTATTATAATACTGCTCCTATGTACAAGAATATAACTACCATAATACTGCCCCATATGTACAAGAATATAACTACTATAATACTGTCCCCTATATACAAGAATATAACTACTATAATACTGCCCCCTAGGTACAAGAATATAACTACTATAATACTGCCCCCATGGACAAGAATATAACTACTATAATAATGCCCCCATGTACAAGAATATAACTACTATAATACTGCTCTTATGTACAAGAATTTAACTACTATAATACTGCCCCCTATGCACAAGAATATAACTACTATAATACTGCTCCTATGTACAAGAATATAACTACTATAATACTGCTCCCTATGTACAAGAATATAACTACTATAATACTGCCCCCTATGTACAAGAATATAACTACTATAATACTGCCCCCTATGTAAAACAAAATAACTACTATAATACTGCCCCCATGTACAAGAATATAACTACTATAATACTGCCCCTATGTACAAGGATATAACTACTATAATACTGCTCCCCATGTACAATATAACTACTATAATACTGCCCCCTATGTACAAGAATATAACTACTATAATACTGCTCCCTATGAACAAGAATATAACTACTATAATATTACCCCTATGTACAAGAATATAACTACTATAATACTGCTCCTTTGTACAAGAATATAACTACTATAATACTGCTCCTATGTACAAGAATATAACTACTATAATACTGCCCCTATGTACAAGGATATAACTACTATAATACTACCCCTATGGACAAGAATATAACTACTATAATACTGCTCCTATATACAAGAATATAACTACTATAATACAGCCCCCTATGTACAAGAATATAACTACTATAATACTACCCCTATGTACAAGAATATAACTACTATAATACTGCTCCTTTGTACAAGAATATAACTACTATAATACTGCTCCTATGTACAAGAATATAACTACTATAATACTGCCCCTATGTACAAGGATATAACTACTATAATACTGCTCACCATGTACAATATAACTACTATAATACTGCCCCCTATGTACAAGAATATAACTACTATAATACTGCTCCCTATGTACAAGAATATAACTACTATAATACTGCTCCCTATATACAAGAATATAACTACTATAATACTGCTCCCTATGTAAAAGAATATAACTACTATAATACTGCCCCCTATGTACAAGAATATAACTACTATAATACTGCTCCCTATGTACAAGAATATAACTACTATAATACTGCTTCTATGTACAAGAATATAACTACTATAATACTGCCCCTATGTACAAGAATATAACTACTATAATACTGCTCCCTATGTACAAGAATATAACTACTATAATACTGCCCCCTATGTACAAGAATATAACTACTATAATACTGCTCCTATGTACAAGAATATAACTACTATAATACTGCCCCCTATATACAAGAATATAACTACTATAATACTGCTCCCTATGTACAAGAATATAACTACTATAATACTGCCCCCTATGTACAAGAATATAACTACTATAATACTGCCCCCTATGTACAAGAATATAACTACTATAATACTGCCCCCTATGTACAAGAATATAACTACTATAATACTGGTATGTACAAGAATATAACTACTATAATACTGCCCCCTATGTACAAGAATATAACTACTATAATACTGTCCCCATGGTCAAGAATATAGCTATTATAATACTGCTCCTATGTACAAGAATATAACTACCATAATACTGCCCCATATGTACAAGAATATAACTACTATAATACTGTCCCCTATATACAAGAATATAACTACTATAATACTGCCCCCTAGGTACAAGAATATAACTACTATAATACTGCCCCCATGGACAAGAATATAACTACTATAATAATGCCCCCATGTACAAGAATATAACTACTATAATACTGCTCTTATGTACAAGAATATAACTACTATAATACTGCCCCCTATGTACAAGAATATAACTACTATAATACTGCTCCTATGTACAAGAATATAACTACTATAATACTGCTCCCTATGTACAAGAATATAACTACTATAATACTGCCCCCATGTACAAGAATATAACTACTATAATACTGCCCCTATGTACAAGGATATAACTACTATAATACTGCTCCCCATGTACAATATAACTACTATAATACTGCCCCCTATGTACAAGAATATAACTACTATAATACTGCTCCCTATGAACAAGAATATAACTACTATAATATTACCCCTATGTACAAGAATATAACTACTATAATACTGCTCCTTTGTACAAGAATATAACTACTATAATACTGCTCCTATGTACAAGAATATAACTACTATAATACTGCCCCTATGTACAAGGATATAACTACTATAATACTACCCCTATGGACAAGAATATAACTACTATAATACTGCTCCTATATACAAGAATATAACTACTATAATACAGCCCCCTATGTACAAGAATATAACTACTATAATACTACCCCTATGTACAAGAATATAACTACTATAATACTGCTCCTTTGTACAAGAATATAACTACTATAATACTGCTCCTATGTACAAGAATATAACTACTATAATACTGCCCCTATGTACAAGGATATAACTACTGTAATACTGCTCACCATGTACAATATAACTACTATAATACTGCCCCCTATGTACAAGAATATAACTACTATAATACTGCCCCATATGTACAAGAATATAACTACTATAATACTGTCCCCTATGTACAATAATATAACTACTATAATACTGCCCCCTATGTACAAGAATATAACTACTATAATATTGCCCCCTATGTACAAGAATATAACTACTATAATACTGGTATGTACAAGAATATAACTACTATAATACTGCCCCCCTATGTACAAGAATATAACTACTATAATACTGCCCCCTATGTACAGGAATAACTACTATAATACTGTCCCCATGGTCAAGAATATAGCTATTATAATACTGCTCCTATGTACAAGAATATAACTACTATAATACTGCCCCATATGTACAAGAATATAACTACTATAATACTGTCCCCTATATACAAGAATATAACTACTATAATACTGCCCCCTATGTACAAGAATATAACTACTATAATACTGCTCCTATGTGCAAGAATATAACTACTATAATACTGCTCCCTATATACAAGAATATAACTACTATAATAATGCCCCCTACGTACAAGAATATAACTACTATAATACTGCCCTTATGTACAAGAATATACGGTAACTACTATAATACTGCCCCCTATGTACAAGAATATAACTACTATAATACTGCCCCCTATGTACAAGAATATAACTACTATAATACTGCTCTTATGTACAAGAATATAACTACTATAATACTGCCCCATATGTACAAGAATATAACTACTATAATACTGTCCCCATGGTCAAGAATATAGCTACTATAATACTGCTCCTATGTACAAGAATATAACTACTATAATACTGCCCCTATGTACAAGAATTGTCAAGAATATAGCTACTATAATACTGCTCCTATGTACAAGAATATAACTACTATAATACTGCCCCCTATGTACAAGAATATAACTACTATAATACTGCCCCTATGTACAAGAATATAACTACTATAATACTGCCCCATATGTACAAGAATATAACTACTATAATACTGTCTCCTATGTACAAGAATATAACTACTATAATACTGCCCCATATGTACAAGAATATAACTACTATAATACTGCACCCTATGTACAAGAATATAACTACTATAATACTGCTCCCTATGTACAAGAATATAACTACTATAATACTGCTCCCTATGTACAAGAATATAACTACTATAATACTGCTCCTATGTGCAAGAATATAACTACTATAATACTGCTCCCTATATACAAGAATATAACTACTATAATAATGCCCCCTACGTACAAGAATATAACTACTATAATACTGCCCTTATGTACAAGAATATACGGTAACTACTATAATACTGCCCCCTATGTACAAGAATATAACTACTATAATACTGCCCCCTATGTACAAGAATATAACTACTATAATACTGCCCCCATGTACAAGAATATAACTACTACTAGATGGTGGCCCGATTCGAACGCATCGGGTATTCTAGAATAGGTATGCGGCCGACGGGGCGCAATTAGCAGAGCGGAGTTTAAATTTGGCGCCCAAATCGCTGATTGGTCGCGTTCGGCAACCGCGACCAATCAGCAAAGCGGTGTTTAAATTTGGCGGCAATATCGGTGATTGGTCGTGGGCGGCGGCCGCGACCAATCTGCGAACCGTGTTAGTGAGGACTGGAGAGCGTGTTTAAATTTGGCACCAAAATCGCTGATTAGTCGCGACCAATCAGCAGAGCGTGGGTTTAAATTTGGCCCCAAAGTCGCTGATTAGTCGCGTCTGACGGCTGCGACCAATCAGCGATTTTGGCGCAAAATTTAAACAACGCTCTGCTGATTGGTTGCGGCCGTCAGATGCGACTAATCAGTGACTTTGGGGCCAAATTTAAACCCCGCTCTGCTGATTGCTGATTGGTCGAGGCCGGCGACCGCGACCAGAGCGTTGTTTAAATTTGGCGCCAATCTCGCTGATTTGTCGCGGATGGCAGCCGCGACCAATCAGCAGAGCGGTGTTTAAATTTGGCGCCAATCTTGCTGATTTGTCGTGGATGGCAGCCGCGACCAATCAGCAGAGCGTTGTTTAAATTTGGCGCCAATCTCGCTGATTGGACGCGTCTGGCGTCTGCGACCAATTAGCACAGCAGTGTTTAAATGTGGCGGCAAAATTGGTGATTGGTCGCGGCCGCTATTTAAATGTGGCGCCCAAATAGGTGATTGGTCGCGGGCAGCGGCCGCGACCAATCAGCATCGCGGTGTTTAACTTTAGCGCCAAGATCACTGATTGGTCGCGCTCTCCGCACGCGACCAATCAGCGAATCGTATTGGTGAGGAGCGGGGAGCGGAATCGTATTAGTGAGGACTGGGGAGCACCGCTGCCTGTGCAGGTACTTCCGCTGCGAGAACCCGGGACATGAGCGACTGCTCGCAGCAGAAGTATCCCGACCCACAGCGCCGCTCCCCGGTCTTCCCTTCACAGCCTAGCCGCTGATGTCCCCACAGTATCCGCATGGTGTTACAAAGGTCCAGACATTTGTGTTAAAAATCGCTGATTGGTCGCAGGCGCTGCTCGCGACCAATCACCGATTTGGGCGCCAAATTTAAATATCGGCCGCGACCAATCACCGATCTTGGCTCCACATTTAAACACCGCTGTGCTGATTGGTCGCCGACGCTGGGCGCGACCAATCACCGATTTTGGCGCCACATTTAAATAGCGTCCACGACCAATCAGCACAGCGGTGTTTAAATGTGGAGCCAAGATCGGTGATTGGTCGCGGCCGATATTTAAATTTGGCGCCCAAATAGGTGATTGGTCGCGGCCAGCGCCAGCGACCAATCAGCGATTTTTAACACAAATGTCCGGACCTTTGTAACACCCTGCGGATACTGTGGGGACATCAGCGGCTAGGGTGTGAAGGGAGGACCGGGGAGCGGCGCTGCGGGTCCGGATACTTCTGCTGCGAGCAGTCGCTCATGTCCCGGGTTATCGCAGTGGAAGTACCCGCACAGGCAGCGGCGCTCCCCGGTCCTCACTAATACGATTCCGCTCCCCGCTCCTCACCAATACGATTCGCTGATTGGTCGCGCTCTCCGCACGCGACCAATCAGTGATCTTGGCGCTAAAGTTAAACACCGCTCTGCTGATTGGTCGCGGCCGCTGCCCGCGACCAATCACCGATTTGGGCGCCAAATTTAAATATCGGCCGCGACCAATCAGTACTGCGGTGTTTAAATGTGGAGCCAAGATTGGTGATTGGTCGCGGCCGATATTTTAATTTGGCGCCCAAATCGGTGATTGGTCGCGGGCACCGCCAGCGACCAATCAGCGATTTTTAACACAAATGTCCGGATCTTTGTAACACCATGCGGATACTGTGGGGACATCAGCGGCTAGGGTGTGAAGGGAGGACCGGGGAGCGGCGCTGTGGGTCGGGATACTTCTGCTGCGAGCAGTCGCTCATCTCCCGGGTTCTCGCAGCGGAAGTATCCGCACAGGCAGCGCCGCTGACATCCATGCGGCTAGGACGTGAAGGGAGGACTGGCGCTGCGGGTCCAATTGGTCGCGGCCGCTATTTAAATGTGCCGCACAAATCGTTGATTGGTCGCGGACTTGGCCCGCGACCAATCACTGATCTTGCGGCCAAAGTTAAACACTACTGTGCTGATTGGTCGCGGACGCTGCCCGCGACCAATCACCGATTTGGGCGCCAAATTTAAATATCGGCCGCGACCAATCACCTATCTTGGCTCCACATTTAAACACCGCTGTGCTGATTGTTCGCGGCCGATATTTAAATGTGGCGCCCAAATCCGTGATTGGTCGCGGGCAGCGTCGGCGACCAATCAGCACAGCGGTGTTTAAGTTTTGCGCTAAGATCAGTGATTGGTCGGGTCCGAAGACCGCGACCAATCATCGAATCGTCTTGGTGAGCACCGGGGAGCGGCGCTGCCTGTGCGGGTACATAGCGGGCACTCGCAGCAGAAGTATCCCGACCCGCAGCGCCGCTCCCCGGTCCTCCCTTCCGCATGGAGGTCAGCGGCGCCGGCGGTCCTTCCGCTGATACCGGCCGGGAGATGAGCGCCTCGCGCCGCTCATCTCCCGGCTGCATCTCCGTCCCGCAGATGGGTCCGGCGGTCGGGTTCCTTCTGCTGTTGCCGGCCGGGAGATGAGAGCCTCGCGGCGCTCATCTCCCGGCTGCATCGCCGCTCAGCTCCGTCACGCAGATGAGCCGCTAAAGGCCGCCATCTTTTTTCAAAAATCCCGCGGCGCTGATTGGCCGCTGCCGGACCAATGAGCGACGCGGGATTTCCTGGACAGACAGACAGACGGGATAGGACAATTATATATATATAGATAATACTGCCCCCATGTACAAGAATATAACTACTATAATACTGCTCCTATGTACAAGAATATAACTACTATAATACTTCTCTTATGTACAAGAATATAACTACTATAATACTGCCCCCATGTACAAGAAAATAACTACTATAATACTGCCCCTATGTACAAGAATTTAACTACTATAATACTGCCCCTATGTACAAGAATATAACTACTATAATACTGCCCCCTATGTACAAGAATATAACTACTATAATACTGCCCCCTATGTACAAGAATATAACTACTATAATACTGATACTATGTACAAGAATATAACTACTATAATACTGCCCCCTATGTACAAGAATATAACTACTATAATACTGCCCCCTATGTACAAGAATATAACTACTATAATACTGCCCCCTATGTACAAGAATATAACTACTATAATACTGCCCCTATGTACAAGAATATAACTACTATAATACTGCCCCTATGTACAAGAATATAACTACTATAATACTGCCCCTATGTACAAGAATATAACTACTATAATACTGCCCCTATGTACAAGAATATAACTACTATAATACTGCCCCCTATGTACAAGAATATAACTACTATAATACTGCCCCTATGTACAAGAATATAACTACTATAATACTGCCTCCTATGTACAAGAATATAACTACTATAATACTGCCCCTATGTACAAGAATATAACTACTATAATACTGCCCCCATGTACAAGGATATAACTACTATAATACTGCCCCCTATGTACAAGAATATAACTACTATAATACTGCCCCCTATGCACAAGAATATAACTACTATAATACTGCTCCTATGTACAAGAATATAACTACTATAATACTGCCCCCTATGCACAAGAATATAACTACTATAATACTGCCCCTATGTACAAGAATATAACTACTATAATACTGCTCCTATGTACAAGAATATAACTACTATAATACTGCCCCCATGTACAAGGATATAACTACTATAATACTGCCCCCTATGTACAAGAATATAACTACTATAATACTGCCCCTATGTACAAGAATATAACTACTATAATACTGTCCCTATGTACAAGAATATAACTACTATAATACTGCCCCTATGTACAAGAATATAACTACTATAATACTGCCCCCTATGTACAAGAATATAACTACTATAATACTGCCCCTATGTACAAGAATATAACTACTATAATACTGTCCCTATGTACAAGAATATAACTACTATAATACTGCCCCTGTGTACAAGAATATAACTACTATAATACTGCCCCTATGTACAAGAATATAACTACTATAATACTGCTCCTATGTACAAGAATATAACTACTATAATACTGCCCCCATGTACAAGGATATAACTACTATAATACTGCCCCCTATGTACAAGAATATAACTACTATAATACTGCTCCTATGTACAAGAATATAACTACTATAATACTGCTCCTATGTACAAGAATATAACTACTATAATACTGCTCCTATGTACAAGAATATAACTACTATAATACTGCCCCCATGTACAAGGATATAACTACTATAATACTGCCCCCTATGTACAAGAATATAACTACTATAATACTGCCCCCTATGCACAAGAATATAACTACTATAATACTGCTCCTATGTACAAGAATATAACTACTATAATACTGCCCCCTATGCACAAGAATATAACTACTATAATACTGCTCCTATGTACAAGAATATAACTACTATAATACAGTGTGTGGAATGGTAAGACTCTTAATTATAATATAGCTGATAATATATTTTATAGACGTAGGTTTGCAATTGATGCGGAGTCTTGGATTCACCACTTGATTAGACTTTCACCATCTTTATTGCTTTCTTTCATCCCTCATGAGCTCAGGACTTCACAGAGATCCCCCATTGGGCAGCAATTACTCATCTCTGTCTATTCTGGCTGCAGGTTATCACTGATAAAGGGGAAACTACTGCGTGTAGAACAGAACCATTTTTCACGCGCTCAATGCAAAATTCTCTATTCATATCCACCACGACTCAGGTAATTGGCTGATGGCTGATGTAATTAGATCCTGACAAATTCTATAATGTGGCAGTGGAATAAATGTACAGAATGTTTATAGTCAGTCGGCTGCTGCTAAATAAGTGCAAAGTCAATACACTCGCTGTTTACTGTCTAATGAAATCTGGGAGATTAAAGGCGTTCTTGTAATTTCAGGTGACTATTCAGAAGAAGAGGTTGTGTGTGGAGGAATAACATTATTTCTGGCCATTACATGACTTGTATCCTTTACTTTTCCCCTTTGCAGGATCTGTCTCTAAATTTCATCTGTCTCTGAGCTAGTGGGTATAGACTAGCTGCTATTATGTTTTCCATAGAGAGCGCACACAGAGACATGAAGCATCCTGTTCTCCTGTTTCTATATAGCACATGCTCAGCAGCAATATGAATTACATAATATAGCAGTACTAAGCAGTGTAGATGTGAATCAAGCACTGTCATGCGATAGACACTTACTAGAAAGCAGCAGAACTACCTCCTCCTATTTCACTCTGCTCTTCTCTTATTCACTCTTCATCGACTTCAATAAGCTGCTGTAATCTGATCCCTCAGTGAGATAGCAGTCCAAGTAGGTTTGATCAAATTGGAGATTGATTGTATTTCAGAGCGAATGATGAGAACAGGAGAGGGGAAGAAATGGTTCATAAGTGGAGAAAGCAGCAGATTTCTCTGATAAGATATACCACAAAGCCTCATATGTTCACAACAAAACCTAACTGTATGGATGCACATTAATGTTCCATTCCCATGGTGGAACACAGGACCCCCATTTTTGGCAACGCAGCAGGTCATAAAATGCAAACCCCCAATGATCATACATATATACCATAACTTATCTTGTGGATAATCCATAAATGTTGATGAAGCCATTAACTCTTTAATCTACTGACTCCTCACATATGGCTGGTCTTCCGACCTCAATGTGAAAGCTGCATAGAAATACCGTATATGAAGCTGTCATGCTGTGGTAGGGGAGACCAGCCGGCTAGTCCGAGCATTGTGTTATGAGCTTGGTCTGATTTATACGTCCATCTGAATGCACCCTGAGAGTGCCAAAACTCACACGCACACAGCCTTTTCCCTTCTTTCTCCGAGGCTGCTCCGCTAAACTTATGGGTATAGTTGTTTAGAGAGAAGCAGCAGCAATGGGATGGGATGTGTGCGCACAAGCTCCGGCACTCCTACAGTGAGTGTATGTCTGCGCTTTCTCTGCAGACAGTGCGCAGTCCAGGCGAACCAGAGGGAGGCATTGATATGCAATATCTGGAGGTCGAACAGTGCACTGAGCCATTTAGCCACACCAAGGGTGCACCAAGCACCCTAATTAGCATGTTACATTAGAGAGGATTTTTACATGTCATTTGGTGATAGTAAAATCCTATTTAATCCAATGCTCATTAGGGTGCCAAGTGCGCGTTCGGCATGGGCAACCACTCAAGTTCCTAGGCTTGTACAGAACAAGTGCTGTCTATAGAAAAAGCTCAGGCATGCACGCACTGTCTTTTTCAGGCAGCCAAAACCGTCCATTTTTCAAGCAGAAGACGCTTCATAAATCGCTTCTATTCTTTAGAGTTTTGCAAACCTACTGTCTTTTTTGGACGCTTTTTCCAGGCCCCCCCCCCCCCAACGACTTTTTTTTTTTAGTGTTCTTTCCGCTTTTTTTTTTTAACAGTTATTTTCCTGACATTTTCACGATTCCATTTTTCAAAAAAAGCGGAGAACGCTCATGTCCTTTTAGCCTTTCTATTGCCCTGTAGTTTAAGTAAGGAGTGTTCCTTCCAAACGGAAAAAGGAGAGAAGAATGGTCCTGCTCGCTTCTTTTTACCTCATGCTATTTGTGGGGAACATGAAGCAGTTAAGAGACACACTAAAACCTGAGCAAATTATGTTCAATCACTTGAGGGCTTTTTCAGGTGGTTTTACAGAGCAGACCCGCTCCAAAAAAACACTCAAAAATAACGTGGTGTAAAAGAGCCCGAGCGTGTGCAAGCACAGCCCTATCCTTTTACTTTCGCTGCTTCGCTACTCTTTTGGACAATAACAAAAAAAAAAAAGATAGATTGTTTGTATGCGGACACATGCTCCTGCGCTCTTACAGTGAGCTCTCTCTGTGGATACTGCTCACTTCAAGCAAGCCAGCAATGTCAATCAACATAGAAGAAGGCAAATGCATAGGGGTAAAACAAAGCGCTGAGCAGTTCGGTCACTCTAAGTGTATTCGTTTTAGTATTTTTATAATAAAATACTTGGTAAAAATTTACTTTGGAGTGGAGAATCCCTTGAATACGAGCTGCAAAACGTCGAGAGCAATTACAAACAGGGTACAAATAATGTCAAAACACTGAATGATGAGCGCCTGGGACTAACCATGCACAGCAGGTATTCATAGTGACAGACACCAGCAGGCGTAGTAGGAAAGCAGCATAGTCTGGCCAGGCTGCGTAATGCCCTCGCTTCTCTCAATATGCCGCCGCGCTGTCACTTTGATTGCACACGTCTCCACAGGTAATTCCAGACTCTGACCACTGTTCGCTATTGTCCTTCATCCAAATGAAAACTGCCAGTAAACAGATTATTCTCCGTGTAACAGCTTCCCCGCAATTGTTATAGCTACAGCCCATCTGTTTAGGTAAATGGTTTATTTTTTTTTTCAAAAATAAACATATTTTGAGATTTTAAAAGGGACGATCCATCTTTACAACCGATTGGTTCCACTGAATCAAAAATGAAAAAAAGAAAATTGCTTTGCAAATAGTTTTAAAATATAAAAAAGATTTCCCTACTGTTTTGTGTATGAAGCTCCTAAGAAGAACATGTTTCCTAGGTAACAGACTACAAATACATTCTGTGTAGTCTGAGTCTGCAGTTATTCTCACTGTGTGTTCATCTTTACTACCAATCGGTAAATTGTTCCATTGCATCAAAAATGAAAAAAAAAGTTACTTTGCAAATAGTTTTCATATAAAAAAATGATAAAATAAAATCTCGTACTGTTTTGTCACTAAAGCTCCTGAGAAGACCTAAATGTTTCCATGGTAACAGACTACGAGTAAAGTCTGTGTAGTCTGAGTCCGCAGAAAGTACTAAACCCGTGCTTTTTGGTGACACGGTTCTTGCCTTGGATTCACGAGTCAGCAGTTATGCTCACTTCTGTGTGTCCTCATATTTGGCACAGTAGGAGGAACTAAGGGACCAGGAGGACCACAAGATTAATGTAGGAATAGACTATGCAGGGACTGTTTGAAGACAGAAAAACAGCAGAATGTTAATTAAAGGTGTGACGACCTGGGGACTTCTGTGGGCGTAATGCTACTCAGACAACACAGGGTGAGGGTAAAACAGTGTGGCAATACTTTATTGAACCACAAAGCAGATAATAAACACAGAACAGTCCCAGCAAATACCCAAGATGGTACAACATTACACAGTCTCACCCTTCCTTCTCTGTCCGCCTGGGATAGAACAGCTGTGACTTTGGAGACTTCCAGGGCTGACTACCTCAACCAGTGGCCCCCCATTTCTGGCAGGCCCCCCACAGAGAGAAGGTAGCAGCAAGCTTAGGAAACTAGCAGTCCATCGAGGTACAAGACCAGGAAACCCGAGGGTCCAAATCTGGCCTCTCCGAGAGTTTCCATGGAGCCAGGAGATCAGTGGGTCCCTCCTGGCAACTCCAAATGTCTCCATGGATCCTAGGCGACCGGTGGGTCCCTCCTAGCAACCCCAAAACAACATATTCATGGGGCCAGGTGACTTCTTCATCCTCTCCTGGACTCCCCAAAGTGTATTCATGGTCTCGCTGATGGTTAATGGAGCAGATCCAAATCTTTCCAGTCAGGGCCGGTACCCTTAGGCTAGAATCCTATAGAATTCAAATCTGTCTCTTTAGATGCCATGCAATCCATCTACTGTCCTGGAGGATGTCTCTCATTATCCTTCCAAAGTCTATCTCAATCTCCGTCTCAAGACTCCCTGTCTCAGAAACACATCTCTTTTCTGCTTCTCTGGGCTCAAGTCTGGCTCTTACAAAAAACACATGTTCCTTCTGCTTCTCTGGGCTCAGCCCCCTGAATGGCAGAACTGCTCTCACCCTCCTCCCCCAAAGCTAAGTGTGCATATCACATGTCAGAGGTAAAGGAGCAGGGCTCATCTATCATTGTTTGAGACAAATCAATTTACATAGTTGGTATACAGGGGCTATTGCAAATAACTGGCTCTTAGTACAATTAGCATATTAGAAAATAACATAGTTTCCAACCCCAAGAGGAGACCGCAATCAGGGTTACACAAATACTAGTCTGACCTTTAGAAATAAACAAACATGTACAAGACAATTTAAACACAATAGTGTAATTTAAACACAATAGTGTATTTCTCTTGACTTAACAAGTCTAAATGTCTGGCTTATTAAGATTTTACGCTGTATCGTCACAAAAGGTTATTTGTAAAGTCAATTTTCTTTAGTCCAAATGCAATGGAACAATCCAAAAATAATTGGTTCTGCAGTAGATCTTCCCTTTAAATTGGCCATAACTTTGATTAAACTGTCACCAACTTATTGAAAGTAATGGGATTAATCAACCAATAATGGGATGTTTTTAAGATTTTAAAAGGGTTGTCCCATAATTACAATTATCTTTTATCCAAACCGATGGGCTCCCCACTGAATATAAAAAGAGGAACCCTGTGTCCCCGATGAGGACAGCGCTTTAGTGCACATGAGCAACCACAGTCTATGGAAATGGTGATCATGCATTCGCATTACTACTACCACATATGTGCACAACCGCTTCATTCATACAGGACTCCCGTTCTCGGGAAGCATCCCAATGGTAAAACACATCAGAAATGACCTATCCTATAGGAGCTAAATGTTGTTTATGGAATAACCCCTAAGTGACTAGTTCATGATGGCTTGGTAAACTATGGCCGATTTCTTCCCTTTATCAGCACTCTTCTTGTCCATAGGCGGTGGGTACTGCAACCCCATTAAAGACGTCATCATGGGAAATTCTGTTCTCCAGGAGATGAGATGATTTTTTTTAATTGATATATATCTCTGTCTATATATAATGTTGCCAAGTCGTATATACCCTTGAACTATATCAGTTTGCTATCCCTTGACTACCCCCGATAGTCACAAAAAGTTAACGGAACTTAGGTACACAGCATTTTTTACACTTGTGAGCGGTAGAAACCACAACAATTGATCATCTTCACGTCTCCTCAACTCCACTCATCGACCTCTGCCCCCTATTTAACCAAGCACGGGCTTCATGGTAGGTTCGTCATTAGTGTTTTATTTCGCAGCCACGTTTTTCCATTAATCTCTTAATTTAGATTTGACAACTTCATTTACTGTGGAAAGCGATACAAAAAAAACAGCCGGCACTACAACCCTGAACATGGAGCAATTAAATTAAAAAGAAAAAAAAACAACAAAAAACCTCTGACAGACAAATAGAGAAATTGATTTCGCCTAAGAAATTAATATTCCAAACTATTCAGATTTACATATTAATATTGAAGCGAGACAGAGAAAATCAGTGCCCAGAATATACAAATTTTATAGGGATACAGTAAAGTCATTAACTCTGCATGTCAGCCTCAGGAAGAAATAAATAGTGAAAGTGAAGAGCCCAAGCAGGGGCGTTAACGTGACTCTTCATGGGCGGGAACGTTCAGTGCAATGGAGCTAAACCCCCCAAAAAATCAGTGACCGGAATATACAGATTTTATAGGCGTACAGTACATTATAGGTTATATTTACCTTACAGGTCATTCTCACAAAGAAAAAGTAAAAGTGAAGAGCGAGTCCAAGCAGGGGTGTTACCGTTACTCTTCATGGGCGGGAATATATTCAATGGGTAACACCAACTAGATTAGTTTATTGACCAATTTTTTCTTACATAAGTAAAGGCCCATTTAGAATGGCTGATTTAGGTCCATGAATGAGCATTATACACAACTTGATTGGTGCTTGTTTCCTGGGCCGACACAGACTGATAGGGGCAGAAAAAATGTTAATTGGACTGCTCTATGACTATACAGCATTCATGTTGTTTGCAGTACATCCCTTGCCAAAAATGATTATTTTTATGCCGCCAATAAATGAGTATTTGCAGATCATCGTCAGATCAGCGGCATGTTTACACAAGCTGATGAAAAAGAATGAGTGTTCTTCATGGGCGGGACCATTCGTCATGGGCGGGACCATTCGTCATGGGCGGGACCATTCTTAGGAACGCTCGTTTGCACTTATTTGGACAGCTGCTAAAATGGTTCATTGACCTGTACAATATATATATATATATATATATATATATATATATATATATATATATATATATATATATATATATATATATATATATATATATATATATATATATATATATATATATATATATATATAACATGAGGCCTAAATCTTCTTGGAATGTGAGTAGTAACACTAAAAGTAAATGGAATAGATGACAACATGGACCATGGACACATGGAGTGTGTATAAGTGCTCAACAATGGGACAAAATGTGCCATTTTCCTAAACCACCGTTGTTGTCTATAGGAGAAATGTAAGAGCTTCCTGAAATCACATGGTATATCATGTGATCCCTTTCAACAGTGAAGTATATGTCACATGAGCCTTTTCAAAGCTTGTGACTGGCTCACAAGTGGCTCCATAATATCTTTGTTTCTTACTTTGTGGGGGAGCAGCTAAATGGGTATAAGTACATTTACTATTAGGACTCTATTAGGAAATCATACACACGCTTGAATTTAAACAGGTCTGACCTAGTGACACTGTCCCTTTAAATAATTCAAAAATTTAGGTTTTCTGCAATTTCAAAGTTGCAAATTACAATAATCTACAGATTCCACCCTGATGACATCCAAATCTACAGAAATAAGAACACGTTCCTTATGAACCTGTACAAATAAAATTTGTGATGGCGAGACACCTCTCCAGAACACGAGAGAATATGTTTTAAGTGATTCTACATATTCAATGTAATCCAGTGAGCGCACGTCTACCCTTGGGCTCTACCATGTCAGTGAGGTCAGGAGAGCTCCCTGGGAATTATCTTTTTGGCCGGTCCATGTCGTCAATGGCTGCCAGCAGCTTCTGTCTGGCCTTTTTGTTTATGTGGGATCCAAGGCAGACGTTCACCAGGTTTGTTAGCTGCTTGGTGGAATATTCCTACAGCAAAAAAAAGATATAATAAAAAAAAATAAGCAGATGCTAAAAAGTTTAACGTGTTAGTGTATCTTCAACTTTTTGGTAGCATTTTTTGCGCTTTCACATTTCAAATGATATGATTTTAATGTTATTGTGGTAGTGGCTTTCTGACTACTTAAAGGGGTTCTCAAAGAATGTAATAAAATTGCCCCTGTCACATAATTCAAACAGCAGCCTATACTAGTCACGTGCCAGGACGAGCTGCAGTCTGAAGAAACACTGCTCCTGAGACCTGTGACTAAACTGACAGAATAGCTTTTTTGTAAACACACATACCGTAATTTCAGGAAAAGGGTTGTGACAGGAGAAGAAATAAATCTTCGCCTGACTACGCACAAAGGATTTTTTATCTGCTCCAGCATCAACCCTCAGTGCTTAGCCGAGAAGATTTATTTATTTTCCAGTCATAGCCCTTCTCCGGCAGCTCCGATATGTGTACTTACAAAACAACTCCTCAGTCATTTGAGACACCAGTCTTGCAAGCTGTGTTACTTCAGACTGCAGCCGGTCCTGACACATGACTAGAACAGGCTGCAGTTTGAATTATGTGAAGGGGGCCATTTTATTACATTCTTGGAGAATCCTTAAGGAGGCTGCATGCTAATTATTTCCTTTTATAAAAATGACCAATAATCTCTCCAAATGTTGGAAACAGAGTGGCATTCTCATAGAGCCATTAAAGGACATAAAATACATGACTGGTAATGTAAAAAATGCAAAAATTAAAATAATAAAGACAATGGTGTAGTTGTGGGGTGGGGGGAGGGAGTGTGTGACGGCTGCCTTAAAAAAACACATTTTCTTCCACCCTACTGGGAGATACTAAGTTAATAGAGGGGTCCTTGAGACGGTCATTCACCCTGGAGGACTCGACACATCCTCGTATTGCACAGAAAGTGAATCACTTCAAAGAGAATTGTGTAATACTTTATATCACCTGCAGTGGCGCTGCTAGTGAATTGAACACTTTCTACCAGGTTCTTCCATTGATTAAAGCTGATCTCTAGGATTCATAGCAGGAGGGGGGGATACGCTATTAATTAACTTATATTTTGGAGACCCTTTTAGAAAAAATTATTGCCCAGAGTCGACAACACTGCGACATAAAACGAAGAGCATATTCCTGCTGTGGCTCACCGCAAGCTACCATCATGAAGTACCATGATATCAAGAATGACCAGGACTTTAATGGGTCAGTGTGGCTGTGGATTGATGGACATGGCTTTGTATTGGGAACTGATTTTGTCACTAATTGGTTTCAATCTTGTGTGATGAGTGGACTTCCGCCACTAGTGGGAACAAATCATACATGACAACAAAAGTAGTACTCCACTTTGGACAACCACTAATTGTTAGAAATAAGCCGATAACTAAGTGTCAAATGATCAACTGTGATCTGTGGGTAAACCTGCTAGTAAGAGTTTGCTTTCTCTGCAGCACCACCACAGGGGAAACTAAGTATTACACCGGACGGGTCCTCCAGAGAGAAAGACACTCCTTATAGCCACTTTTCACTCTGGCCAAGAGATGAGGATCCCAGAGAGAGGATCCACCTCTATTAAGTACGGTTTCAAAATTAAGACATTCACTGAAAACCAAGGTGCATGGCCCATTCTGGGGATCAGAACGCTCACCCTGTGCTCCTTGATCCAGCGCTCCATGTCGTTCTCCGTCAGGTAATAGGCCTTGATGTAGGTCTCTACGAATTCCTTATCTGGAATCGGCCGGATGTCAGTCAGCTTCTCCAGTTTCATCAGGAATTGCTGAAAATCGAGCTGCATGAGAGCCCGGCCCTCGTTGCTGCACTTCTTCACATTGGCATAACTAGTAAGGAAGAAATAGCAGATTGGGTCATGCAACCGGATTGTTGCCTTATGGGTGGTTGGAAATCATCCCGAGTAATGGCTGGGATCGCTGACTGGACGTGCCTCTAATACCTGGACAGCACCAGGCTGAGGAGCAGATCTTATGTGGCTTCTTACCGCAGTGGCGGCTACCTGACTAGGACTACTTAGGTAGGACTAGGGCTCCTCAATCAAGAATTTGCAAGCTAAATCGGTGCTATGTAGGCCACTGCCCAGATGTAACCCCTGGTCCAGTGCCCAAGGGGCACAAATAAAATCCATATAGGTAGAGATACTAACAACTAATTATTCCATCTCCAACTAGTTACTAATTTTCACCCAAGGACAAGTGAATGGTTAAATAGATCCTCGTCCCTGGGACTGAAAAGTGACTATCCACCTGTCACGTATGGTCAACCCCACTGGACAACCTCCATGTACCTCCCAAATTGGCTTCCTGTTCCTCCAGGTGCCAAGGTGGCGGCCAAAGTAATGTCGCCTTTGCCTCTCCTTGGCGAGGTTCAGACCTCCACTGCGCAGCATTTCCGGGGCGGCCAAACTCGGAAGCAGGAGGAACGTAGCGTTGATCTGAGCAAAGGAAGCGCATGGAGGGCACCAGACAGGGTGACTATATGTGACAAATGTACAGTCACTTTTCAGTCCTAGGGAGGAGGGTCACTTCCAATTATTATTGGCCACATATATGCAGAACGAAAAAAATCCCTAAGCAGCGCGCAGACCCGGGGGTACAGCACGGACATGTCATCGCTCTGCAGCAAGGTCTACAATAAGAGATTTTCCTTCTATACTTCAGCCAATTGTAATGGATGAAGGGAACATAATACAGTCCGGGGTCCTCTGATGGAGGATAATTCACCCTAATCACTCAATTACCCCTCATGGACGTGTTTTTTTTTTTTTAACCTTCAGATCGCAGCATATTTCTCAATTTTTATCTCACCGCATGCCAGGAGACACAACTATTCTATTCATTCGCTGGGTTATGTCTTTCAAGCTGTCATTTTTCTCTCTGGCACATAATATTTATCATTTCATTTATTAAAGGGGTTTTTTTTAAAGCCAAATGTGCAAATGTGGATTTTTCTTTGATTATTTATGCTTTATAGCCTGTGTGTAACATGGATTAACATGGGGGCCTCTGCTAGCTTCAGGGATCTCACTCAAGTCCTGGACAAACCTGTTAACAAATGATGAAATATGGGATTGGTGGGGGTCTGATAATCGGGACCCTCACTGGATAGGACAACAGTATGAGGTTGGTGGAGGTCTGACACTCGGGGCCCTCATTGGATAGGACATCATTATGACATTGGTGGGGTTCTGACACTCGGGGCCCTCACTGGATAGGACAACAGTATGAGGTTTGTGGGGGTCTGACACTCGGGGCCCTCATTGGATAGGACATCATTATGACATTGGTGGGGGTCTGACACTCGGGGCCCTCACTGGATAGGACAACAGTATGAGGTTGGTGGGGGTCTGACACTCGGGGTCCTCACTGGATAGGACATCATTAGGACATTGGTGGGGGTCTGACACGCAGGACCCTCACTGGATAGGACATCATTATGACATTGGTGGGGGTCTGACACGCAGGACCCTCACTGGATAGGACATCAGTATGAGATTGTTGGGTGTCTCACCGGATAGGACATAAGTACGATATTGGTTGGGGTCTGACACTCTGGGCCCTCACTGGATAGGACATCAATATGGGATTGGTGGGGGTCTGATAATCGGGACCCTCACTGGATAGGACAACAGTATGAGGTTGGTGGAGGTCTGACACTCGGGGCCCTCATTGGATAGGACATCATTATGACATTGGTGGGGTTCTGACACTCGGGGCCCTCACTGGATAGGACAACAGTATGAGGTTGGTGGGGGTCTGACACTCGGGGCCCTCATTGGATAGGACATCATTATGACATTGGTGGGGGTCTGACACTCGGGGCCCTCACTGGATAGGACAACAGTATGAGGTTGGTGGGGGTCTGACACTTGGGGTCCTCACTGGATAGGACATCATTAGGACATTGGTGGGGGTCTGACACGCAGGACCCTCACTGGATAGGACATCATTATGACATTGGTGGGGGTCTGACACGCAGGACCCTCACTGGATAGGACATCAGTATGAGATTGTTGGGTGTCTCACCGGATAGGACATAAGTACGATATTGGTTGGGGTCTGACACTCTGGGCCCTCACTGGATAGGACATCAATATGGGATTGGTGGGGGTCTGATAATCGGGACCCTCACTGGATAGGACAACAGTATGAGGTTGGTGGAGGTCTGACACTCGGGGCCCTCATTGGATAGGACATCATTATGACATTGGTGGGGTTCTGACACTCGGGGCCCTCACTGGATAGGACAACAGTATGAGGTTGGTGGGGGTCTGACACTCGGGGCCCTCATTGGATAGGACATCATTATGACATTGGTGGGGGTCTGACACTCGGGGCCCTCACTGGATAGGACAACAGTATGAGGTTGGTGGGGGTCTGACACTCGGGGTCCTCACTGGATAGGACATCATTAGGACATTGGTGGGGGTCTGACACGCAGGACCCTCACTGGATAGGACATCATTATGACATTGGTGGGGGTCTGACACGCAGGACCCTCACTGGATAGGACATCAGTATGAGATTGTTGGGTGTCTCACCGGATAGGACATAAGTACGATATTGGTTGGGGTCTGACACTCTGGGCCCTCACTGGATAGGACATCAATATGGGATTGGTGGGGGTCTGATAATCGGGACCCTCACTGGATAGGACAACAGTATGAGGTTGGTGGAGGTCTGACACTCGGGGCCCTCATTGGATAGGACATCATTATGACATTGGTGGGGTTCTGACACTCGGGGCCCTCACTGGATAGGACAACAGTATGAGGTTTGTGGGGGTCTGACACTCGGGGCCCTCATTGGATAGGACATCATTATGACATTGGTGGGGGTCTGACACTCGGGGCCCTCACTGGATAGGACAACAGTATGAGGTTGGTGGGGGTCTGACACTCGGGGTCCTCACTGGATAGGACATCATTATGACATTGGTGGGGGTCTGACACGCAGGACCCTCACTGGATAGGACATCATTATGACATTGGTGGGGGTCTGACACGCAGGACCCTCACTGGATAGGACATCAGTATGAGATTGTTGGGTGTCTCACCGGATAGGACATAAGTACGATATTGGTTGGGGTCTGACACTCTGGGCCCTCACTGGATAGGACATCAATATGGGATTGGTGGGGGTCTGACACTCGGGACCCTCACTGGATAGGACATCAGTATGGGATTGGTGGGGGTCTGACACTCGGGACCCTCACTGGATAGGACATCAGTATGGGATTGGTGGGGGTCTCACCAAATAGGACATAAGTAGGACAATGGTGGGGGTCTCACTCTCGGGGCCCTCACTGGATAGGACATCAGTATGAGGTCGGTGGGGGTCTGTTACTAGGGACCCTCACTGTATAGGACATCAGTATGTGGTTGCTGGGGGTCTCACTGGATAGGACATCAGTGTGAGGTTTGTGGGGGTCTCTGCGGACAGGACATCAGTATGAGATTGGAGGGGGTTTCCGCGGATAGGACATCAGTATGAGGTTGGTGGGGGTATCACTGGATAAAACATTGGTGGGGGTCTGACACTCGGGACCCTCACTGCATAGGACATCAGTATGGGATTGGTGGGGGTCTCACCGGATAGGACATCAGTGTTAGGTTTGTGGGGGTCTCCGCAGATAGGACATCAGTATGAAGTTGGTGGGGGTCTCACCAGATAGGACATTGGTTAGGGGTCTGACACTTGGGACCCTCACTGGATAGGACATCAGTATGGGATTGGTGGGGGTCTCACAAGATAGGACATAAGTATGACATTGGTGGGGGTCTCACTTTCGGGGCCCTCACTGGATATGACATCAGTATGAGGTCGGTGGGGGTCTCAGCGGATAGGATATCAGAATGAGATTGGTGGGGGTCTGAAACCCAGGACCCTCACTGGATAGATTATCAGTATGACATTGGTGGGGGTCTGACACCAAAGACCCTCAACAGGTCATCAGTATGAGACTGATTGGACACTCGAGACCCTCACCAGACAAGTCATCTGACACCAGAGACCCTCTTCGGATAGCTGAAAACTGTTCCTACATCAGCCAGAAGGCAGCAATGTACGGGGGGGGGCAGAATTCAGGGATCTTTCAGTGATCACCATTAATCGTGACTTTACAAAGGTTAAACGACCAAGTTCAAGAGCAAGCGTTTCCTCTGATCCCGCCAGTGACAGGGTGCAGCTGATGTAGAATGAAGCTGGAAGCTGCCGCAGATGATTGCACAGAACAAATACTGCGTCAGCACCATCACAATGCCAGGAATACATGAAGCGGGGCGCTAATTAGTAGTTTTCAGTGCGGTACATTTACACCCCATGTCTCTAAGGGCTTGAAAATCCAGCACAGTGCACACTCTAAGCCAACGATTAAACCGAAAAATGGGAGTAATCTATTCCCATTGTTTCACTTTATCTCACTAGCTTCAAAATTATTCATATAGTCCACTTATCTCATACGGTCCATTTTCTGTCCACCTGCAGCCACCACTAGGGGGAGCTCAGCACACACAGACTTTTAAAGTTCCCATTGAACTCAACGATAAATACATATGCAGTGAGCTCCACCTAGTGGTGGCCTCAGAAACTCAAGATTCTAATCATTAGGTTGTCCAGCTTGAGGGACAATATATATTTTTTTTACCTAAATGCATGTATTTGGGGCTAAAATAATTTTTTTTCAATTAAAAATTTTGCACTTTTTGGATTTTTACAGACTCTTTGTATCTCCGAACATTCAACTCTGATGTGTTCGGTGGTCATAATTCAGCAGAGAGGAGCTCAGAAAAAGAGACAAATTCTCTCAACAGAAGGAGCTCACTGACAGATTCTCAGTTAACTCATTCTGCAATCAGTAACTTGTTCTGCAGTCAGCAACCCGTGGAGTCATTTCTAACATGATGCCTATTGAATAATGACAGTTACCCCTCCACCAGCGTCCTGTTGGCGAGCCGGATGCAGTGTTCCCACAGGATGTTGGAGACGGGGAGCGGGATTCGGACGTGTTTCGACAGATCTGACAACTTCTTATTAAACTGCTCAAATTCCTGCAACAGAACAAAGTCAGGCTTTTCTTTACTGTGCAGAGTCCCAGGACAGGGGGTCATGTACAACATGGCTACCAGACATCAATATGAGTTTCTGCCATATTAAAGGGATGGTTGTGTCTACCCTTTTACATATATCCCTTTAAGTACACCCTATTAAGACACTGGACATCATACAGGGGACCCCAAGCTCAAAGCCATCTTGGCAGATAATGATTTTACAAAAGAAAAATAAATGTAGTTTTAGCGCCACCATCAGGTGATCATGTGCTGACAACTTCAAGCACTGGTCTCAGTGATAAGATCAGAATGAGGCCAGTGATTGGCAGCAGCGGTAACGTGGATATATAGCATGATATTACTGCAGCAAGGTCAACAGAGACTCCAACGGTCCCCGACAGCCTCTGTTTATTTTGCAGTAGTGAACATGTGCAATATATCCATGTGACTGCTGCAGCCAATCACAGGCCTCAGAGATGATGCAAGAGACTGGCTGCAGTGTTAACATGAATATACGGCACGTGATCACGGCAGCAGGATCATCAGAGACAGATAGGTAGAACTAGGGGACTGAATAGGTAAGCATTGTATTTTTTATTTCATAGAATTTCCTCTTGTTGGAATTTGTGTTTTTTGCTTCCTGGGCAATCCCTTTAAGAGGCTGGCACACTATCATTGCTTAAAGGGGGACCTGTCACTTACCATACATATGTATTATTTTTCCCTGGTGTAAATGCCGCCGTTCTCCTGAATCTGGCAATGTATTACTTTTGTTCCTGCGCGTCTCCATCCCAGAGATACGGCCCAATCTTCTCTGCATATAAATTTAGTCTTGTTAGCCAACTGGGTGTGGCCCAGAGCAGTTGATGACCATGCCCCCTTAACTAGATTTAGGGCCATATCTCAGGAATGGAGAGGTGCAGGAACAAAAGAAAAACATCACCGGATTCAGGAGAACAGCGGGATTTACACCAGGGAAAAATAATACATATGTATGGTGTTACGGTAGCATTGCAGTGTAGTTGAATGATCACAGATTCCAGGAGACTAAATAATAACGGAAAAATAAGAAAATTAAATATATATATATATATATAAAAAAATATATTAATATAATTTATAGAAAAATATATATTTTTAATAATATTTTATCATCATTTATAAAAAAATATATAAAATTAAAATCACCCTTTTTCCCACATAAAAAAACAAAAACAAAAAAAAACAACAATCATTTGGTCAAAAAAGTACAAATCACAATAAAATTATTGAAACCGTACATGAAAGGCAGAAAAAAAAAATGCAAAAATTGCAGCTTTTCGGTAGCCACACCTATTAAAAAAATACAATAAAAAGCAAGAATGGCGTCAATAAAAATGTCAGCTTTGTGTGCAAAAGAAACAAGCCCTCATCGATCTCCCTGGATGGAAAAAATAAAGTTATGGATTTCAGAAAATTATTATTTTATTTTTTTTACGAATTTCAGATTTTTATTTTTTTTTTACCGCTAAAAAAAAATTCCCAAAATTTGGATAAGTTTGGAAGAGAGAACGACAACGGGCAATATCGCAGAGAGCAGCCATAAAAGAGCTGCAGCTGGATCGTGGACGACTCATTGCCATATAGATACTGGATGAAGCGGAATAATGACCCACGTGGTCCTAGGAGAAGGTCGGTGGTCTGTCGCCTCCACGCTGCAGCAGGACAATGGCTGGTAACGCACCAGCGGACGTACGCACCTACAGGCCTAGTACGTGCCGCTGCGGACAAGACGCCATGTACCTTCAGTAAGGCATCGACGTAGACATTGTGCTGAGACATGATTTCCTTCACGTCCCATTTCACGTTCGCCATAAGCAGCAGCAGCTGCTCGTAGTCTATGGCCTTTGCGGCTACGATCCAGTATATCGGCTTGCGGAGTTCACTGGCAGTGGACACGGTCTAAAAAAAAAAGCAAAAGAAAGGAACGTTAGACAGGAGGACAATCCCAATACCCAGGGTCTGGGGCAAGTAAGCACTGATCAGAATCATTGATGGGGCACTCTCTGAATGGCACTGTTAATGGGGTCTAGAAACTGCCTCTCTCCGCATTATCAGTAACTCTTTATGGAAACACGGTTTATGGGAGGTCTCTTATCCACACAGTTTATGGGGTCACTGTCTGTCTGACGCGCGTCACGAGGGGACGCTCTTACAAAATTTGGTTATAAGGACACTCTCAGACTGACACTGTTAATAAGCGTACTATTCGTCTGACAGTGTATACAGGGCAATTGTTTTCATTGTTAATAGGAGGACTCTGTACGAAACTATTAATAGGGGTACTCGCTTTATATGGGCACTCTCTGACTGACAAGGTTTATGAAGAATCTCTTACCCATATAGTTTATGGGGATATCATGTTCCTTGATTCTGCTTAAGGGTAAACTATTTGGCTGAGTTGGTTTATAAAGATACCTGGAGACTCTATGTCTGACATCGCTTATAAGGACAATGATCTTCTCTGGCCGACACCGTAAGCACGAGGACCCTCTCCGGCCGACACCTTACGCACGAGGACCCTCTCCGGCCGACACCTTACGCACGAGGACCCTCTCCGGCTGACACTTTACGCACGAGGACCCTCTCCGCCAGACACCTTACCCACGAGGACCCTCTCCGCCCGACACCGTACGCACGAGGACCCTCTCCGGCCGACACCTTACGCACGAGGACCCTCTCCAGCCGACACCTTACGCACGAGGACCCTCTGCGGCCGACACCACACGCACGAGGACCCTCTCCGGCCGACACCACACGCACGAGGACCCTCTCCGGCCGACACCACACACCCGAGGACCCTCTCCGGCCGACACTATACACGAGGACCCTCTCCGATCGACTCTGTTATTGGCTGGACTATCAGGCTGACAATGTTTATAGGAACACCTGCGGACTCTCTCTGGCTGAAGGTGACAATCTCTGTGATTGTTCATGGGGGAATTCTGTGGATGAACACTGGTAAAAGAAATACTCACTGACACTGATTATAGGGACACAGTTTTACTGACACTGTAAGGATTTATAATGTGGTTGACTGGTTACGGGAGCAATTACTTTCACTGCCTATAAGCAAACTCTCTGGATGACACTTAATAGGGGCACTTACTAACCAACCCTATTTATAGGACATTCGCTCACTGACATTGTTTATGGGTGAACTATTTGGCTAACACTGTTTATAGGGTCATCTGTACATACTCTCTAGCTGACTGATTACGTAGACACTCTCTGACTAACTTATGGGGATAGTCCTTGGTCAATACTATTCATAGGGACCTTTTCTGAATGACACAATTAATGATGACATTTTTTTGACTTAAACTGTTTATGGGGAAACTCTCTGAATGACGCTATCTGGAGGATACAGATAATGACGACATTATGTCTGACACTGTCTATGGAGACAACCTTTGTCTGACACTGTTAATGAGATTTTTTTTATAGGGACAGACTCTGGATGACACATTTAACCAGATTCTCTGGTTATAGGAGTACTCTCTACATGACAATAAATATAGGGGCACTTTCTAGAGGATGCAGTTAATGACTGCACTATGTCTGGCACTGTTTACGGGGAAATCCTTTTGCCAACACTGTGTGAGGAGACTGACCTTATTAAATTGGGTCAGTCAGGTGATGCAGATAATTATATAAGAATATTTACTGGGGTTCTTACTTAGGGCACTGACCTGTGAATAAAACTGCTGCAGGAAAGGTTTCTTAGCCGCTGGCATCACAGAGTCCAGATGATTCTGGAGAAACTCGAACTGTTCAGCCAAGAAAACCCTGAAAATAAATAATCTCCGGGTGTTTAGGGAAGTGGAGGAGGCAGGTGCCATATATTTGGCCATTAGGAAGTAATGGCAGCAAATCATTAAAGTGATTGATTGCATTTGACAACGGCTGTCAGGGTGCCCTAAAAAGATAGATTTTATGGTTTTTCACACTTTTTCTTACAAGAAACAAGTTTCAAAAGTTGCAGTTCTCTTGCAGCCTGCAGCGGGTTTTTCTGTCCTTAAGGATTTCTCTTGGTTAATCATAATCTCTTCCTTTCTGTACATAGCCACCAGGCCGTCATCAGACAAGCCATCCCACAGCACAATGCTGCCACCAGCATGCTTCATGAGTGGGAGGGGGATTATCCAATGCTTCATTCATGCAAAATAAGGAGTTTAAGCTCCTCTTTAGACAACAGCAGACAAAACAAGAACGAAGAGAAAAATAATGAGAAGCCCAAGGTGGCGGAATTTAACATTGAAGCCTTGCAGAAGTAGGGTCCTCAGATCAAATATGACCAGTGGCCAATAATGGTGGGGGTAGAAACAATTTGTATATCACTGCACAATGAATAATAAGTGAGAACTGTCCAAGGAAAAATACACAAAAGGAGAGAGAGAAAGAAGCAGAGCAAAAAAAAAAAAAAGAGCAAAAAATTGAGCGAAAGAGATCAAGAAAGAGAGACAGAGAAGAAAAAAAGAGTAAAAGGAGCGCGTAAGAGTAAAAGGAGCGCAAAAGAGTAAAAGGAGCGCGAAAGAGTAAAAGGAGAGCGAAAGAGTAAAAGGAGAGCGAAAGAGTAAAAGGAGAGCGAAAGAGTAAAAGGAGAGCGAAAGAGTAAAAGGAGAGCGAAAGAGTAAAAGGAGAGCGAAAGAGTAAAAGGAGAGCGAAAGAGTAAAAGGAGAGCGAAAGAGTAAAAGGAGAGCGAAAGAGTAAAAGGAGCGCGAAAGAGTAAAAGGAGCACGAAAGAGTAAAAGAAAAGCGAAAGAGTAAAAGAAAAGCGAAAGAGTAAAAGGAGCGAGAAAAAGTAAAAGGAGCGAGAAAAAGTAAAAGGTGCGAGAAAAAGTAAAAGGTGCGAGAAAAAGTAAAAGGTGCGAGAAAAAGTAAAAGGAGCGTGAAAGAGTAAAAGGAGCACGAAAGAGTAAAATGTGCGTGAAAGAGTAAAAGGAGCGTGAAAGAGTAAAAGGAGTGTGAAAGAGTAAACGCGGGCAAAAGAGTAAAAGGCGCGCGAAAGAGTAAAAGGAGCGCGAAAGGGTAAAAGGAGCGCGAAAGGGTAAAAGGAGCGCGAAAGGGTAAAAGGAGCGCGAAAGAGTAAAAGGAGTGTGCAATAATAAACGCGGGCAAAAGAGTAAAAGGCGCGCGAAAGAGTAAAAGGTGGATGAAAGAGTAAAAGGAGAGCGAAAGAGTAAAAGGAGCGCGAAAGAGCAAAAGGAGCACGAAAAAGAGTAAAAAGGAGCACGAAAAAGAGTAAAAAGGAGCACGAAAAAGAGTAAAAAGGAGCACGAAAGAGTAAAATGTGCGCGAAAGAGTAAAAGAAGCGTGAAAGAGTAAAAGGAGCGCAAAAGAGTAAAAGGAGCGCAAAAGAGTAAAAGGAGCGCGAAAGAGTAAAAGGAGCGCGAAAGAGTAAAAGGAGCGCGAAAGAGTAAAAGGTGCGAGAAAAAGTAAAAGGAGCGTGAAAGAGTAAAAGGAGCGTGAAAGAGTAAAAGGAGCGTGAAAGAGTAAAAGGAGCACGAAAGAGTAAAATGTGCGCGAAAGAGTAAAAAGAGTTTGAAATAGTAAAGGCGTGCAAAAGAGTAAAAGGAGTGCGAAAGAGTAAAAGGAGCACGAAAGAGCAAAAGGAGCGCGAAAGAGTAAAAGGAGCGCGAAAGAGTAAAAGGAGCGCGAAAGAGAAAAAGGAGCACGAAAAAGAGTAAAAAGGAGCATGAAAAAGAGTAAAAAGGAGCACGAAAAAGAGTAAAAAGGAGCACGAAAGAGTAAAATGTGCGCGAAAGAGTAAAAGAAGCGTGAAAGAGTAAAAGGAGTGTGAAAGAGTAAAAGGAGTGTGAAATAGTAAAGGCGCGCGAAAGAGTAAAACGCGCGCGAAAGAGTAAAAGGAGAGCGAAAGAGTAAAAGGAGAGCGAAAGAGTAAAAGGAGCACGAAAGAGTAAAAGGAGCTCGAAAGAGTTAAAGGCGCGCAAAAGAGTAAAAGGCGTGTGAAATAGTATAGGCGCGCAAAAGAGTAAAAGGAGCGCGAAAGAGTAAAAGGAGCGCGAAAGAGTAAAAGGAGCGCGAAAGAGTAAAAGGAGCGCGAAAGAGTAAAAGGAGCGCGAATGAGTAAAAGGAGCGCGAAAGAGTAAAAGGAGCGCAAAAGAAAGGGAGCGTCAAGGCGTGACAAAGAGAATTTGGAGTGAAAAAGAAGTGAGAAAGGGAGCGCAAAAGGGAGCAACAAAGAGGAGTGAGAAAGGGAGAGAGAAAGAGATAGAGAAAAAGAAAGTGAAACAAAAAGAAATAAAAAAGAGAATGAAAGAGATAAAAATACAAAAAATACAGAAAAAGAAAGAGAAAAAGGAGAAAAAGACAGAAAGCAAGAAAAAAAAGAAAGAAAGAAAAAAAAAAGAAAGAAAAAGCGAAAGAGGGAAAAAGAAAGACAAAAAGAGAGAGAAAATGAAAGATAGAGAAAGAAAAACAAAGAGAAGAAGAAAGGAAGGAAAAAAAGAAAGAAAGAAAGAAAGAAAGAAAGGACTTATAATTTTACAGTCATAGCCACTGATTTCCAGACACCTGTGATCATACAAATCATACCTGACCTTAGCGATTTGTGACTGGGCAAACGCAATCACACAGGGCACATGACTTGCCCGTAGAGAAACGGGCACCACGGCCCGAGCACCTGAGACGTGTAGCCCCAAGCTTATATTTGATGCACACACCAATATAATAAGGCTGGCACATTGGATTCCTTTCTTAGAATTGTTTGTTTACCAAGCGGAATCATTGTGACATCAGCCAGTGATTTGTGGGCCCCTCAGAGCTATTTGGGCACCACATGGCCACATAAGCTGTAACACTGTAATATCTGGCCACTATGAGGTACATCACAAGAAGCACTTTCACGGGGCTTTCTTGGCCATCATTAAGGGGTTGCAACACTTTTTGGAAATCCATGGACCCGTCATTGTTCCCCCACCTTCACTAGGACGGCTTTGATCTGCGGTACCCGCCATAGCCGCATGCACAGATGTCCCGCTAACTCCCTGGGATTTGACCCATCCATGACTCATTAGGACATTCTTGGAAATTCCTAATAACGTTTGTACTTGTTTTTTCTTATGCAAAAAAATATATAAAAATTCTAAGTAAAATATGTAAAAAAAAAAAAAAAGTTACTAAAATAATAAAAATCTTAAACAATTAGACACGAAATGAATATAAAGTTAGTTACACCTTCATCTGAAATGTTCTAGTCGCCACATATGAACAATGGCGTCATTGGGGACTGGTTTCTACCTTTTGTAACCCAAAATAGAGAACTATGGAGTTATTTTTAACATTGAAATCCGCCAAATCAGCTCATCTGGCGGGTTCGGAAATTTCACTCTATTAAGCCAACTCATCCTGGCGCAAGAATAAGATTTACCGGATGCCAGGACTCTGGAGCGCAGCGAGAGCGGGTGAGGGAAGCAATAAGAAAATAAATAAATATAGCAATAAAAAAGGCAAATAAAAAGAGAATAAAGGAACAGCAAAGTCCTTTAACCTGATCATGACCAAGCGCTATAAATGTTCGGTGCTTAGTTATTAATTCCACACCAGTCTAAATTTATAGGGAGGAATTAAAAGGGTTATCCATCTTTGGCAACATTTTTTTTTTTACCTAAATTCATACATTTGAGGCTAAAAATCATTTTTTTTTGTAATAGAGTTTTTATAAATAATTTTGCATTATTTTGCTTTTCCAGGCTATTTATGTCCCTGTACATTTAACTTAGATGGGGACGGTGGTCATAAATCAGCTGAGAGAATAGAAAAAAAAACATTACAAACTCTCCCATTGGGCCCTCAGAAAGAACTCACTGATAGATTCTCAGTTAACTCATTCTGCAACCAGCAATGGAAAATTCAACACAGAGGCTATAGAACTAAAACGGGGCAAAATTCTTAATGAAACCCAATTGCAACAATGATTTTCAGCCCCAATTCCATGCATTTAAGTAAAACAAATAAAGAAAGAAAAATGTGATGAAAACATCTTTAAACCGGAAGGAAAATAACGAATATTTCTACCTATACAACACATTTTATTAAACATTAATTACATTAAAGATACAAAAACTAAGCATTTAAGGTGTCCACATGACTAATATCCTGAAAAATTAGCTCAGATTACTTGTAAAATATGGTTAGTACAAAATATTTTAAAAACACCAAAAATGCTATATATTTTTATATATTTGCATTACAGAAAAAAATAAATTGCGCAGTCATTTATATGTTCCCTCTAATAACGCAAAAAAAAAAAAAAAAACAAACAACAATTTATCCGGCATAGAACAAGGTCTCATATGGCTAAGGCTATGTGCGCTCAGGATTTGAATGCAGAAATTTCTGCAGCGTTTCTGCATCTCTTGGCAGGAAAAATGCTGCGGAAAAAACGTGTGTTTTGCCGTGTTTTTTTATTCGTTTTTTATAATGTGTTTTTGGACATCAATGAATGCTTTTTGGAGCTAAATAAAGGTATTTGAAAAAAGAAACATAGGACATTGTTTCAACCCATGGATTACAGTCAGACCTGGGGTAAGTATATTGGTTAATTTAAATGATTAAAGAATGTGCCTGTAGTATTTCAAATAAAGTGTTTACTCTGTGTTTATTTAACTCTTTACTTTAATTAGGTTTAGTAATGAAAGGGTCTGATTGACACCCTGTCATCACCAAGCAAAAGAGCTAGGTGTCAGCTAATCCCATACACCCAATATCATTAGCATTTCCATTCAAGTCATTTCTGGGGAAGCGGAGAGCTGCTATGCTTAGACTAGGAAGGTGCCATTAAGCAAACATGTTTCCTAGCTATTAATAACAGCTCACAGCTGTTTCATTAGCCGCTACGTCCTCATAACATCAATAAGTAGCCCTTTGGACGCAGTAGATTTTTGCTGCGTCCAAAACGCTGTGTTCTAATGCCACACTATTCTTGTCGGTACATGTGAATCCACCGCATATAATGACATTTCAGTCAGTCAAACTCTGCAGCGGAGACTTGCGTGGCCACTACAGAAATTAACATGCTGCGGGTGAGTTTGGGTACGTGGCCACGGTCAGGAGCCGCTGCAGGTTTGAACCTGCGTTTTTCTGCAGCGTCAAACCCGCTTCGTCCAGATGTTACAGCATAGTGAATGGTATTTCTAGAAATCCCATGTCCACTATGCATGCATCTGAGGCTGAAGATCACCCGTGGACACTGACATGCCACACGTCTTTCAGGATCGCAGCATGTCAATTTCTCTTGCGGAGTCGTTAGTTTCCGCAACAGAAATTTGACCACTAGAATGTATTGAATACGGTTAATCCGCAGGTTCAGTGAACATATGTGGATTTACCTGCATTCAATAGAACACAGCATTTTGGACGCAACAAAAATATGCTGAATCCAATGCGCTGCTACGTCCAGATTGTGGGCACATAGCCTAAAATTTTTTTTTTTTTAAAAAATGGCGTGGGCTCCTGCGTTATTTTCATAACCAGCAGAGGGAAAGCCGACCACTGGGGGCTGATAGTAGTAGTCGGGGAAGGGGCCATTAGTCAAAAATGTTCCCTGGCTATTAATTACAGCCCACAGCTGTCTGCTTAGCCTTTACTGGCTAGATTACAGGGGGACCCCATAAAATTTTTTACATAGGATCCCTCTATAAAGTCTAACCAGAAAAGGCTAAACAGACAGCTGGGGGCTGATCTTAATAGCCAGGGAAGGAGACATGGATTTCTGGCCCCCTCTGAGGCTAATAATATCACCCCTCAGCAGTCCCAGAAATGGCGCATCCATAAGATGCACCAAATCTGGCGCTTAGCCTCCACTCTTCCCACTGCCGTGTAGCGGTGGCGAGTAGGGTAATGGGGTTGGGGTTCATGTTAGCCTTGTATTGGCGTCTGACATGAATCCCAGGTTAGTAATGGAGGTTGTCTATAAGACGACCTCATTACTAACACCGTAGCTAAGTTTTCAACACTTTTTCAATAAAGACATGGCCAGAATAAAGTTTTTTTTATTGAACACTGTTTTAATAATTTTTTTTTATTGTTCTTTCAATCCCCGACGCCCTTGTCTCCTGACAAAAAAAAAAATATATAACCATATCCATCCTGTCCGCCGTCATGAGGTAATCCAGATTGTCCCTCGGCGATCTGGGTCACTTCTACAGCAGTCACATCAATCACTGATGTGACTGCTGTAGAAGACAGCATTGTACACTGACAGGAGGGTAAAATCATTCCTGTCAGTGTACATTGCTCTGCTGCAGGCTGAGGTCAGGTGAGTTCATCAGCTGAAGATCAGCTCTGATGACCTCATACTGCATCAGTGGTACGTGGGAGCATTCGTGAGAATATTCCCACACAGCACCGGTGCCGTAAGCTGAGGTCCCTGAGCTCTCAGCTGATCTTCAGCTGATGAACTCGCGTGACCTCAGCCGGCAGCAGCGATATACACTGCCGTGAGCGAGCGCGCTCCAGTCAGTGTACCGCAGGCCGCCGGGATGATCGTGTCGTCGGGTGACATCAGGAGGACACCGGGGGACGCCGGACAGGTGAGTATAAAGGTGTTTTCTTTTATTAAACAGATTTTTATCTTTTTTTTATTTATTTTATTTTTTTTACACTGCGCAGCCCAGGTTCGGCTGGCGAGACTACTTCTCCCCTCAGCCGTACCGCTCTCGCTGTTATCAGCAGGAGTGGCGGTCGGATGATGGGAGAAGTAGTCTTCTTCCCTAGCCCGGGTACCATTCTTTGAGCGTTTTTGTGCTGCAGAAACGCTACAAAGAATGGACTTGCTGCGTATTTTAAAGCAATGACAACCTTGAGCGGAAAATTCCGCAACATGTGCACAGCTCATCAAGATTGTCATTGTATTAACTGGCAGACGTATTATCTAGCTTTTCTGGTGCATTTACTTGCGGAAAGAACACAGCGAAAATGCATTAAAAACGCTCAGTGTGCACTTAACCTAAATGTGAAAAATAGAAAAGTTATGGCTTGTTAAATGCTAAGAGAAAAAGATGAAAAAATAAATAAAATTGCCTAGTTGTTAAAGTGGTTGTCCACGAAACAGCATCACCATTGACTAAAGGTTGAGTCTGGTATTACAATTCAGTCCAAGTAAAGTGAATGGAACTGATCTGCAATACCACAGACAACTCATAGTGAGGGGTGGCGCTGTTTTTGAAAGAAAGTAGTCATATGTTTCTATTCCTGGACAAGCTCTTTAAAGGCCCATGTCAGAATGGCTGTATAATACTGATAGTAAAATCAGAATGATAATCATCCAAGTGTATTCAGCCCCCTCTAATCCAACCCGAATGATAGCTGCAGCTTGTAATGAGCAGTGCGAGATTTCAGACGTAACAGAGAAGAAGGACTCTGAGAACCTGATAATCAGACTTGATAAATAGTCTCACTAGCAGTAGGACAGATGGGCACTGAAAAGCTATCAGGCTAGGTGGACAGAAAATCAACAGCAGCAGGGAAGAGGTACACTGAGGAGCTGATAGTAAGGCTAGATGGGCAGATATTCAGCAGTAGGGAGGAGGGACATGGAGGAGCTGATAGTTAGGCTAGGTAGGCAGACATTCAGTTGCAAGGAGGAGGGACACGGAGGAGCTGATAATAAGGCTAGGTAGGCAGACATTCAGCTGCAGGGAGGAAGGACACTGAGGAGCTGATAATCAGGCTAGGTAGGCAGACATTCAGCAGCAGGGAGGAGGGACACTAAGGAGCTGATAATCAGGCTTGGGGGGGCAGACATTCAGCTGCAGGGAGGGCAGACACTAAGGGGCTGATAATCAGGCTTGGGGGGTAGAGACTCAGCAGCAGCAGGTCAGACACGCATTGAGGAGCTACAAAGCAAGGTGGGCAGAGATTCATCAGAGCTTCATCAGAGCAGGGAGGAGGAGGATGGCACTAAGGAAATATCAATTAGGTAAGGTGAAATGAAGGTTCAGTAGCAGGGAGAATAGACACTGAGGGGCTGTCGATTACACTAGGTGGGCAAAGATTCAGAAGCAGCAGGGAGACGGTACACAAAGGAGCTGTCAATCAAACTAGTTCAGCAGAGATTGAGCATATACTTTCAAAAAGGACTGTCCAGCCATTCGGACATGGATTTCTATAGTAAGTACACTGGCCTCATCAATTATGAAGGTGCCAATTAAAACATATGCAGCTTGTAGTGTGAAATCTGGTGACATCCACTTTAATGTATAGAGAGAGACAGAATAAAAAATACACATAACTATGGTATATACTTACAGGGACTCAGTAGCGACCACTCTCTGGGCGAGTCCATACAGAGTGTTGCTCTCCGTCAGAACCACCATGTGGCTCAGGTGTGGACTTGGGACCTTCTCCTTTCTTTCTTCTCCTGGGGCTAGAGATCCCACATTTTCACTGGCCACTTCCTACAATCAAACATTACAACGTGTGTTAGAAGCATCTGATTAAATGGCGTTCTGGCTCTGGTTCTATCGAGTAGCATAATATTTCATTAGGGAAATCAAGTTTCTTATCTGTCATCTGCCATTTCTTGCACACCCCCTAAATAGTTTAGAAACCTACGGTAAATAGCAGACGGGGAAGAGGAGATGAAGCTGCAGCTCTTCTCACCATGTTTCTGTAAAGCTGCCTGCTGTGTGGAGGATGGGGAGCTGAGGTCTTGGCCTTGTGTTTTTGTTTTTTTTTTCTTCCAAACCTTTAAGTATTTTCCACCCAGAGCCCCTTCAGTTCACCCATGCTATGCCACTATCTGTGTAATGTGTGGACAGCCAAAAATGACACCATCATGGCACCAGGAGGAGCGCAGAGAACAGGGATTGTAGCCGCAGCTCTTAGCAGCAGGTGTTGGCTGTATAATACAGCCAGCAACTATGCAATGGGCTCAGCTCGCCCACAAATCACATGTTGAGAGTAGGTTAACGTGGACAAGCCTACTCTTTTGATACCCTATTTAATAAATATGTGAATTCCCCTAAAAATTACACATTTGTAACACCTTTCCTAGATTTCTGTATTGTACTATTGTGTTGTTCCGCTGTTAGTCCGAGTGTTATTATTATTATTCCCCTTCTCAAAGGAGTTTCTGCATCAACAGTCGGACAGTGTCAGCTTCAAATGGACAATGGCAGAGGGTGCAGAGACAAGTCTATTAATAATAGAAATGGCTCGTCCATGTTTTTATTTATTTTCAGGAGGAACAACAGGGGAACTGCACAATGCAGAGATAAGATGCTCCAAAACTATCATGTTGGGGGAAATGCAGGAGGTGTCTGCTGGCGGCGCACCGTGCACCGTCCATGCAGGAGATCTCTGTGGTTGGCGCACCGTGTAGGAGGCATCTGTGGCCGGCCATCTATGCAGGAGATCTCTGCGGCTGGTGCACCGTGTAGGAGGCATCTGTGGCTGGCCATCTATGCAGATCTCTGCGGCTGGCGCACCATGTAGGAGGCATCTGTGGCCGGCCATCTATGCAGGAGATCTCTGCGGCTGGCGCACAGTGCAGGAGGCGTCAGCGACAGGTTTTCTATGCAGGAGATCTCTGCGGCTGGCGCACCGTGTAGGAGGCATCTGTGGCTGGCCATCTATGCAGATCTCTGCGGCTGGTGCACCGTGCTGGAGGCGTCTGTGGCCGGCCATCTATGCAGGAGATCTCTGCGTCTGGCGCACCGTGCAGGAGGCGTCTGCGGCCGGTTGTCTATGCAGGAGATCTCTGTGGTTGGCGCACCGTGTAGGAGGCATCTGTGGCCAGCCATCTATGCAGGAGATCTCTGCGGCTGGTGCACAGTGTAGAAGGCATCTGTGGCTGGCCATCTATGCAGATCTCTGCGGCTGGTGCACCGTGCTGGAGGCGTCTGTGGCCGGCCATCTATGCAGGAGATCTCTGCGTCTGGCGCACCGTGCAGGAGGCGTCTGCGGCCGGTTGTCTATGCAGGAGATCTCTGTGGTTGGCGCACCGTGTAGGAGGCATCTATGGCCGGCCATCTATGCAGGAGATCTCTGCGGCTGGTGCACCGTGCAGGAGACGTCTGCGGCTGGTTGGCTATGCAGGAGATCTCTGCGGCTGGCGCACCGTGTAGGAGGCATCTGTGGCCAGCCATCTATGCAGGAGATCTCTGCGGCTGGTGCACAGTGTAGAAGGCATCTGTGGCTGGCCATCTATGCAGATCTCTGCGGCTGGTGCACCGTGCTGGAGGCGTCTGTGGCCGGCCATCTATGCAGGAGATCTCTGCGGCTGGCGCATGTGCAGGAGACGTCAGTGGCCGGTTGGCTATGCAGGAGATCTCTGCGGCTGGCGCACCGTGTAGGAGGCATCTGTGGCCAGCCATCTATGCAGGAGATCTCTGCGGCTGGCGCACCGTGCAGGAGGCGTCTGCGGCCGGTTGTCTATGCAGGAGATCTCTGTGGTTGGCGCACCGTGCAGGAGGAGTCTGCGGCTGGTTGTCTATGCAGGAGATCTCTGCGGCTGGTGCACAGTGTAGAAGGCATCTGTGGCCGGCCATCTATGCAGGAGATCTCTGGAGCTGGTGCACCGTGTAGAAGGCATCTGCAGCCGGTTGTCTATGCAGGAGATCTCTGCGGCTGGAGCACCGTGTAGGAGGCGTCTGTGGCCGGCCATCTATGCAGGAGATCTCTGCGGCTGGCGCAAGTGCAGGAGACATCTGCGGCCGGTTGGCTATGCAGGAGATCTCTGCGACTGGCGCACCGTGTAGGAGGCATCTGTGGCCAGCCATCTATGCAGGAGATCTCTGCAGCTGGTGCACCGTGCAGGAGGAGTCTGCGGCCGGCTGTCTATGCAGGAGATCTCTGTGGTCGGTGCACTGTGCAGGAGGCGTCTGCGTCTGGTTGTCTATGCAGGAGGTTTTTGTGGCCGGTGCACCGTGCAAGAGGCGTCTGCAGCTGGCCGTCTATGCAGGAATGCAGGAGATCTCTGTGGCCGATGCACTGTGCAGGAGGCGTCTGCAGCTGGCCGTCTATGCAGGAGATCTGTGTGGCCGATGCACTGTGCAGGAGGCGTCTGCGGCCAGTTGTCTATGCAGGAGATCTCTGCGGCTGGCGCACTGTGCAGGAGGCGTCTGCGGCCAGCCGTCAATGCAGGAGATCTCTTGCACGGTGCACCGGCCACAGAGATCTCCTGCATAGACAACCGGCCGCAGACGCCTCCTGCACAGTGCGCCAGCCACAGAGATCTCCTGCATAGACAACTGGCCGCAGATGCCTTCTACACGGTGCACCAGGTGCAGAGATCTCCTGCATAGACAACCGGCCGCAGACGCCTCCTGCACAGTGCATCGGCCACAGAGATCTCCTGCATAGATAGCAGGCTGCAGACACCTCGTCTGCAGCCTGCTATCTATGCAGGAGATCTCTGTGGCCAATGCACTGTGCAGGAGGCGTCTGCGGACGGTTGTCTATGCAGGAGATCTCTGCACCTGGTGCACCGTGTAGAAGGCATCTGCGGCCAGTTGTCTATGCAGGAGATCTCTGTGGCTGGCGCACTGTGCAGGAAGCATCTGTGGCTGGCCATCTATGCAGGAGATCTCTGCGGCTGGCGCACCGTGCAGGAGACGTCTGCGGCTGGTTGTCTATGCAGGAGATCTCTGCGGCTGGTGCACAGTGTAGAAGGCATCTGGGGCCGGCCATCTATGCAGGAGATCTCTGGAGCTGGTGCACCGTGTAGAAGGCATCTGCGGCCGGTTGTCTATGCAGGAGATCTCTGCGGCTGGCGCACAGTGTAGGATGCATCTGTGGCCAGCCATCTATGCAGGAGATCTCTGCGGCTGGTGCACAGTGTAGAAGGCATCTGTGGCTGGCCATCTATGCAGATCTCTGCGGCTGGTGCACCGTGCTGGAGGCGTCTGTGGCCGGTCATCTATGCAGGAGATCTCTGCGGCTGGCGCACGTGCAGGAGACGTCTGCGGCCGGTTGGCTATGCAGGAGATCTCTGCGGCTGGCGCACCGTGTAGGAGGCATCTGTGGCCAGCCATCTATGCAGGAGATCTCTGCGGCTGGCGCACCGTGCAGGAGGAGTCTGCGGCTGGTTGTCTATGCAGGAGATCTCTGCGGCTGGTGCACAGTGTAGAAGGCATCTGTGGCCGGCCATCTATGCAGGAGATCTCTGGAGCTGGTGCACCGTGTAGAAGGCATCTGCAGCCGGTTGTCTATGCAGGAGATCTCTGCGGCTGGAGCACCGTGTAGGAGGCGTCTGTGGCCGGCCATCTATGCAGGAGATCTCTGCGGCTGGCGCAAGTGCAGGAGACATCTGAGGCCGGTTGGCTATGCAGGAGATCTCTGCGACTGGCGCACCGTGTAGGAGGCATCTGTGGCCAGCCATCTATGCAGGAGATCTCTGCGGCTGGCGCACCGTGCAGGAGGCGTCTGCGGCCGGTTGTCTATGCAGGAGATCTCTGCGGCTGGTGCACAGTGTAGGAGGCATCTGTGGACGGCCATCTATGCAGGAGATCTCTGCAGCTGGTGCACCGTGCAGGAGGAGTCTGCGGCCGGCTGTCTATGCAGGAGATCTCTGTGGCCGGTGCACTGTGCAGGAGGCGTCTGCGTCCGGTTGTCTATGCAGGAGGTTTTTGTGGCCGGTGCACCGTGCAAGAGGCGTCTGCAGCTGGCCGTCTATGCAGGAATGCAGGAGATCTCTGTGGCCGATGCACTGTGCAGGAGGCGTCTGCAGCTGGCCGTCTATGCAGGAGATCTGTGTGGCCGATGCACTGTGAGGAGGCGTCTGCGGCCAGTTGTCTATGCAGGAGATCTCTGCGGCTGGCGCACTGTGCAGGAGGCGTCTGCGGCCAGCCGTCTATGCAGGAGATCTCTTGCACGGTGCACCGGCCACAGAGATCTCCTGCATAGACAATCGGCCGCAGACGCCTCCTGCACAGTGCGCCAGCCACAGAGATCTCCTGCATAGACAACTGGCCGCAGATGCCTTCTACACGGTGCACCAGGTGCAGAGATCTCCTGCATAGACAACCGGCCGCAGACGCCTCATGCACTGTGCAGGAGGCGTCTGCGGACGGTTGTCTATGCAGGAGATCTCTGCACCTGGTGCACCATGTAGAAGGCATCTGCGGCCAGTTGTCTATGCAGGAGATCTCTGTGGCTGGCGCACTGTGCAGGAGGCATCTGTGGCTGGCCATCTATGCAGGAGATCTCTGCGGCTGGCGCACCGTGCAGGAGACGTCTGCGGACGGTTGTCTATGCAGGAGATCTCTGCACCTGGTGCACCGTGTAGAAGGCATCTGCGGCCAGTTGTCTATGCAGGAGATCTCTGTGGCTGACGCACTGTGCAGGAGGCGTCTGCGGCCGGTTGTCTATGCAGGAGATCTCTGTGGCCGGTGCACCGTGCAAGAGATCTCCTGCATAGACGGCTGGCCGCAGACGCCTCCTGCACAGTGCATCGGCCACAGAGATCTCCTGCATAGATATCAGGCTGCAGACACCTCGTCTGCAGCCTGCTATCTATGCAGGAGATCTCTGTGGCCAATGCACTGTGCAGGAGGCGTCTGCGGCCAGCCGTCTATGCAGGAGATCTCTGTGGCCGATTCACTGTGCAGGAGGCGTCTGCGGCTGGCGCACCGTGCAGGAGGCGTCTGCGGCCGGTTGTCTATGCAGGAGATCTCTGCGGCTGGTGCACAGTGTAGGAGGCATCTGTGGACGGCCATCTATGCAGGAGATCTCTGCAGCTGGTGCAACGTGCAGGAGGAGTCTGCGGCCGGCTGTCTATGCAGGAGATCTCTGTGGCCGGTGCACTGTGCAGGAGGCGTCTGCGGCCGGTTGTCTATGCAGGAGATTTTTGTGGCCGGTGCACTGTGCAGGAGGCGTCTGCGGCCGGTTGTCTATGCAGGAGATTTTTGTGGCCGGTGCACTGTGCAGGAGGCGTCTGCGGCCGGCCGTCTATGCAGAAGTGTCTGTGGCCTCGCTGTCTTGCACACGGTTGGTGCACCATTAACGAATAAGAGCTCTATATATAGGTAATAGTTTTTTTTGGTCCCTTCTGTAAAAACCTCCAATCCCCAAAGCAAAATCCCCAGTTGCGATCCAGTTCTGCGCCCATACTGTACCTGGACTGTGGGGCAGCTTTTAGAGACAGGACATTGATAATCCGACCGTTACGGCTTAGACACAACTCTCACCATATCAATAAGACTTTCCTGAATCCTGTTCAGCGTGGTCCGGAGTCGGCTGCTGCTTAGACCAAGTCCAGTGGATTCGTACTGCGGAGCAAAGATGAAATATCAGTGATGTGATCGACAGAGGCGAACAGGACTCCAATACGGTAGAGCAATTTATTTTAGGGGTCCTTTAGACCCAAGAGCATTCACTAGGACCCCCCCTAACCATGAGAGCCCCCTCTACCACCTTGGTACTACCTTCTAGGGGGCACAGTCCTGGAAATCCACGACCAGTGCCCCTCTGGCTATTACTCCTCAAATAACAGGATTTTGACCCCCATCCCATTGAAACTCTTTTACGGGGAGTTAAAGGCGGACTAGACATAGAAGGAGGCTGGGTTTGGGGACGAAGGAGCATGGGTTTGAGTCCCATTCCCACTAAAACTACTGATATATTGTGTCTTTCCTGTCCCATGACCACCAATATTTGCAGCACCTTTAGCAAGGAATAGCTATGGCCGGGAAGACTCGAGCTCCACTACTTACTGCATCGTTTCTCCCGAAAAATGTGTATACGGCATAAAGGTAGTAATCGAAAAGCTGCGACATGCAGTGGATGACATCAAAGGCGATGGGCTTCAGTATAGTCATCATCTGCAGGTATTTTCCTGTGCAAAAAGAAGAAAAAAAAATGCCATTGATGAAACCTATGGTAATATTTATCAATATTTTCTCAAACAGCGCCACCCCTAACCACAGGTTGAATCTGGAAAAGCAAATCAGCATCACACAACGGAATACCAGACAAGGCCAATGAATAAACCTGTTAGAACCCTCCTGTTAGTTTTTGCTATCTTGTGTTTTGCGGTCACGTGACCAGCTGCCCATATATTCCAGCTCCGCCCTTATGGCTTTACTGGACTTCAGTGTTGTTTGACTGTTTTGCTAGCCTGGTGCTTCGGTGCCTATCTCTGTCAGTTCGCTTGGTCCTCTGGGACCTCTAGTACTTTTTGTCAGTTTGTCTTTTGTGTTCTACAACAATTTCTGTTTAGGAGGTGTCCCATTTTTGTCCCAGTCCTCAGTTCTTTTAGGGACCTCTCCCTTATTTCTATAGGTCTTCGTTCAGATTAGCCGAGGACTAAGGTGGGTCTGTTCACAAGGAACAGGCAGCCCGCTACATCGTAGGGATTCAGTTTAGTCTTACTGTAGGGACAGCTTTCCCCTATCTTTCCTTAGTTCTTGTTGCAGATCATAACAGTAAGTCCAGCCCAAAAAACTAAAAGGAAAGAAATTCGGGGATCAGTATGGTTTCCGTCCAGGATTTGGCTCAACGCCTGCAGGGATTGTCTCTGGAGGTGGCCGAGTTTCAGAAACACGTGAGTAGCTGTTCTGGAGCGCATTTTGTCGAACCCAAGGTAGGACTGCCTGATGTTTTTTATGGTAAAAAGCAAGATTTTTTTTCCTTTAAAAATGCTTGTTTGTTATATTTTCGTTTGAGACCAAGATCCTCTGGGAATGAATCACAGCGCATTGGTTTATTATGTCACTTTTGCGCAATGAACCACAGGGTTGGGCCTCTTCTCTCCAGCCTAATGATCCGTGTTTAAGTTCTGTGGAAGAATTTTTTTCTGCTATGGGGCTCTTATATGACGATCCTGATCGAATCTCATCTGCAGAATCAGAACTTAGACGTTTGAATCATGGGTCAGATGATGTTGAAAATTATTGCACACACTTCAGGAGATACAGGCTTCAGAAGTTAAATGGAATGATTCTGCGCTGAGATGTTTATTTCTTGCTGGTCTGTGTGAAAGCGTTAAGGATTTTCTAATTGCATTCCCTGCACCTGACACTCTGCAGGAAGCTATGCAGTTAGCTGTTCGTGTGGACAGGAGACTGAGGTCCAGGGTGAATGATGTAAAGACTCCTGTAACGTCAGGTCCTAGTTCCCAGAAAATCTGCTCTGACAGCGGAGAACCAATGGAGGTGGGGGCAATGTCACTCCACTCTCAGGAAAGAGACCGGAGATTCGCCGAGGGCTTATGTCTTTATTGTGGTAAAGTGGACCATTTGATTAAGTATTGTGAGCGTCGTTTAAGTAAAGAGAAAAAAAAAGGTCAGTTACGCCCGTATAACTTGTTTACGCTCTGCAGGAGTGTTTCTTTCTGGGAGAACCACTCTACAGGGAGATTTGATTGAATTTCAGGTATTTGTGGATTGTGGTTCAACACTTAATGTGATTGATGAGGGTTTTTGGAAAACCTTAAATTGAAATCCAAACCTTTGTCATCACCTATTTCTGTGATTGCAATTGATAACACTCCTTTGAAATGTATTACTCACAAGACTGCTGCATTTTCCCTCACTATCAATGGAGTTCACAAAGAAATTTTGGACTTTGTTGTTTTGGATAATTTACCCTCTCCGGTCGTTCTAGGATTGCCTTGGTTAAAACTGCACAATCCTTTGCTGGACTAGTCTACTAATATGATAAAGTCTTGGAGTCCGAAGTGCCATGATAAATGTTGTAATGGTCGCATTGCGGCTGTGGAAAAAGGGGAATTACCGGTACCTATTCAAGATTTTTGGAGGGTTTTTTCGGAGGAGGAGTCGCAAGTTTTACCTCCTCATAGGGATTATGATTGCGCCATTGAGTTTGTTCCAGGTGCTACTCTTCCCAAAAGTCGCTTGTTTAATCTTACTATCCCTGAAAGAAAGGCCTTGGAGGAGTACATACAGACTAGCCTGGCTGCTGGTCACATTAGACCTTCTAAGTCTCCTGTGGCAGTCGGATTCTTCTTTGTTAAAAAAAAGGACGTCAGTTTACGTCCATGTCTGGATTTTCGTGAAATTAATAAGATTACCGTACGCAATTCCTACCCACTGCCGTTAATTCCTGACTTGTTTAACCAGTTAGTGGGGGGCAAGTGGTTCTCTAAAATTGATCTCCGGGGGGCATACAATTTGTTACGAGTGAAGGAGGGTGATGAATGGAAAACTGCTTTTAACACTCCGATAGGTCATTTTGAGAATCTGGTGATGCCTTTTGGTCTTACCAATGCTCCAGCATTTTTTCAGAACCTTATTAATGACATCCTGAGACCTTTGATTGGTAAGAATGTGGTTGTGTATTTGGATGACATTTTCATTTATTCACCAGATCTGGAGTCTCATTGGCAGAGTGTACGTGAAGTTTTGCAGTTATTGAGTGATAATTCACTCTTTGCTAAGCTGGAGAAATGTGAGTACGCTGTGCAGAAAATTAGTTTTTTGGGCTACATTGTCTCCAGCGAGGGCTTTGAGATGGACCCTGTGAAGGTTCAGGCTGTGCAGGAATGGCCTAGGCCTATTGGTTTGAAATCTATACAGAGATTTTTGGGTTTTGCCAATTATTACAGGAAATTCATTAAGAATTTTTCTGTAGTTGTTAAACCTCTAACCGATCTCACCAGGAAAGGTGCGAATACGGTCCAGTGGACTTCTGAGGCCATTGAAGCGTTTGAGTATCTCAAAGAGAGGTTCAGTTCTGCCCCTATCCTTATGCAGCCTGATGAGAGCAAGCCTATTTTGGTCGAGGTCGATGCTTCATCGGTGGGGATCGGAGCAGTTTTGTCTCAGGAGAACAAGGGTGGAGTACATCCTTGTGCCTTCTTTTCGAGGAAATTTTCGGAAACCGAACTGAATTATGATGTTGGAAATCGGGAGTTGCTTGCTATTAAACTCGCATTTGAACACTGGCGTCATGTCTTGGAAGGCGCTAGATTTCCTATTTAGGTTTTCACAGATCATAAGAATCTGATCTATCTTGATGCTGCCAAGCGCTTGAATGCCCGTCAAGCTAGGTGGGCACTTTTTTTTTCTCGGTTTCATTTTTCTGTTAATTATATCCCGGGTACTAAGAATGTTAAAGCCGATGCTTTATCTCGCAGCTTCTCTCCTACGGTCGGTGCCAAGGAGGAGGAGAGCATTTTACAGAAAGGAGTTGTGGTGGCTGCTTTGAACTCTGATTTGGAGAATGGGATGCTGAATGCTCAAGATGATGCTCCATCTAACACTCCCCATGGGAGGTTGTTTGTGCCTAGAGCCTTTAGGAGAGACTTGTTTGTGGAGTGTCATGAGTCTTGGTTGGCAGGTCATCCAGGAATTTCGGAAACTAAGAGACTGATCAGTCGCAGTTTTTGGTGGCCTGGATGGCAGAAGGAAGTCATCAAGTGGGTGCGTCAGTGTACTGTGTGTGCCAGGTCAAAGGCTTCACATACTCCTGCTGCGGGGTTGCTTTGCCCTCTGGAGGTTCCTAGTGCGCCTTGGACGCATCGCACAATGGATTTTATTACTGATCTATCTGTGTCCGAGGGTTTTACTGTCATCTAGGTGGTCGTAGACCGTTTTAGTAAGATGTGTCATTTGGTTCCACTCATTAAGTTGCCCTGCGCGAAGACACTCGCTAAGGCGTTTGTTAAGGAGATTGTCAAACTCCATGGCGTTCTCACAGATATGGTTTCTGATAGAGGACCTCAGTTTGTGGCTCATTTTTGGCGTGCTTTTTGTAACAGGTTGGGAGTCCATTTGTCATTTTCGTCTGGTTATCATCCGGAGTCGAATGGACAGACTGAAAGAAAGAACCAGGATGTTGAGCAGTTTTTGCGTTGTTTTGTGGTGGACAATCAAGAGGGGTGGTCTGAGTTTCTGCCTCTCGCAGAATTTGCTCTTATCAATCATACATCCTCCTCTGCTGAGTGTTCTCCGTCGTTTGGTTCGTTCTCCAAATTGGGGTCGGCGGTGTCGGAGGAGGAGAATTTTTCCGGTGATTTGGAGAGAGTTTGGACTAATGTACGTTGCAACCTTCAAGAGGCTAACAAGAAGTCCAAGAAGTATTTTGACAGGAAACGTAAGGAGGTTTTGTTTACTGTGGGTGACATGGTTTGGTTGTCCTCAAAGAACCTGCGGTTGAGGATTCCCTCTAAAAAACTGGGTCCTAAGTTTGTGGGTCCATTTAAAATGCTTCAGGTTGTTAACCCATCTGCTGTTAGGTTGGATGTCCCTACTTCCTGGAAGATTAATCCTGTGTTTCATGTTTCCTTGTTGAAAAAGGCGGATGTATCTGATAGGGACGCCACTGTCACAGTTCCTCCTGTGGTGGAAGATGGCGAATATGAGATTTCTCGTATCTTGAATTCTAGATGGCATAGAGGGAGATTACAGTATCTTGTCTCCTGGAAGGGTTTCAGTCCCGAAGAAAAACTGCTGGGTAAGGACGGATGATGTCTCTGCTCCTAGGCTTGTTAAAGCTTTCCACAGGAGGCTTCCTGATAGGCCTGGGCCTGGAGGATCCGGAGGATCCTCATAGAAGAGGGGGTACTGTTAGAATCCTCCTGTTAGTTTTTGCTATCTTGTGTTTTGCGGTCACGTGACCATCTGCCTATATATTCCAGCTCCGCTCTTATGGCTTTGCTGGACTTCAGTGTTGTTTGACTGTTTTGCTAGCTTGGTGCTTCGGTGCCTATCTCTGTCAGTTTGCTTGGTCCTCTGGGACCTCTAGTACTTTTTCTCAGTTTGTCTTTTGTGTTCTACAACAATTTCTGTTTAGGTGTCGTCCCATTTTTGTCCCAGTCCTTAGTTCTTTCAGGGATCCCTCCCTTAATTCTATAGGTCTTCGTTCAGAATAGTCGAGGACTAAGGTGGGTCTGTTCACAAGGAACAGGCAGCCCGCTACATCGTAGGGATTCAGCTTAGTCTTACTGTAGGGACAGCTTTCCCCTATCTTTCCTTAGTTCTTGTTGCAGATCATAACAAAACCATTGATAATCCTGGATGACCCCTTTATATTCAGATTACAATATGCAACCAAAGTCTGATCTCTAAGGGTCAGGACTTTGCAACCCCCGCTGAACCTTAGAGTGCAGAGGTGGTGACCCACTTAGTAGAACGCCACAAAAACCTGAAATAAATTATTTTCCATTTCCTTTCTAAATGCAAAATTAAGCAACTTTTTAGACTTCAATAGTATTGGTCGACCACTTTGTTGCTGCAGAGTGACGGTAAATCCTTGATGTAGCTGAGCGATCTGCAAAAATTGTTACAAATCCATCAGAGCTCTTGATTCTGATCTCTCCCTCTAACCTGCTCTCTTTTCTCAGTGTTAGAAAAAGCAGTAGGGAAAGGGGGAAAGCATGTACAGTCTCAGAGAGGGCAGAGAACGTATGCTGTAGATAAACAGAAAAGCACGTGAAGAGGAAATAAGTTCAGGATTGAAACTGTGCTGATACACTACCGTTCAAAATTTTGGGGTCACATAGACAATTTTGTGTTTTCCATGAAAACTCATACTTTTATTTATCAAATGAGTAGCAAAATGAATAGAAAATATAGTCCAGACATTGACAAGGTTAGAAATAATGATTTTTATTATAAAGAATAATTTTCTCCTTCAGACTTTGCTTTCGTCACAGAATGCTCCTTTGCAGCAATTCCAGCATTGCAGACCTTTGGCATTCTAGCTGTTAATTCGCTGAGGTAATCTTGAGAAATTTCCCCCCATGCTTCCTGAAGCCCCTCCACAAGTTGGATTGGCTTGATGGGCACTTTTTGTGTACCATATGGTCAAGCTGCTCCCACAACAGCTCAATGGGGTTGAGATCTGGTGACTGCGCTGGCCCCTCCATTACAGATAGAATACCAGCTGCCTGCTTCTTCCCTAAATACTTCATGCATAATTTGGAGGTGTGCTTTGGGTCATTGTCCTGTTGTAGGATGAAATTGGCTCCAATCAAGCGCTGTCCACAGGGTATGGCATGGCGTAGCAAAATGGAGTGATAGCCTTCCTTATTCAAAATCCCATTTACCTTGTACAAATTTCCCACTTTACCAGCACCAAAGCAACCCCAGACCATCACATTACCTCCACCATGCTTGACAGATGGCGTCAGGCACTCTTCCAGCATCTTTTCCGTTGTTCTGCGTCTCACAAATGTTCTTCTGTGTGATGCAAACACCTCAAACTTTGATTCGTCTGTCCATAAAACTTTGTTCCAGGCTTCCTCTGTCCAATGTCTGTGTTCTTTTGCCCATATTAATCTTTTCCTTTTATTAGCCAGTCTCAGATATGGCTTTTTCTTTGCCCTGAAGGCCAGCATCCCGGAGTCGCCTCTTCACTGTAGACGTTGACACTGGCGTTTTGCATGTACTATTTAATGAAGCTGCCAGTTGAGGAGCTGTGAGGCGTCGATTTCTCACATTAGAGACTCTAATGTCCTTGTCTTGTTGCTCAGTTGTGCAGCGGGGTCTCCCACTTCTCTTTCTACTCTGGTTAGAGCCTGTTTGTGCTCTCCTCTGAAGGGAGTAGTACACACCGGTGTAGGAAATCTTCAGTTTCTTGGCAATGTCTTGCATGGAATAGCCTTCATTTCTAAGAACACGAATAGACTGTCGAGCTTGACATGAAAGTTCTCTTTTTCTGGCCATTTTGAGAGTTTCATAGAACAAACAAATGTAATGCTCCAGATTCTCAACTAGCTCAAAGGAAGGTCAATGTTATAGCTTCTCAAATCAGCCAAACCGTTTTCAGCCGGGCTAACATACTTGTGCAAGGGTTTTCTAGGGTTTACTAAACATCCATCAGCTTCTTACACAGTTAGCAAACACAATGTACCATTAAAACACTGGAGTGGTGGTTGGAAATGGGCCTCTATGCACCTCTGTAGATATTGCAATAAAAACAAGATGTTTGCAGCTAGAATAGTCATTTACCACATTAACAATGTATAGAGTGGATTTCTCATTCATTTAATGTTAGCTTCAATGTGCTTTTCTTTCAAAAATAATGAAATTTCTAAATGACCCCAAACTTTTGAACGGTAGTGTATGTGCAGCCTGTATTACTGGGAGAAGCACTCCCTCAAGAGAAAAATGTGAAACTTGGATCAGGCGGTGAATCGGTGGTGGGGGCAGGGTTATACAGAGCAGCTAGCTAGGAGGTACGAGACACCTTGTCCTGTAGTGATAATCTCCGGCTGATAAAACATTGATTTTATTGAAACAGCAATGCACAGCCTAATAAATGACACATCGCTGGACTCAGGGTCTCTGCCCCTACATTAAGCTGCTTTCAAGTTACATAGCAAAAACCTATTGAAAGATTCCCTGTAAGCTTCCCCAGTGGTGGGTGAAGTCATCCAGTACATTAAGTGTTATATATATATACTTATGCAGGGGGTCGGGAGCTTACATGGCTCACAGCATAATTATTCTAAATAGCCTAAAGGCACGCCCCAGAGGATCAGGTTGAGAAATAAAAAGGCTCGTATTTCTGGAATCATACATATTATACAAAAAAATATATATATATATTTAGGGGAGCAGCGGGAATAATATATAAGCAAAAATTGCCGCTTCCCACCTAGTGGCAGGTTCACTTTAAGGGATTTCTTAAGAAAGTTCTACAGAACTTCCATCCTTACATAGCAAGTATCAGTCAAGTAACGTTGTAATGTCCTTTTAGAGATACATTAGATTATTCCTGCCCGAGGCTCCCGTCTACAGAAGCGGATATATTTATAGATGCAGAAAACTAATTACTGATTATTGCTAATTACTATCTATATGTGACATCCTCCTAATCTGCCATCAAGATTAATTTAATCAGCCTAATAGTACTTAGAGCCGTGAAGAGAGCGAAAACAAACGTTTGCAAATCTCCTGCCAAGGTTTTAATATAATTAAATACGGCGAAAAATTGCCCTAAAAGCGCAGAACAAAAATTAGAAACATTACTAAAAATAACTAATACTAACATAAATTATATAAAAAAGTGGGAAGTTAACAATAATAATAATAATAAAAAAAAAATAACAATATAAAAAAAAAAAAAAAAAAAAAAAAAAAAATCACAAAAATATGTGGCGCCTGTGTTCAAAAGAGCAGCGCAGCGCGATTAACCTCTTCTCGCCAGAGCGCATTTTCCTCCCGTCCTTCCAAAAAAAAGCCATAAGAAATTGATTTTTCACATCGACACAGAGGGATAGGGGCTTGTGTTAGTGCGGGGCTGAGTTGTAGTTTTGAAAGGCGCCGTTCATTTTACTGTCTCAGGCGCTGAAAAATAGAAAAAAAATATTCCAAGTGGAAAAAAAAAAAAAAAAATTCAATCCGTCAGGGTTTTGTTTTTGCCGCGTTGACTGAGCGGTAAAAATGATTCTCCGGTAAGATTGCGTTTTTTTTTTCCACTTTGGAAATTTATGAAAAAAATTTTAACAAATAGTTTCTGTTACTATTTTCTGAGACCTGTAACTTTTTTTATTTTTTTTGTCGATGGAGCCGTATGAAACTTGTTTTTTTTTTTTTTTTTTGGTGCGACTTCATAGGTAGACCAAGATGGCAGCGACAGGGGCATTTGTGAGGCCTCTGGCTGCCATTACACCCTCGCAACCATGTCATGGTGGTAGCCAATGCGGGACAGTGCACATGCGAACCGTTTAAGAGATTGACAGTGGCATTTGCGGGGTCCGGAAGGTCACGAAAGGGAGATATATTAACTCATTATATGACCTCAGTCTAGAGCCTCTCACCCAGCCAAATCAGATCTCATACTTTGCACTGATGAGGGGCAATACCCTGAAACATGTGTCTGCAAATTGGGATTCTGATTTGGCTTTTATCCTAAGGCATATTGCAAGACTCGTTAAAGGGTCGAAAGTGACTTGTAAGATCGCTGCTTCCAATAGGTGGCGCTATAGAGAGTTCTAGTCCTCGTCCTCTCTCAAGAGGTAATTTGCATATATAAGAGCATTTGTAACTTGTCACTTTTAAAGGGGATGTCTACTTCCTTCCTCACTTTTAAAGGGGATGTCTACTTCCTACCTGCATTGAAGGAAGGAACAGGGGGATATACTTTATAGCAGTCGCAACATATTAGAGAGAAGTGATACAGTGACACCAGGGAGTGATGGGGTAGCTGCTTACTGAGTCCTGTCTGTATGGGGTACAATGTTCCTATCCTGCCTTATCTGATAAGGACCGGATACAAGGCACTAATTAAATGATGGCACATTAGAAAAACAACTAATTCCAAGGCTGGAATGCAGAGACTCCATCACTTGTCACCAGTAATAACCATAACCAATAGAGAGTGGCGCAGCATAACGGATACAGGACATAAACCAATAGAGAGCGGCGCAGCATAACGGATACAGGACATAAACCAATAGAGAGCGGCGCAGCATAACGGATACAGGACATAAACCAATAGAGAGCGGCGCAGCATAACGGATACAGGACATAAACCAATAGAGAGCGGCGCAGCATAACGGATACAGGACATAAACCAATAGAGAGCGGCGCAGCATAACGGATACAGGACATAAACCAATAGAGAGTGGCGCAGCATAACGGATACAGGACATAAACCAATAGAGAGCGGCGCAGCATAACGGATACAGGACATAAACCAATAGAGAGCAGCGCAGCATAACGGATACAGGACATAAACCAATAGAGAGTGGCGCAGCATAACGGATACAGGACATAAACCAATAGAGAGAAGCGCAGCATAACGGATACAGGACATAAACCAATAGGGAGCGGCGCAGCATAACGGATACAGGACATAAACCAATAGGGAGCGGCGCAGCATAACGGATACAGGACATAAACCAATAGAGAGTGGCGCAGCATAACGGATACAGGACATAAACCAATAGAGAGCGGCGCAGCATAACGGATACAGGACATAAACCAATAGAGAGCGGCGCAGCATAACGGATACAGGACATAAACCAATAGAGAGTGGCGCAGCATAACGGATACAGGACATAAACCAATAGAGAGAAGCGCAGCATAACGGATACAGGACATAAACCAATAGGGAGCAGTGCAGCAAAACGGATACAGGACATAAACCAATAGGGAGTGGCGCAGGATAAAGGATACAGGACATAAACCAATAGGGAGTGGTGCAGCATAACGGACACAGGACATAAACCAATAGGGAGCGGTGCAGCATGACGGATACAGGACATAAACCAATAGGGAGTGGCGCAGGATAACGGATACAGGACATAAACCAATAGGGAGTGGTGCAGCATAACGGATACAGGACATAAACCAATAGGGAGTGGTGCAGCATAACGGATACAGGACATAAACCAATAGGGAGTGGCGCAGGATAACGGATACAGGACAAAAAACAATAGGGAGTGGTGCAGCATAACGGATACAGGACATAAACCAATAGGGAGCGGTGCAGCATGACGGATACAGGACATAAACCAATAGGGAGCGGCGCAGTTCAGGAGATAATCAACAAGGAGAGCCACGACTTACCCACGAGCCGTATTACGTTCAGCGTGGTGTTGGTCAGGATGGGCGCGTTCACCTTGTTCAGGCTGTAATCCGATCTCTTCCGACTCTTCAGGGTCTCTCTAGAGACACTTCATTAAGACAAGATCGCGGTTAGGAAAGCTCAAGACGATCAGCGAAATGCCCATACGAGACATCAGGACCTGTACAAGGGTTCTCCTGGGTCTGAATATCTCCAAAACTGCAGGTCGTTAAAGGTGGTTACCTTTTTAAAAATACAGCACCACCCCTGCAACAGGTTGAGTTTCGGTACTGCATCTGCACCATTCACTTTAATAGAGCTGAGCGGTAAAGCCGCATACAACCTGGAAACAAGAGTGGCGCTATTTTTCTAAGAAGGCAGCAATGTTTATCCTTGAAAGGGTTATTCCCAAAAAGGCAAGTTACTCTATATCCACTGTGTATGGAAAAACTTGCTGGTTTCTTTTGGTCCAATCACTGGGACATACAGAGATCTTGAGATTAGGGTTCGGAAACTCTACCCCTATGGATACGGAAAAAATGTGATTTTTGGGAATAATCCTTTGTTTGAATCAGATTTTCGAGTTACACAGATATTTATTTAGTTTTGCTTTTATTTATTTTTTATTCAATTTTGCCTTTTTTTTCAGATCCCAATCTAAACAGAAAGTAGAAGTCTTGTAATTCTCACACCGGGGATTTTTTTTAGACTCTGACTTGCTGATGTTTCTGGAGTTCTACATGTACATTAGCAGCAACCAACTGACTCTGACCTTATTCTTTGTATTGAAGCATCTAATGAGCGGGTGCAAAGGTTGTTGTGAAGGGAGGAGGAGGAGGAGAGCTGTGAAATCAAGTATTTTCATAGGTGGATCCTGTGTCATCAGCTGTGTATAGAGGTGACCTGTCATTGTAATCCTACCTCTGATGATAAGGAGCCTGCTGAAAACTCTTCCTGAATGGACCGGAAGCATAAGTCTAAAAATAATCCCCAGTGGTCAGTTGGAAAATTGCAAGATTGCTAATTTACTTGTTTAACAAAGTAATCGTAATATGAAAAATTTAAAAAATGAATACATGTAACACAAAAACTGGATATAAACAATAGGTCATTATCTGACGACACACATTATGGGGTGCTGTCACCTTTTTGAAGGTACATCTCCAGTCTGCTCATCGACATAGTCCCTCTTCAGCTCCTCCGGGACGTCGCTGTCGCTGTCGTACTCCTGATAAGCGCTCTTCTCCAGCTCGTCGGATTCATACTGTGAAGGAAGAAGTCACGGCTGTTTGTAGCACACGGCTCATTTATCCGCAGGGAGAACACAATTGTTTACAACTGTGTCTGAAAAAGACATAACTGCCCCCTCAACAGTGCTGACCCCGCAATCACCACTTCTGTAATGTGCCCCCCGTGCTGAGCTCTGCGGCAGACGCCGAGACAAATTGATTTATACGATCTGCAGCCAAAGAGTGACGAGGAAAAAAAGGAACAAAATAAAAGGACAAACTGCCGAGGTCTCCGTACACGAGAGATGATGTAGAAGGTTCTCCTGAGCAGAAAGTCATCTCATGTCTACACACTGCACATCCCTACAGCTCATATCTGCTCTGGGTCTATGCATTTATAGCGCTCATACTTTCTATTGCATGTCTATCTTATATCTATTTATGTCTCTTATCTATCATCTCAAACCTACCTCTAGCTTATATATATCTATCTATTGCCCATCTCTGTCTGCAACTATAGCTCTCAGCACTTCAGCTGCATATCCATCCATCTCCCATCCATCTATCCATCCATCTTCCACACATTCGTCTCCCAGCCACCCATCTCCCACCCATCTCCCAGCAATCTCCCATCCACCCATGTCGCAGCCATCAATCCATCTCTCATCCATCTATCTCCCATCCGTCCCCCAACCATCCATCTATCTCCCATCAATCTGTCCCCCCCAGCCATCTCCCATCCATCCCCCTCATCCATCTGTCCCCCCCAGCCATCTCCCATCCATCCCCCACATCCATCTGTCCCCCCCAGCCATCCATCCATCTCCCATCCATCCCCCTCATCCATCTGTCCCCCCCAGCCATCCATCCATTTCCCATCCATCCCCCTCATCCATCTGTCCCCCCAGCCATCCATCCATCCATCTCCCATCCTTCGATCTATCCATCTCCCATGCTTCCATCTCCCAGCCATCCATCCATATTCCATCTCCCAGCCAGCCATCCATCCATCTCCCATCCATCCCCCTCATCCATCTGTCCCCCCAGCCATCCATCCATCTCCCATCCATCCCCCTCATCCATCTGTCCCCCCAGCCATCCATCCATCTCCCATCCATCCCCCTCATCCATCTGTCCCCCCCCAGCCATCCATCCATCTCCTATCCATCCCCCTCATCCATCTGTCCCCCCCCAGCCATCCATCCATCTCCATCATCCATCTGTCCCACCCAGCCATCCATCCATCTCCCATCCATCCCCCTCATCCATCTGTCCCCCCCAGCCATCCATCCATCTCCCATCCATCCCCCTCATCCATCTGTCCCCCCCAGCCATCCATCCATCTCTCATCCATCCCCCTCATCCATCTGTCCCCCCAGCCATCCATCCATCTCCCATCCATCCCCCTCATCCATCTGTCCCCCCAGTCATCCATCCATCTCCCATCCATCCCCCTCATCCATCTGTCCCCCCCCAGCCATCCATCCATCTCCTATCCATCCCCCTCATCCATCTGTCCCCCCAGTCATCCATCCATCTCCCATGCTTCCATCTCCCAGTCATCCATCCATATTCCATCCATCCATCCATCTCCCTATCTATCTGTGCAGAGGTGCAGGGTCAGGGAATCAATTCAGGCATCGCTATGAATCAAGCTAATGTGAGGTGCGCGCCATGTTGATTGAAAAGACAAAATAGTGGGGCACCGAAGACCCCTCATTTCCAATAAAAACTTAAAAAAAGGGAAATCGATACTGCAGGTCTGAGTGCTACAGAGGCCGAGTCCCATGCTGGACTGTGGAAGTAGCTTAAATCACATTTTGGAGGGATCACGTTCCCTTTATCTTTCTTGCATGAATGGATAATTAGATAGAAAGATATTTATGGGACACTTGAGGAAACTCTTTGTAATCTGTTTTACTGGGGAATTTTGAATGTGGAGGGGAATGCCCAGATGTGAACACCCTTGATTAACGTAGGAGAGGAAGACAGAGCCATGTGCCGCTCTTAGGCCAGAGTACTGCGGCCATACACCCACAAGTAATCATTACGATGGGTGAGACGCCCAGCAGTGTGAACAGGCCACCCCCTGCCAAACCCACACCCCGAGCTTCCCCAAACCGATCAGTGTATCAAACGGAGATCTCACCCCATTTGCAGCTAGAACATCCTCTGTTTCATCATCTTTCAGAACAGATTGTATCTCAAAAGGATTCCCCCCGCTGGTATACTGCTCAAACAACGAGACGGCAGAGGGGTCCGCGGAAGTGGCCTGCTTACTCGGAGACATGGACGGAGAGCGAGACTGTCCCAAACACTTAAACTCCTGAGGGTGAAGAAATAAAAAAAAGTTATGCAAGACTTGTCCCACATAAGCAGAGCTGCACTCACTATTCTCCAGTACAGTCACTGTGTACATACATTACATTACTGATCCCGAGTTACATCCTGTATTATACTACAGAGCTGCACTCACTATTCTGCTGGTGCAGTCACTGTGTACATTACATTACTGATCCCGAGTTACATCCTGTATTATACTACAGAGCTGCACTCACTATTCTGCTGGTGCAGTCACTGTGTACATACATTACATTACTGATCCCGAGTTACATCCTGCATTATACTACAGAGCTGCACTCACTATTCTGCTGGTGCAGTCACTGTGTACATTACATTACTGATCCCGAGTTACATCCTGTATTATACTACAGAGCTGCACTCACTATTCTGCTGGTGCAGTCACTGTGTACATACATTACATTACTGATCCCGAGTTACATCCTGTATTATACTACAGAGCTGCACTCACTATTCTGCTGGTGCAGTCACTGTGTACATACATTACATTACTGATCCTGTACTGATCCTGAGGTACATCCTGTATTATACTCCAGAGCTGCACTCACTATTCTGCTGGTGCAGTCACTGTGTACATACATTACATTACTTACCCTGTACTGATCATGAGTTACATCCTGTATTATACTCAAGAGCTGCACTCACTATTCTGCTGGTGCAGTCACTGTGTACATACATTACATTACTGATCCTGAGTTACATCCTGTATTATACTCCAGAGCTGCACTCACTATTCTGCTGGTGCAGTCACTGTGTACATACATTACATTACTGATCCTGAGTTACATCCTGTATTATACTCCAGAGCTGCACTCACTATTCTCCAGTACAGTCACTGTGTACATACATTACATTACTGATCCTGAGTTACATCCTGTATTATACTCCAGAGCTGTACTCACTATTCTCCAGTACAGTCACAGTATACATACATTACATTACTGATCCCGAGTTACATCCTGTATTATACTCCAGAGCTGCACTCACTATTGTGCTGGTGGAGTCACTGTGTACATACATTACATTACTGATCCTGTACTGATCCTGAGTTACATCCTGTATTATACTGCAGAGCAGCACTCACTATTGTGCTGATGCAGTTACTGTGTACATACATTACATTACTGATCCTGTACTGATCCTGAGTTACATCCTGTATTATACTCCAGAGCTGCACTCACTATTCTGCTGGTGCAGTCACTGTGTACATACATTACATTACTTATCCTGTATTGATCCTGAGTTACATCCTGTATTATACTCCAGAGCTGCACTCACTATTCTGCTGGTGCAGTCACTGTGTACATACATTACATTACTTATCCTGTATTGATCCTGAGTTACATCCTGTATTATACTCCAGAGCTGCACTCACTATTCTGCTGGTGCAGTCACTGGGTACATACATTACATTACTGATCCTGAGTTACATCCTGTATTATACTCCAGAGCTGCACTCACTATTCTGCTGGTGCAGTCACTGTGTACATACATTACATTACTGATCCTGAGTTACATCCTGTATTATACCCCAGAGCTGCACTCACTATTCTGCTGGTGCAGTCACTGTGTACATACATTACATCACTGATCCTGAGTTACATCCTGTATTATACTCCAGAGCTGCACTCACTATTCTGCTGGTGTAGACACTGTGTACACACATTACATTACTGATCCTGTACTGATCCTGAGTTACATCCTGTATTATACTCCAGAGCTGCACTCACTATTCTGCTGGTGCAGTCACTGTGCACATACTTTACATTACTGATCCTGAGTTACATCCTGTATTATACTCCAGAGCTGCACTCACTATTCTGCTGGTGCAGTCACTGTATACATACATTACATTACTGATCCTGAGTTACATCCTGTATTATACCCCAGAGCTGCACTCACTATTCTGCTGGTGCAGTCACTGTGTACATACATTACATTACTGATCCTGTACTGATCCTGAGTTACATCCTGTATTGTACTCCAGAGCTGCACTCACTATTCTGCTGGTGGAGTCACTGTGTACATACATTACATTACTGATCCTGTACTGATCCTGAGTTACATCCTGTATTATACTCCAGAGCAGCACTCACTATTCTGCTGGTGGAGTCACTGTGTACATACATTACATTACTGATCCTGTAATGATCCCGAGTTACATCCTGTATTATACTCCAGAGCTGCACTCACTATTCTGCTGGTGCAGTCACTGTGTACATACATTACTGATCATGTACTGATCCTGAGTTACATCCTGTATTATACTCCAGAGCTGCACTCACTATTCTCTGGTACAGTCACTGTGTACATACATTATATGTCTTATCCTGTACTGATCCTGAGTTACATCCTGTATTATACTCCAGAGCTGCACTCACTATTCTGCTGGTGTGGTCACTGTGTACATATATTACATTACTGATCCTGTACTGATCCTGAGTTACATCCTGTATTATCCTCCAGAGCTGCACTCACTATTCTGCTGGTGCAGTCACTGTGTACATACATTACATTACTGATCCTGTACTGATCCTGAGTTACATCCTGTATTATACTCCAGAGCTGCACTCACTATTCTGCTGGTGCAGTCACTGTGTACACACATTACATTACTGATCCTTAGTTACATCCTGTATTATACTCCAGAGCTGCACTCACTATTCTGCTGGTGCAGTCACTGTGTACATACATTACATTACTGACCCTGTACTGATCCTGAGTTACATCCTGTATTATACTCCAGAGCTGCACTCACTATTCCGCTGGTGGAGTCACTGTGTACATATATTACATTACTGATCCTGTACTGATCCTGAGTTACCTCCTGTATTATACTCCAGAGCTGCACTCACTATTCTGCTGGTGCAGTCACTGTGTACATACATTACATTACTGATCCTGTACTGATCATGAGTTACATCCTGTATTATACTCCAGAGCTGCACTCACTATTCTGCTGGTGCAGTCACTGTGTACATACATTACATTACTGATCCTGTACTGATCCTGAGTTACATCCTGTATTATACTCCAGAGCTGCACTCACTATTCTGCTGGTGCAGTCACTGTGTACATACATTACAGTACTGATCCGGAGTTACCTCCTGTATTATACTCCAGAGCTGCACTCCCTATTCTGCTGGTGCAGTCACTGTGTACATACATTACATTACTGATCCTGTACTGATTCTGCGTTACATCCTGTATTATACCCCAGAGCTGCACTCACTATTCTGCTGGTGGAGTCACTGTGTACATACATTACATTACTGATCCTGAGTTACATCCTGTATTATACTCCAGAGCTGCACTCACTATTCTGCTGGTGCAGTCACTGTGTACATACATTACATTACTGATCCTGTACTGATTCTGCGTTACATCCTGTATTATACCCCAGAGCTGCACTCACTATTCTGCTGGTAGATTCACTGTGTACATACATTACATTACTGATCCTGAGTTACATCCTGTAGATCTTTTATTATAAAAATGAAAAGCATAACAATAATAATAACAGAAACATAAGAAAATTAATAACCAGAAAATAAACAGTGTAATGAACTGGTCCAGCCGCTCTCTCTCTCCTCACACACATATTATACATATATACACAATAATAATTACCTACACCATGACATCTGGTCCGGTTACCAAACAAATAATAATATAATAAATAATAACCGACAAATTATATACAAACTAATACATACATTCTTTTTTTTTTTTTTTTTTTTTTTTTTAATAAAATAAATACTAACTATAGAAATATATACAAGACAAAACAAAACCCCCCACACTCGAGCCCACCACTCCCTCCCCGGCACTGACCTGAGAGCTGGTCCTGCGCCTCATGCCTCAGTCCATGTCCAACGTCCATAGGACAGATCAGGCAGTGCCAGTTTTTCACCCAAATAACCAGTGTCCCACAAGATGAACCCACCTCCCCCCTTTTCCCTCCACCCAACCTAACACCTACACCCAAACCCATATATACAATATATACAGAAACAAACAATACAATAACAAACAAAACAATAACCAGAACTGACAAAGCCCAAGTTCGGTGCCTGCAGCCCTACATCACTGTCTACTGATCAATAAAACAAAAATCTATGGTGTCAGCAGCAGCCCACCACCAGGAGAGGAGATGACCAGACTAGGGCACACTAAAAGAAAAGCCCCTCCAGAGGAGAGCGGCCCTCCGTGTACCCAGTCTCTCATACTCCAGAGAACGCACCTTCACCAGGTCACAGAGTATGGTCCTAAACACATCGTCCACTGGGAGGATTTCCCGTTGCGTCGATACTAAGCACCGTGCCTTCCACGTGTGATACCTAACCACTGCACTAACTAGAAATAAGATGCAGCGGTCCCGACCACCCAGGTCCCCGAATGCTCCATAGGCCCATTCCGCATAAGAGAAACCGGCCAGCCGGGGCCAGCCAATGGAGGTGCCCACCCTGTTGTACACCTCTGTGTTAAAGGGACAACGAAGCAGGAAGTGGTCTATGCTTTCAAGCATGGCACCACAATGCTCCCGAGGACAGTCCCTGTCCTCAGAGCTCCTACACTTCAGATTGTCCCTCACACACAGTTTCCCATGGAAGCAGCGCCAAGCCAAGTCCCAAATCTTCGAGTGGATCCTGATAGAATTCAAAAGATGCAGACCCACCCCAAGATCCCGACTTGGGCAATCTCTGAGCGCCAGAGGCCTCTGAAAATGGGTCAACAGAACCCTTTTGTCAAGGAGCTTCCTTGGCAGAGTCCTGACCTCCCACATTCCCAGACCCCACCGGCAAATTACCTTCAGAACCACGGTAGCGCAAGCCGGGAGATGTCCATGCGGTGTGCGGAGATCCTTCACTTGCCCTCCTATCTCCCATTCCTGGAAGAAAGGCTGAAACCATCCCTTACAGGAGAATACCCACGGAGGAGCCCTCTCTTTCCAGAGGTCTGCAATATTGATCTTAATGAAGGTATTCACAAAGAATACCACAGGGTTGACCATACCCAACCCTTCTAGTCTCCTCGTACGGTAAGTAACCTCCCTCTTGACCAGGTTCAGTCTATTCCCCCATAACAGTTGGAAGAACAAACTGTAGACCCGAGTCCAGAGAGGCTCCGGCAAGATGCACACACTGCCCAGATAGATCAGCAAAGGGAGCAGGTAAGTTTTGATCAGGTTTACCCTTTCCCTTAGGGTCAAAGACCAACCCTTCCATTGGTTCATCTTCTGAGTGGCGATCTCTAGCCTGCTGTCCCAATTTTGTTTGGGGTAATCCCCCTGGCCAAATTCGATGCCAAGAACTTTTGCAGAGACTTTGGGTTCTGGAAGGGTGTCCGGGAGATCAAAACCAGGATCTCCTCCTCCCAACCAGAGACTCTCACACTTATCCCGGTTGATCTTAGACCCGGATGCCTCCGAGTAGCGATTTACCTCTGACATCAGCCATTCTGCCTCCCCATCAGAGGAAACAAAAACGGTGACGTCATCGGCATACGCCACCACTCTCAGAGTGGCTTCCGGTGCTGCCCGGTCCATCCCGATCCCAGCCAACGGTCCACGCTCCACCCTCCTAAGAAGTGGGTCAATCGCAAACACGTACAGTAGCGGGCTCAAGGGACAACCCTGGCGAACACCACACCCAACCTCAAAAGAGCTGCCAATCCAACCGTTCACAAGCGGGAAACTCTCTGCCCCAGCGTACAAGGTCTTAAGCCAATCAACGAACCCCCCCGGCAAGCCATACCTCAGAAGGACAGACCAGAGGTACTCATGATTAACCCGATCAAACGCTTTTGCCTGGTCCAATGACAGCATGTACCCCTTCCAGTGACCAGCCCTACCCTGCTCCACCGCCTCTCGGACACAGAGTACAGCACTAATTGTACTGCGGCCCGGAACACAGCAATGCTGGGCCCCCGAAAGGAGTTGGGGTGCAAGTTTCACCAGCCGATTAAACAGCACCTTTGCCAAAACCTTCCTGTCTGCATTGAGAAGAGCTATGGGACGCCAGTTCTCAATGCAAGATGGGTCCTTACCCTTTGACAAGATGATCAGGGCAGACCTCCTCATTGACTTTGGCAGAGTGCCCGAGGAAAGACACTCATTGAATACCTCAGTCAAGAGGGGAACCAAGGCGTCCTTAAAGGTCTTATAGAATTCAGATGTTAAGCCATCTGGACCGGGAGATTTCTTTAGGGCAAGGCCTTCAATCACCAACTTAACTTCCTCTTCCCTGATCATCTCTGTCAAGACGCCAAGAGAGGGATCTACCCCTGTTTCGGGGACGGCTTCAGCCAGAAAAGCCGACATCTCATCCCAATCCAGATCCCTCTTCCCCAAGAGGTGTGAGTAGAAAGATCTGACGACCTCCAGGATCCCTGATCTGGATCTTTTCAGGGACCCCGCAGTGTCAACCAGTCCTGTAACAACTTTACTATTCACTGACATCTTGCAGTTTCTGTAAGGGTCGGGCGAGCGGTACTTCCCGTAATCCCTCTCAAAAACCAAAGATGCGTGTCTATCATACTGACACCTCATTAGCAAAGATTTCACTCTGGAGATCTCCTCGCGGCTACCTCCAGTTGAGACAAGATGCTCGAGTTTCCTCCTCAGGCCCTGATACAGGCGGTACCTGTCCAGGCTCCTGAGGCTCGAGAGCTGGCGGAAGAATCTCGCCACCCTATTCTTAAACATCTCCCACCACTCTGACTTACTACTACAAAGATCCAGTAAGGGTACCTGGCTCTGAAGAAAATCCTCAAAGGACTGTCTTATCTCCGCTTCTTCCAAGAGAGACGAATTGAGCCTCCAAAAGCCTCTTCCCATCCGGGGGGTCTCTGTAACATTCAGGGAAAACAAAATCATACAGTGATCGGAGAACTCCACCTCAACAACAGATACTGCTGAAGAGACCTGTCTATCCTGGACCTACAGTTACCTCTATGATAGGTGAACCCCTCGTGGCCTGCGGTGTGCCGGATGTGGACATCCACCAGGCGAGCCTCACTAGCTATACTATTAAGGGCGACGCTATCATAAGTCAGCTTGTCTCTGGAACCTCCTCTATCCCGCGGCCTCGTGACAGTATTGAAGTCCCCTCCAAAGACGACCTGCCGACTCGTAAAAAGGTAGGGCTTGATCCTCGTAAAGAGACACTTCCGGTCCCACTTAGATTGGGGACCATAGATGTTAATGAGCCGGAGCTCTTGTCCCTTCATGAGGACATCTAATATCAGGCACCTCCCCATTTCTAACTCAATAACCCGTCGGCATTCTACCGGTGCGGTAAAAAGGACCGCCACTCCGCTATACGGCTCGGCCGCAAGAGACCAATAGGAGGGCCCGAGTCTCCACTCCCTCTTAGCTATAAACACCTCTGCCATATTTGGCAGCCTGGTCTCTTGCAAAAAGAAAATGTCAGCTTCAACCCGGCTGAGAAAATCAAAGGCCGCAAATCTAGCCATATTTGACTTAATGCTGGCGACATTAATGGACGCCAGCGTCAACGGAGTGGGTACCGCCATCATTGGTGATTAAGTTAGACGGCTTTCCTCTTCCCACTCCCCTTATCCTCTGCCTCAGACGAGGAATCCTTCCCCCTCTTTAATGACATAGAGGTGTCCATTTCAGCATTTTTCCTTCTTTTCTCGTCCTCGTCTCCGAACTCTGGGCCAGTCCCTCCCCCCAAGGACCTTGCATCCCCAGGAGAAGGAGACTCGGCGCCCCCTGTAAGCTCCGCTGAAGCCGGAACCTCGCCCTCAGCCTCCTCCTCAGAGGAAGAGATGTTATCAAGGGCTTGGAACCGGTTAGAAAGACCAACCAGAGGGGAGTCGGTTTTACCTTCCTTAGGTACCTTGGTCAGAGCGGGAGAAGATGTTTTATCTCCCTTCTTTTTCTTCTTTTTGGTGCCGAGCTTACGCTTGTTCTCTAGCCACCGCTTATTATCCTCATCCATACTTTCATAATGGGAGGATTCTGAGGCAGAGGCAGTTTCCTCCCTGTGGATCCTCCTGACCTCCTCATCCAACTCATCATCCCTCGGGGCCTCAGCAGCAAGACTCGCATCCGGCTGCCCCGGTAGTCTGGCGCTCGCCCTGCTCCCTCTCCTGTCTGCGCTTGTCTAGACGCCTCAGCTGGGCAGGCGTCTTTTTATTGCTTTTCTTTCCTGGCCCCTCAGCTCCCCCACCCCTGCTAGTCCCCTCCCCAGCAGAATCGGCCTCACGGCTTTCTCCCACCGGGGTCTCGACTGCATTAGCGAAGGAGCGAGGACAACGGCTGAATGGGTGACCTAACTCACCACACAGGTGGCACCTAATCTCCACACAAGAGGCAGCAAGATGGCCGACACCCCCACACAACGCGCATTTCTGCACAGTGCAGTTTGCACTGAAGTGTGTGGGGTCGCCGCACCTGTGACAGAGCTTCGGTTGCCCCTGGTAGAAGACCAGGATACGATCCCTACCCAGGAAGGCAGACGATGGAATGTGGGCAACCGTACCACCTGAACGCTTAAGTTTTACCATAAACGTCCAGGCCCCTGACCAGATACCAAACTCGTCGCGGTTTTTCTTTGGCATCTCCACCACCTCTCCATACCGACCAAGCCACGTCATGATATCATAGCAAGAAAGCGACTCGTTACGAGTCATCACGGTCACTTTCTTGATCTGGTTTTGGCGAGACACTGCCTGAACGGCAAAGTCTCGCCAGCCGGGCTCATTTTTTGCCAACTCATAATTCGCCCAGAAGAGCTCAAGCCCCTCCGGCTGAACAAAGCTGACATCAAATTCAGGCGTGGAATAGGGATGTATCAAGGCGTAGATGTCAATCGCCTTGAAGCCCATCCTCAGCAGGAGCTCCACAACTTTAGACCTTGGAGGACATGCATCACTGCCCCTCCACCGAAGACGGACCACATTCCTACGCACACTGACTGGCCCAGCTGTTGGGAGGGACCACACTGTATCCCCCCCTTTTTTCTCTCGCAAGGCCCCGAGGCCATGCCTCTCTATCCAGAAGGATAGATCAACCTCTCGACCCTCTACCATTAGTGATCTCTCCCCCTTCTTTAGAGCCTCCAGAAGGCGCCGTTGCAACATGCCATCCCCAAAGCCCGGAGACGAGGAGGATGCCCTATTTGCCCCGGAGGTGACACTGGCATAACTCTGGACAGGTGTTGCCACCCCCGGGGGGGCAACCGGACCAGTGACCACATCAGCCCCAACAGCATCACCATTACCCACCTCCATCTCACCCTCCACCAAACCACCAACCACACCACTAGACAATGAATTAGCCTCATTCATCCCCACCACCACATTCATTCCTGCTGGACCAGTAACAATGGCGGATGACATTTTGACCTCCGCATCAGGCACAAGGGGCTCAGTCACCTCCATAGAACTGGAGACGACCTCACCCCCGGTCTTATGTGTGCCCTCCACATCATTGGTCGGTAATTTCCGCTGTTTGGCATTCGGTATAATGTGCAGCTGATCTTTAGCTGCTGTTAGGCGCCGCTGATCTTTAGCATCAGGATCTTCCGGACCAGCGACGCCAACACAAAATAGCACTTTGGTGGGAGGACCGGAACGCTCAGCCCCGACAGCCCCCTCACACTGCCGCCGCTTCTCAACTAAGTGATCAGCGGCAACAGCATTCAGAGGCGCCGAGGCTACCGGAGCTGTCCCCGACACCGGGCTGCTCCCCCCTCCCACTGAGGAGCGCACCACAGCATCGTGGCCTGATGGAACGCCCGCCGCCGGGCCGCCCTCACTGTCCAGCCACTCGGCTGATGCACCTCCTGCTGCGTCCCCACTACTACAAGCAGAGACGGAGCTCTGCGCCTCACTACCGCGCTCTGTAATCTCCCCGCGCCTTTGCACCGGATCCACAGCAGAACCCGGGCTGGGCAACGGGGCTTATACAGCGAGCTGAGCCTGCCGCCGACTCAGGGGGTACAGGGAGGGGGGCATATACGTATCTTACCGCTTCCTGCAGCTTTGGCTTGGTCTTCTTTGCCTTTTTGTGGCCCCCAGGTGCCTCTTCTGGTAGATAGTCACCAAGATGGAAGTTTTGGAGGCACACTGGGGACTCCAGGAGCTTTATCTCCGCCATTAGCGCCCCTCCCTGGCCGCTGCTGTCACTGTCCTCCCCAGAGCCAGCAGAACTGCGACCGGATGTCACTGTCGCCTGTCCTGCAGGGAGCTCGCTGCACGTGGCCTGCGGGTGACTTTGCAGGCTGCCAGGTGGGGCTTCCTGCTGGTCATCATCACTCTCATCATCCACCTGGCTCTCAGGCTGCAGCCCCATCTGCCTTTGCTCTCTGGTATCAGCCATTTCTCTGTAGCGGTCTTCATTTATTAGTTTTTCTTTGAATGGACCACTCTGCTCTCTGATGGTGGCTTTCCTTATTTCCAGCAGGTGAATCTCACTGGTCAGCCTCTTTACTTCAGCCTGGAGCTTGGCCTTCCTTGGTTTGGAGGCCCCTGCAGCTTTTGCGCTTGTGCAGCGCAGCCCCTCCCGGAGCCTCCTGATGAGCTTACTGGCATCTTCATACTCACGGAGGTGGATCATGACCCGGGAGGCATAGGTGGACACAGACTCCCGGGGTCCCTGCAGCGCCCAACCCCCCTCAGGGAGGTCGGCCTCACCTCCATGATCACTCAGCTTTCCTCCGGAAGGAGAGCCATAATGCACGCCGCTGTCAGGCTTTTCCTCCATGCTGGAAGCCTTGCGGCTTCTAGGGGTCTCCACAATCCCGGAGGGAGTAGGAGCCACAATGCTGCGACTCCTGGTGCAGCGTCTCACCCCCGAGTCCTCTGATGTGCAGGCAGGTTGCTGGTTTCTTCTGCCCCCCGCCGGCCTGGTTCGGGAAGCAGAAGCCTGGGACTTGGCTCCTTCACTCATCCCAGAAACCCGCTCTCTCTCTGGGAAAGAGAGAGAGCAGGTCCCCAGGTGGAGAGGTGTTGGTTTCTCAGAGATCAGGAGCTCACAGCAGGATCTGCAGCCACCACACCCGTAATCAGCACACTGACTAGCAGCTGATCAGAGCTGCACCCAGTATGCTGCTGGTGCAGTCATTGTGCACATACATTACATTACTGATCCTGTACTGATCCTGAGTTACATCCTGTATTATACTCCAGAGTTGCACTCACTATTCTGCTGGTGCAGTCACTGTGTTCATACATTACATTACTGATCCTGTACTGATCCTGAGTTACATCCTGTATTATACTCCAGAGCTGCACTCACTATTCTGCTGGTGGAGTCACTGTGTACATTACATTACTGATCCTGTACTGCTCCTGAGTTACGTTTTGTATTATACTCCAGAGCTGCACTCACTATTCTGCTGGTGCAGTCACTGTGTACGTACATTACATTACTGATCCTGTACTGATCCTGAGTTACATCCTGTATTATACTCCAGAGCTGTACTCACTATTCTGCTGGTGCAGTCACTGTGCCCATTTTCTGCTGGCCTTATAACTAAAATCAGCGATATTTACGGGCTGAACATTTGTGCAGAGCTTGTTCTGGAGCTTTTACCGTAATTTGCATCACACTGCTTTTTACACCGGACACTGTACAGTAATCTGATGCAGGTTGTACTGATTTCTCCTCCACAGGATCTCATCTAAGCTTGTTGACTGTTTCCAATAACAAAAAGCAGAATTGTGAATGAAGCTCTGGAGTAAAATCATAGACTGTGACTTTAAGATCAGTATGTAATATAGGTGTACAAATGTACATAACATTTTATGTAGGTAATTTTTTAATATGAGCTTTAACATGCCGTTTAAAGAAGCACTCCCGTTTTTTTCCATATCTGCACCGATAATCTGCCTGTCATACTCTGCACTTCTTTTCTATACATTGTACTTACGTCCATGCAGTCCGCTTCCTCCTCTCCACATATTGCATGTTGATTCCTAGCTCCCATGCTGCATATTTTTTTTTCCTATATGCTCTGCTATAAATCCTATGATGCATCAGTATATCATCAAATGGGCATCTACAGCCAGTACCATATCTGGCTGCTGGGACCACACTATGATGATCCTTTCCTTCTATACCTCCCTAAATAAGATCATGTATTATAAGTGTACAATCAGATAAGGCTGAAGAGAGATCTCCATTCTAATTGTATGACAGCAGCTGTGCAGTCATCATCATTATCTGTGATAGGCGTTTCTGCATCATCATGCGGAGAACTTCAGTGGTACAGTCCAAGCAATTTCATCATACAAGAAGTTCTGGTGACCCCCTTCATAGAACATAAAGCCCAGATATACCCAGGGGGTCACATGACATAACTGACCAAAGTAAATAATTAATTTTCAAAAAGAAAGGAATGACTAAATAAGGTAACGCTTGCTGAATTCCATATTGGGGGACAAGTGACAGAATAAATTAAAAAAGCAAAAAAAAACCTTGAGTGCTTTACTTGAAAATGTGGATGTGCAGTTTTATAGTCACATATTAAACTAAAAGTTTGTATATCAATTGGGCAATAAAGTCGCATTTATATCAGGAGGGAACCAGTGTAATACGCAATACCAAAGCATGGAAATAGCTTTCTTTATGCTCAGGATCTTTCATCCACATTGGAAAATCTGAGCCAGTAATAAAAGGCTCATTCATCCCACACTATCTAATATATATAATCGTCTTATCCCGTCTGTCTGTCCTTCTGTCCAGGAAATCCCACGACGCTGATTGGTCCGGCCGTGGCCAATCAGCGACGCGGGATTTCAGAAAAAGATGGCGGCCGTTAGTGGCTCATCTGCCGCACGGAGGTCAGTGGCGATGCAGCCGGGAGATGACCGGCGCTAGCCGGTCATCTCCCGGCTGCTCGCAGCAGAACTACCCCGACCGGCGGCACCGCTGCCTTCCATGCGGCTACCGTCGGGAGATCAGTGCCTAGGGCCGCTGATCTCCTGACAGCAAGTGTGAAGGGAGGACCGGGAAGCGGCGCCGCCGGTCGGGATACTTCTTCTGCGAGCAGCCGGTCATCTCCCGGCTGCTCGCAGCGGAAGTACCCGCACAGGCAGCGCGGCTCCCCGGTCCTCACTAATACAATTCGCTGATTGGCCGCCGGCCGCGACCAATCAGCGATTTTGGCGCCAAATTTAAACACGCTCTCCGGTCCTCACTAACACGGTTCACTGATTGGTCGCTGATTGGAGCAGTATTATAGTAGTTATATTCTTGTACATAAGAGCAGTATTATAGTAGTTATATTCTTGTACATAGGGGCAGCATTATAGTAGTTATATTCTTGTACATAGGGGCAGCATTATAGTAGTTATATTCTTGTACACAGGGGCAGTATTATAGTAGTTATATTCATGTACATAGGGGGCAGTATTATAGTAGTTATATTATTGTACATAGGGGGCAGTATTATAGTAGTTATATTCTTGTACACAGGGGCAGTATTATAGTAGTTATATTCTTGTACACAGGGGCAGTATTATAGTAGTTTTATATTCAGTTTTTCTCCTTTAATTTCCATAACAATTTTGTAATAATTAACATTAGCATACCAATTTCAGGTCATTATGTGAGTTACATGATTTGCAGTGACTGGCTCAATGATGGTTATTTTAAAATGACGATCTTGCTTTGTAGCGAGTACGAGGGTGACAGCGAAATTGCCATCATCACCAGAGTCCCTCATTCTAATTTCTTTTACTTGTTAAATCAGAGAGACATGTAAAATATGATGTAGAAATCATTACTGCAGCCGTCACTGTGTCAAAAGCCCAACTCGGCCATTAATCATTAATATTCTATAAAAACAAAGAAACAGACTGCTGGATGGGAGTAAGAGGACGGGGAGTCGGGATCTCGCCTCATCCTGACTGGTAATATGTCTTCTAGAATAATTAACTCTTAACGCTTTAGCAATTAGCCACCTGCCCAACAGAAGATCAAGGACTGTGATGTGCAGGAGATCGGGGGCAGAGCTGTTTTTGGAAAGAAATGCTAAAAGAACGGCTGCTACATCTCCGCTAGAAAAACAAAGTCACACTTTTACTTTCTAATTTTTTTTAATCATTTTGCTGTGTGCCGCAAACTTGCATGAAAGCAGCTACACGTGCAAATACAGACTCTGCGGACCTCCAGAGTGCTGTGCATACAAGGTTAATCTTGGGTCAGACTTTTAGGCGCAAGCTTGAATTTTATGCTTTTTTTCTTATGCAAAATTGCATGGAGTGTTAAAGGAAATCATTCCAAAACAGCGCCCCATCAGGAGCTTAGCTGTAATAACAGACGTGATCCTTGGACGTGTGTGTGGTTCTGTTTCTCTAATCTTTAACAATTCCTTTAAAATAATTCAGAAATTTAGATAAAAAAAAAAGAAAAGCAAAACAATATTGCAAATGATGAAAAAAAAATCTTCTACGGTTTTGTGTACAGTGGGAAAAAAAAGTATTTAGTCAGCTGCCAATTGTGCAAGTTCTCCCACTTAAAAAGATGAGGTCGGCCTGTAATTGACATCATAGGTCGACCTCAACTATGAGAGACAAAATGAGAAAACAAATCCTGAAAATCACATTGTCTGATTTGGAAAGAATTTTTTTTCAAATTTTGGAGGAAAATAAGTATTTGGTCAATTACAAACAAGTAAGATTTCAGGCTCTCACAGACCTGTAACTTCTTCTTTAAGAGGCTCCTCTGTCCTCCACTCATTACCTGTAGTACTGGCACCTGTTTCCTCCACTCATTACCTGTAGTACTGGCACCTGTTTGAACTTGTTATCAGTATAAAAGACACCTGTCCGCAACCTCAAACAGTCACACTCCAAACTCCACTATGGTGAAGACCAAAGAGCTGTCGCAGGACACCAGAAACAAAATTGTATCCCTGCACCAGGCTGGGAAGACTGAATCTGCAATAGGCAAGCAGCTTGGTGTGAAGAAATCAACTGTGGGAGCAATAATTAGAAAATGGAAGACATACAAGATCACTGATAATCTCCCTCGATCTGGGGCTCCACACAAGATCTCACCCCGTGGGGTCAAAATGATCTCAAGAACGGAGAGCAAAAATCCCAGAACCACACGGGGGGACCTAGTGAATGACCTGCAGAGAGCTGGGACCAACGTTACACAGGCTACCATCAGTAACACACTACGCTGCCAGGGACTCAGATCCGGCAGTGCCAGACGTGTCCCCCTGCTTATGCCATTACATGTCCAGGCCGTCTGAAGTTTGCTAGAGAGCATTTGGATGATCCAGAAGGGTATTGGGAGAATGTCATATGGTCAGATGAAACCAAAGTAAAACTGTTTGGTAGAAACACAACTCGGCGTGGTTGGAGGAGAAAGAATGCTGAGTTGCATCCAAAGAACACCATACCTACTGTGAAGCATGGGGGTGGCAACACCATGCTTTGGGGCTGTTTCTCTGCTAAGGGACCAGGAGGACTGATCCGTGTACATGAAATAATGAATGGGGCCATGTATCGTGAGATTTTGAGTGCAAACCTCCTTCCATCAGCAAAGGCATTGAAGATGAAATGTGGCTGGGTCTTTCAGCATGACAATGATCCCAGGCACACCGCCAGGGCAACGAAGGAGTGGCTTCATAAGAAGCATTTCAAGGTCCTGGAGTGGCCTAGCCAGTCTCCAGATCTAAACCCTATAGAAAACCTTCAGAGGGAGTTGAAAGTCCAGCGACAGCCCCAAAACATCACTGCTCTAGAGGAGATGTGCATGGAGGAATGGGCCAACATACCAGCAACAGTGTGTGCCAACCTTGTGAAGACTTACAGAAAACGTTTGACCTCTCTCATTGCCAACAAAGGACATAACAAAGTATTGAGATGAACTTTTGTAATTGACCAAATACTTATTTTACACCAAAATTTGAAAAAAATTCTTTCCAAATCAGACAATGTGATTTTCAGGATTTGTTTTCTCATTTTGTCTCTCATAGTTGAGGTCGACCTATGATGTCAATTACAGGCCGACCTCATCTTTTTAAGTGGCAGAACTTGCACAATTGGTGGCTGACTAAATACTTTTTCCCCCACTGTATACAGCTGTTATGCAGCTCTATGGGTCTCCTTGGTTACTGACTACAGACTCTGCGCAGCTGGAACCTTCCCCTCTGTTCACAGGGTACCAAGAAGATGGAGCTCAGGGAATGCAGGAAACACATGATTGTAAGATCAGACTACGCGGGGTTTGTTTGTAGTCTGTAACCATGACAGCAAAATTAATTTCTGTATTAAGTTTAAAGGGTTTTTTGAAACAATTATATACAGGTAAATTGCAAAGTGCTTGTAAAAACGAGCAACTTTGCATTTTACTTTCCGCTCTTAAAAATAGAGGGATTTTTAGTTTTGTAATTTACCGCTTGTTGCCCAGTTTCAGAGCAGCGCTTACAAGCTCTACAGCAAAAAGCTTGGAAACACAGAGTTCTTTGCCTAAAAAAATGGTTACTGCATATAGACTACAGAGGTGGACGGTTTCTTAGGCAAGAAACACGATGCTTGCAAGCTCTTGGCTATAGAGCTTGTAAGCGCTGCCCTGATTTCATGATTTGGACAGCTACCATCCCTCCTGTCCTCCTAAACTGCCTCTGCTTGGAGCTTAAGAGAGTTCATACAATGCTGCTCGTCCTTACTGTCAATCATTCAGGAGCGCACCTCACCCCTTGGAAAGCCGGAATCCAGGAGGCAGGGAGCGGCGTGCTCCTGAAGGACGATCATGAGAACAGCCCTTTAATATAGTATTTCTGAATTAACTCGGCCTTTGGTGTATCAAAATTGTAACTAAACAGACAGGTATTTGTAATTGATCATCATAGAGACACGTGGGTCTGCATAGGAGCTGCATACCTAAAACGGTAGGTGATTTTTTTTTTTTTTTTTTTTTTCAATTGCAAAATTGCTCAATTTTTTTTTTTTTTTTTAAATGCAGTGGAGCAATAAAACATAACATTAGTAGACTCAACCATTTTTTTAATTAGAAATGTTAATATATTTTTAGTAAACAAGACATAGGACTCACGTGTAACTGTAATATGCTAAAGCTGGACTTGACCGGGCAAAGTTCCCAGGTCTCATTTTCAAGAAACATTCGGAGTTCTTCAAGGCGCGTTCTTTAAATAAATAAATAAATAAATAAAAATTAAATGAAAATTAATTTAAAAATACATAGTAAAAGACACAAAACATTCTAAAAGTTTATAAAGGAAGAAAGAATAAAGTCACGGAACATGAATTAATTATCGTTACTGTGGATGTGGCTCGGAGAAGCAGAATGAGAGATTCGGAGGAGAGTTAAACACCGCAGAGATTTTACATTCAGTGAGCGCACTCCACCTGGCAAATGACAATTCATTAACCTTTACAAACCGGGCGCCCGGGAAGCTTTCTGCGCTCCTTCCTCCTGTGCAGACAGTTTTAGGCTACAGTAACCCAAAATGACTGCTGGAATAGAAAAGAAGGGAGAAATACAAAGCCTCCGCCGCTTATCACCACGATAAATCTAAAGAGGATAATTGCGGACTTGGCCATAATGACACTCATTAACACTGGTTTTTTTATGGGTCATACACAGACTTGAAAGTGGTGGTGCCAAAAAAAATAAAAAATAAAATCACAAGCCCGAGCCCTCCAAAAAACGCTGCTTCATAAGAAATGGGCAATTACCTCTAATCAGAAAGGAAATAAGTAATTTGCAATGCATTTAATGAGAAACAGTCTGAATAAATTCAAGGGATTGTCCAGGATTAGAAAAAAAATAAAGTTTTTTTCCTCCCCGGAAACAGCGCCACACTGGATCTACAGGCTGTGCCTGGTATTGCAGCTCAGATTTTAAGTAGGGATGTGCTGTAATACCTGACCAAGAGTGGTGCTGTGGTGGAGAAAAACAAGAGCAGAGTGTTTATTCCAATCCTAGAAAATCCCTTTAAGACACGGAGGATACCCAGATGCTCAGTGATACTCGTTATATACTGTTAGTGGCCAATGCGGTGGCGGACACAGAGCGAAAAGGGCCCCTGTGCAAAAACAGTATAGTATATGTCCCCTGCATTGGGAGGTTGCACTAATGAGACGTCCATTGTCGTTTAACCCCATTCATTTGATTAGGTGGAGATGCAGTGTAAAGCATGGGGGATAACCATTTTTTTTTTCCATGGAAAGAGATATTAAGGACTGCATTTTGCCTTTAGCATCATTTGGTGACTGAATTGCAGATATTGTGACACCTTTATATTGGGGTGATGCACTTTGTAATGCTGAGCTTTCATTTAGGCTTTGAACAGACTTATTAACCCCATATCTGCTGGGATAGTTTTCAGTCCAGCAAGATCTCGAATATTGTTCCTAGGATTGGATTCACCTATAAGAGAAGTAGGATTTTGCCTATAAGTGGCTTTAATTGAAGGGTGCGTGGCAGAGAAAAGGGGTATTTCCATTCGATATTGAGATGGTATATTGCCCAGATATCCAATCACGTAATGATCAGAAAGGGTCCAAAATCTAAGACCCCAACCAATCGTGGGAGTTGAGGTGATGAAGAAATGGAAACAATTTGAAACCTGCTATCACTGAGGTTATTAATGATCGCCTGAGGAAGGTTCTGCAGCTGAATGCACTTGGGCAAATCATGAAGATCCTCTGCTGGCAGCTCCTGTGTAATCACCGACCAATGATGTCCCCGATGTGCTTGATGGGTGACAAATCCATAGACGCTGCAGCCATGGAAGCAAGTTTAGGACCACTCAGGCTATTGAAAGTAGCACCAGCAACATGCAGACCGGGATTGTCATCTTAAAAAACGCCTTTGTTTTGAAAATTTACATAAATCCATGACTTTTCCTTTTTGGTGTAGCAATTTCAATGTTGAAACTGTATATAAATTAGGAAAATTAAAACATCTTCTCACTAATTTAAAAGCTCTGGACCTTTAGAAGGAGAATGAAACCCATTCTAGTTGGGATCTCTACTGTCTCACTATTTCCACAGCTTTGTGAGGCTTCCTGCTTCTCAACTGGAAGATACACACCAGGAGAAGCTCTTTACTTCCCTGTATATTATGGAGCAGTCGTAGGACAAGGACAGAAGCAGAAGTACAGGTAAATCCTACAGTCTTCTCTTGGTGGATTGGCTGCTGCTAGCTCATTACAGTTTGTAGTAAAAGACTCAGACTGACCTTTTACAAGCAGCTATGTCCTTCTACTAGCTGCTTAACGCTCTAGAAAGAGCTATGTTCTTGTCCTGCAGATGTATCCTTTAGAAACAGCAAAACTTTAACCAGGGGACTGGATATATAAACAATAACTAAGTTAACCATTCTGAGCGCAGGTTTTTTTGTGGTTTGTGCAGAGACAAGAAGCGTTCATGTCACTGTTCCATCAGCAACTGGTCCGTTGCGACCTGTAATGGGCTATAGTATCAGGTGACTTGAGCAGCACTTCATCCTCAACCCGCCAGCCCTCCTTTAAAGCCTTTATAAGCATCTATGTCCTCCTCCTGCAGATTTATCCTTTAGAAACAGCTAAGTCCTCCTCCTGAAGATTACTCCTTTAGAAACAGCTTTGTTCTCCTACTGCAGATTGACCCTTTAGAAACAAGTCATGTTCTCCTCCGGATGATTAACCCTTTAGAAGCAGCCACGTTCTCCTCCTGATGATTAACCCTTTAGAAGCAGCCACGTCCTCTTCCTTTAGCTGAGCTGCACAATGCACATTTTAGTGCATGTTTATGTTGTCATTGTGAAATGTTCACAATATATATATTTTTAATACTCAAATGGGAGAATCCAACATAGGCAGTTTTTTAAGTGAAAAATTATTTTTTTTTTAAAATGTGTTTTTTTTTTTTTTTTTTTTTTGATTCATGTATTTATGTATTTTATATACAAGTATCATTCCGGTTTAATAACATTGTCTGGGGAATATATATACCTGCTTCCTTGTGTATGACACCATTGTAGATACTGATGATTGGGATCTGTGAGACGGAACACCCCACCCTCAACTAATTAAGTATAAGGTATAAAAGTTTCTATATGTCACTATTTCTTTTACACCTGATGAAGACTCATAAAAGTTGAAACGCGTTGTGTTTTTAAAAGTTTTGTTTATGGTAAATGTGGTTTGACAGTAAAATCTGTTTTTAAAACCAATAAATCTATTATGGATATATGAATTGTCTGATCTCCAAATTCAAAAGGGAGCGCCATATCAAGTTTTTCTCTCCTTGTATACCTCCACGTGGAGCGGCTTCAGGGCCAGGAAAAGCACACTACCACGGCATCGGATGAGCAGCACACCGGAGGAGAAACTTCAGTCCTCTTCTACAATTTTCTGCCACTGTTGTGCCTGTCCAGCACAATCATTTTGGGTGAATTCATTACATACACTTCACCTCTCCACAGTGTTACAATTAATTACTACGCTCAGGCAGCGCTCTCTGTTCTTTTTCCTCCTTCTATCTTCTCCTGCCAAGGATAACTATTAATACACATTTTGAGTTCACTTTGGTCCAGTGAAAGTAAAACCTGCATCCCTGAGAAATGAACTTATCTGCTAATGAGAGTTTTATAAAGAAAGTTTTATAATTTCATCGACTGTCACTTCTTAACAATTTTTTTTTCCCCAAAAACTTTTAGGTTCACTTTAAGTGAATGGGACATTGCTGCAGTTCCCTGCACAGTCAGGCGGTCAGGTGCACCGTGGTGTAGAGAAAGACTGGTGGTAAATCAGTACTGTCACCCTTTCATTGTCAGCCTCGGTGGTGGTCCCAGAAGACTACAGCTTCTCAAGGCATGAAGGATGTAGACATTGATGAGGATGTTTTTTTATATTACACAGTTGTTATCCATCTCATTGTATTTGTGGAGTAACATAAAGTATGGTACAAGAAGGTGAGGAAGACGTACCTGTGATAATTCTTAAAATAGTTTATACTCTGTTTCCTAATGGATTCTTGCAGGACCTCAGATTTACTCCCACAGAATTCCTCCCCGACCTGCATGAGCCTGAAGGGAAAGACAAGATCATTTGCTACCCAAAATTTGCGCCCATGGCATTAGCATTATTCCAAACAGCTGGCAATAAAGTAAAAAAAAACATACATGTCATACCAATGAAAACTACCCTCATGGTCTAAGCTAATGGAAATGTTATGGTCATTACCCCTGGTGGCCTAGAGTAGTGTCTCATTTCATGGTGGTCTATAGTAGAGGTGGTGGGGGGGGTACTTATTATATTCCTTGGTTGGCTAAAGTACTAGAGGGTGGTAAGCTCTGGGGGCCAGGAATAGAAGGAAGGTGGTATTTTATTGGATATTTTATTCCCTACTAGTGTAGGGTAAAAACAGGTCTACAACATATTAGAGGATTACTATTTTGCTCCCTGGTGGTCTACTGTAAAGTAAGTAGTTAATATATGGTAATTTAGGGTATATTATAGGTTAAGAATATGTTCCCAGGTGGCCTAGTGTAAAATAAAGGATTAATACCTGGTTGTCTAGGATATATCAAGGGGTTAAAAGTTTGTCCCCTGTGGTTCAATGTTAAAAGGGAGGTTGATAACTAGTATAGGGTCCAGTTTCTCCATCTGTCATATGTGTACCTTTGGGGGGTACTGTACACACTACAGGGCCCAATGAATGCAAATAATAAAAATACATAAGGGACTGACTGTTAAGACTCTGCTCTCCTGCCTTTATGTAGTACATGTATAGAAGCGCAAGCATCCTGGGGACATTATACAACAGCAATGAGCGGTGTAGCTGTGAATCCAGCTCTGGTGTTAACACTTACTAAAAAAAAAACAAAAAAAACAGCAGCATAAGTCCGTACGAGTCTGTTCCTCTCTCTCTTTTACTTTGCTACAACCTTGACCTCTTATAGACTTTAACTGGCAACTGTAATCTGATCTCTCAGTGAGCTGTCAATTTTAGCCGTTTTTTTCGTGTGATAGGTTTAGAAGGCAAAAGTGGCTCGTAAGTGGAGAAATGTTTTTTTGCAACTTTTCTTATATACACTTAAGGTTTGTTGAAACAACGGCGATCGTTTAATTGCCTTTTTCTACCTACCTGCTGACTATATCCAGGACTACAATGAAGTCATCATATTTAAAGTTGGACATGTCAGTCCCGAGAAGATACGTCTTGACTTTAAGTTGAACATCCTGGAATAAAAAAAAAAAATAAAATAAAAAACACAACATGAAACATTTATTAATGTGATGTAGCAGGACGGACGTTATTCTCCAGCGGTGCGCATGGCACGCACAGTATGTTTGTGTTTCCTAAGGGAAAGAACATTTATTTTGACAATGTGTCTCTTCCTATTGTTCAGATATTGTCACGATGATGACAAAGCTGCAGGAGGGAAAAGAAAATCAGGAGGAGAAGTTCAAGGGTTTTAACCAGAGTTGGAGAACACAGATATTTCAGGGAAGTTCTGTTGTAAACAGTTAAAGGGAAACACCATCAAAATTAGGTATTTAAAAAAAAAAGGTCATCAATTAAAAGGGATACTCCAAATTTATACCGGGACACTTTAAGAAAAAAAAGATAATAATAAAAAAAAAATAACAGCTTAGGGTTTGTATTAAAAAAAATAAAAAAATAAAAAAAAAATTGTGCAGGGCAGTGAATGAGTTAAGACAAAAATTGGCTATTGTTTTTTGGGGTGATTTGCAAAAAATTTAGTTAAGGGCAAGCACCTATACTCGCCTCTCTAAACCCCTATCAACCTTCTTCCAGTCCCTGTTGGCCTCTGCCTACTTTCTGCAGCTAAAAAATTGTAATGCATTATTTATATGAACGCTGCAGCCGATCACTGACCTCAGTGATCACTTGTTGTCCATGTCAAAATCATCACTGATTGGCTGGGATAATAGATGATATTTATATAATATGATCATTGCAGAGAATAGCAGAAAGGAGAGGGGCGTTGGCAATATAGCAGCGGGGATGAGTATAATTATTATTTTTTTATAATTTAACCCATTCTCTGCTCTTGACAAAGTTTACACCAATTCTGGAAAATCCCTTTAAATGTTCAATATTTAGATAAATAAATGCAGTAAATACTTTTAATTTTTTGCACAAGAGGCAATGGTAGCCTATGAGCTATTGCAAAAAAAAAAAAAAGGGGGAAATCAGACTACATAAGGTTTGTTTGTAGTCTGTAACCATGGAGACAGAACTCTGCATAAGAGATTTAAAGCTTTGCTGAATTAAAGCAATGCAGGTGCAGAAACCAGCTGAGAATGATCTCTGGATAAAAACCATCAGCACTACTTTTCCGTGGTAAGTAAAGATCTTAAAAATGGTAAGGGGATGAAATTTGAGAATGTTTTAGTACAAAGTGAATCGGGGTGGGATTAAGAAAAAAAAAATTAAATTAAATGAGCATCTGGATTAGAAAACTCATTCTCCAATCCCATCAATTAGAAGAAAGTAGCTACAAGACAGATTTATTATTTCACCAGAGAACATGCAATTCCTCATTTCTCCTGTGGAGGCACTGCAGGGAAATCAAACACTTTCCATTACAGCTGATCACTGGGAACTTCTGGGAATGGGATAACTTGTGATGAGTTTATTTTTCATACTTATTGCTCGGATTTTCTCTTTTCTGTTCCCAATAGTTGAGAAATATTAGGAAAGGGAAGTTACCTGCCAAATGCGGGTCAGTCCGTGCTCCAGTTTCTTTTTTATATAATTTCGATCAAAATTGTTCTCTTCTGTAGCGGATACACTATTACTATCTGGGGAAAAAACAAACAAAAAATACTGAGACAGCAAAAAATAAAATACTACGGGTACATCCTCCCGGAAAGGACACCGCTGCCGATCTCCAGAGGTGGACTTTCACGCAGAAATTCTGGTGAACAGTCCAGTGTAAACGCTGCCATCAGTCAGTGCACAGTCTAGTGTAAAGGCTGCCACCAGTCAGTGCACAGTCTAGTGTAAACGCTGCCACCAGTCAGTCCACAGTCTAGTGTAAACTCTTCAGTTGTCCGTGGACAGTCTAGTGTAAACGCTGCGCCTGTCACTCCACAGTCTAGTGTAAACGCTGCCACCAGTTACTCCAAAGTCGTACAAATGCTGCCACTAATCAGTCCACAGTCTAGTGTAAACGCTGCCACCAGTCAGTCCAATCTAGTCTAAACGCTGTCACCAGTCAGTCCACAATCTAGTGTAAATACTGCCACCAGCAAGTCCACATTCTAGTTTAAACGCTGTGTAATGCAGCGCCTTGCTTGGCAGTGTATGGTCCAGGGTATGTTTTGGCCGACCAGGTACCTCCCCCTCAGCTGACTGGTCACATGACTGACATCACACAGGTCCTTTTGCACACAGAAGGTCTGAACACATGACTGTGACATCAGCTAAGGTCCTGTCTGTGTATGTGTGTGTGTGCTACAGGATATATAAACCCTGGTAGTCTTGAGACAGTGTGTTAGGCGTGAGGCCTGTTCCCATGTGGGACACCGTGATACAGTGAAGCCTGGCAGCCTGAAAGGTCGAGGCTGGATCTTGTGTAGATGCCAGTACCCTTGGAGGGAAAGCCGGCTTGGAAGGCAAGAGTCCTGGAAGGCGAAGGCTGGATGTTGTGCGTGTGAAACATACCAGTAGCCTTGGCCGGGACGACGGCTAGAGACCCCCATCTGGGAAGCCGCAAAGCCACAGTGGTGGCAAACCAAAGGGACTGAAGCAGCTGTAACCCGTCAAAGGTAAAGACACTGCTTATTGTGGACATTTTAGTTAGTACCTTGCTAAAGGCTGTAACTTGGGCCAATTGGGCCTGTCTGCTACTTGAGAGACTCCCAGATGTTAAGTGTGTAAACATGCCGGTGATATACTAAGATGGACTGTGTGATGAGCAGTTTATGATAATAATAAACTGCTGCATTGTGGAAAAACCGGAAAGACATTGCATGTGTGCTTTACTTGACCCGGTGCAGCGAGTATCTCCCAGTATGATGACTAGCGCTGCCTTACAGCTGCCACCACTCAGTGTACAGTCTAGTGTAAACGCTGCACCTCTCACTCCACAGTCTAGTACAAACGCTGCCACCAGTCAGTGCAGTCTAGTGTAAAAGCTGCCACCAGTCAGTGCAGTCTAGTGTAAACACTGCGCCTGTCAGTCCCCACTGCCACATATATAAAAAATGACACAAACCAATGACGTAACCCCTTCTCCTCTTGAAAGATGTTAAACAATCAGCTCAGTAGTGAATCCCCCCGACCCATTAAAATCAGGTCGGTCTTTTCCGTAGATGGAGGTAATTCACAGTTGAGGGGTCTCCACTGATCTGACCCCTTTGACACGACCTTCATAGTCTTCACTCCTAAAGGACATCATTTAGAAAGTACGGCCAAACTTTCCTCTACAGTAGTGTCCACAATGAAGTCACAGCCGAATGAACCATTTCCGACTTCTGCCATAATCTCTTCCTGATTAACATTCTTTGAAAACAAGATGGAAATGTGAGGAGTGTGGAGCGCGCGACCTCTTGTCTCCGTCGTACGGTGAATAAACTCCGAGGTGCCATCTGCAAGTCAATGAGGATGTATCAGAACTTGCAGGTCCTTCAGAACGGCTCCACCACGTCCTCGAGTGCCCTCAACAGGAAGCTGCTAATGATAATCCGCTGCGAGGGCAGGTCTCCTGAGGCGCCAACAGTGCCCGTATGTGCTGCAATCTGGTGACCGGGCTAAAAGACCAAAATTGGGAGAAAACATTTACACACACAGAAGCGGTTTGCGATTTACTTTCGAAAATACCAGAAATTTCTTCTGCCCGAACGCAGACCAGACCCAAAGCTGAAAACGAGGTGCAGTTGAGGGTTGACGTTCATGTTCTCTTGCCCGTTGAGCTTCAATGATCCCAATAGGTATTTATAGGCATCTAAAAACAACTCCGGATGGTTTACGGCTCGGCGGCTCATGCCGTCCACATCAACACTCAATGATGGGCTGCAGCGGTGATGTGTGTTGTAGTCGTGAGGTCACTGCTGCAGGAGGTAGGCAGAGAACATCAGTGAGCTTCAGATTCCCTCTTTGCTTTATACCGTTTCTTTCTTCAGTTTACTTAGACAGAACATCTCTCCAAAATCTCTGAGGTTCTGCAGCAGCTGAGGTGGAAAAGATGAGGAGCACAGCAATGTAAATTAGGTACAGATCGGGGAACACGATCCCCAGGCTGACAAACGAGTAATCTGTCACTGGCTGCTGCAGATAAGTGGCGTCTATGCCGGGCCGCTCGTCTTAAAATCTGACGTGTCATCTACGGACTTGTCGGTGAGGAACTTCCCTCACGGGAGGAACAAGGGAGCAGATTCTCCATCACAGCAAAGATCTCTCCTATAAATCTGCTAGGAAACTACAGACACTTCACCCTAAAGGAGTGATCAGGAGAGCAGGAGTTATAGTTATTGTCTACGGCCGACGCAGGAGGAAGAAAAACCATCTATGGAGAGAAGGAAAACATTCTACTGCTTCCGAAACAAGTCACCACCCATGAAGAACAACCTGAATGGAAGCGAGTAGAGCAAAGGGCACAGAGAGGTTACACCCTGCCGTCCTGAGAGCAGGCGGAGATATCTGTGCATGCATCTCCAAAGACAAACAGATAATGATAGATAATAGATGATAGATAGATAGATCATAGATGAGAAATAGATACAAAATGGACAGAAAGAAGGACAGATGGAAAAATGGATGAATACATAGATCGATCGATGAATAACAGATACATATGAGAAAGATGGCTAGATAGATAGATAATAGATAGAAATAGAAAGATGACGGATAGATAATACATAGATAAGAGATAGATAATAGATAGATGATGGAGGGTGCATCAGAAATGACAGTCACCCTGCAGTTGGTTGCAGGAGATCTCTTTGTTTTGCATTACAGACACCTTCTTAAAAGCTGTCTCTCTAGGACCCAGCGGCTACCTTCCTCTTGCTAATTAACACCCTGGTCTGGGTGTATAAATAACTGCTGTTTGCTAGAGGGAGGTGCCGGAGATACTCACATGACCTCTTGTGAAGGCTTGGAGCTAGTGCAGTAATTCTTGCTCTCTGGTGCTAAGAGGACGTGTGTTCATCTTTCTGAAGTCGATTAAAGCTAAGCTACCTTCCCTTGTTTGTTCCCCCTTGTTGTATTTAGTTGTCAGTGAGGATCGACTAGCGCTCATCCACTCCCTTCCCTAGCTAGGGTCAAACGCCAGGGAAAGACAGGGCAAGGTTCCTGTGCGGTGATTGGTGTGGAACCAATATAGGGATGTTTAGGGGAGACATGGTGATATAAGGTTAGCCAAGGAGTTCTCCACTACCTCCGTTCCCTAGAGTCTGGGCCCCTTTCCCCCCCTTCCCTTTGTGTTGCTCTTAGTTTTTCCTACACCTTGCGTGGCAATAGATAGATAATAGAGAGATGATAGATGGATAGATAATAGATTGATAATAGATAGATGATAGATGGATAATAGATAATAAATAGATGATAGATGGATAGATAATAAATAGATGATAGATGGATAGACAATAGATAGATGATAGATAGATGATAGATACAAAATGGACAGAAAGAAGGACAGATGGAAGGATGGATGGATGAATACATAGATAGATCGGTCAATAACAGACACATGAGATGGATGGCTAAATAGATAATAGATAGATGATAGATAGATACGGGATGGATCTATGAAAGGAAGGATGGATAGATACAAGAAAAATGGATGGTAAGAAGGACGAATGGAAGGATGGATGAATACATAGATGTCTAGGATAGGTAGATGATAGATACAAGATGGATGGATAGAAGGATGGATGAATACATAGATATATTAATAACAGATAGATATGAGACAGATGCATACATAATAGATAGATAGACCTTAGTTTCCTTGCCATAGACTTGATCCGTTCCTTACCAGCGGTTTGTGGTTCCTCATGATCACATTTTTCATGCCACTCCATTGTACGAAAATAACTCAACATCACTTCCCAGAGAGCCTTGCAGAGGTCGGTGAGGCAGGGGATGTAGCTATCTGAGGTTATGTGCTGCAAGGACACAAAGGAAGCATTATTCACCATTGTGATGACTGCTGACCTTGGTGCAGGGAGAAGACCAGAGATGAACCTGAGCAAATATAACTGCAGGTGTAACATCCCTGGCGGCGTGCTGGCATGGCTTACCATCTCCCACCATGCAAGACCGACAACTTATCTACCAGTCCAGGCTGCGCACTATGCTCCTCTACTTGCTGTGTGCTTGCTCTCTTGTTGGCTGGCTTAGGGCGGCAGCGCTGGAACTTCCTGATTCTTAAAGGTACAGTGTGCGCATTCTAATGCGTCCCCAGCCTATTGCTGTGAGTCACTGGATACTTAAACCTCCTCCACCCAGTGGGAGGTGCCTGAAAAACACTTTCTTACAGTATGTTCTGTGTAACTGTGAGTTGTCAGGTCCTGTCCTGAATCTTGACTGTTTCTGCCACCCTGGGGGCATAGTACCCATGCCCGTACCTGTGTCCTGTATCCTTCCTGTTCTGCCACCCTGGGGGCTGAGTACCCAGGCCCGTTACCTGTATCTGTGACTTCTAGTCTATTTCAGCCACCCTGGGGGCTGAATGCCCAGGCTCATTCCTGTGTCAGTTTCTGTCTGAACTGTGTCCTAGCTCGTTACCTGTTGGTCTCTATGCCCGATCCTTCCCTTTTCCTGCAGTGTCTGAACCAGTACCTAACTCCAACTCGTTGTCTCTGTACTTCTGTGTGAGTTCTGTTTCCACTCGCTACTTAATAGAAAGTACCTTGTGTATATCTGGCTCTGCTTTCCCGTTTCCCGGCCTCCGTATCTACCTTCTGTGTTCTAGCTATCTTCCTGTGTTTTCCCGTCCCTGTCTGTTCCATGTGAACAGAGCCCTGTCCTGTCTGGCCGCTTCCTGCGGCATTCCCACCTGACCGCACCTGCGGCTCTGCTCTGCCCTGCTCCGCTTCTAGTCCGCACCTGCGGCTCTGCTCTGCTTCCCATCGGCACCTGCGGCTCTGCTCTGCTTCCTGTCCGCACCTGCAGCTTTGCTCTGCCCTGCTCCGCTTCCCGTCCGCACCTGCAGCTCTGCTCTGCATCGCTTCCCGTCTGCACCTGCGGCACTGTTCTGGCCTGCTCCGCTTCCCGACCGCACCTGCGGCTCTGCTCCGCTTCCCGTCTGCACCTGCGGCTCTGCTCTGCCCAGCTGCGCTTCCAGTCCGCATCTACGGCTCTGCTCGGCCCTGCTCCGCCTCCCATCCGCATCTGCGGCTCTGCTCTGCTTCCCATCCGCACCTGCGGCTCTGCTCTGATCCGCTTCCCGTCTGCATCTGTGACTCTGCTCCTGTATCCCAGTCTGTACTGGTCCCTATCCAGCCTGTCTACCCGCCTGTCTGTATACCAGCCGTACCCGCCAGTACCTGCCCGCCTGTATCAGCCGTGCCCGCAAGTACCTGCCTATATACACACCAGCCGAACCTGCCCATTGCTGCATACCCCGGTGTGGGTCGACAGCTGTGACCAGGGTCTGATCTGGAGTAGCACCTGGGCCACCTCCCACGTTCCTCCTCGGACCACGGAGTCGATTAAGCCGCCGTGAGTCTGTGGTCGGATCTGGCGAGGCCCCTAGTCACGCCCCTCCAGGCACTCCACGGTTCATGGCCCAGTGGGACCATTAACCACGCTCACGCCAAACAGTAGGGGCGTGATCGTAACAGCAGGTGAGTCATGGAAACCTGGCGCAGATAAGAAGTACCAGCATGGAGCTTTCCTTGTGGGTGTATTATCTACCCAGGTCACTCATGGAAGCGTGTCTTACCGTGACAGATAAGATATATTCTACGATTAAAGTGAACTTGTCACCAGGTCAAAAGCGGCCAAGCATTGCTCTGATTTTATTCTAGTCTAGAGCATTTTTATTTAGTGATAATTTGTCTGGTCTGTGCTGAGGGGGAACTAAATAAAAATGCCCTCATCGCTGGGACAGTATGACGTATTTACAAAAACCAAAATACTGAATATTCTTGGGAGCAGCAGGAATAAAATAAGAGCGAAGCCTGGTTACTTTTGACCTAATCACAGCTCCTCCTTAAACAAGAATGTTCTTCTTCAGGATTTTTGTCGTGTCGCACTGCCCCGAACAAATAGACCAGCACCGAACATTCACAGTTTTAAGGAAATATATGTCATATAGCCATAAATCCATGGTCCACGTACAACCAGAGAGTACATTAATACACCAACAGAAAGAAAACATCATGGGGAATCTGATAAGTTGACACAGTCCATACAATGAAACAGACATAAGAAAAAGAGCAAAGTATAGCAATTAATTTAAAGAGGTTCTTCACATATGGGGGACACTACTGCCGCCTGGATGCACTATGAAACCCAGCGCATGCGCCGTGATAAGGCGAGAAAGTTAAGGCGGGTGCATGCGCAGTGGATACTGGGGACGCAGAATCATTCACTGCCAAGGGCGGACTGAAGAAGGCTACCAAGAGAGGCTGTCAATCAAGAGAACAGAGGTGGGATTGAGGTGGAATAAATAATGACCTGATGACGTGGCTAATAAACAGTATTTAAAGACAGTGCGCAGGCATATTTCTGTCTCCGAACAGGTCTATGGGGTAAGGACACCCTGTTTTATATGTACCCTCTCTGGTGGTCTACTGCATTTTAAGAGGCTGTGTAGGGGTTCACAAGTGTCTTCTCTATTAGAACCCCTAATTTCAAGGGGATCGATAATACACCTATCTGAAGGCAGCATGGGATAGAGGGAGAGACACTGAACTCGCGAAAATATAGTTTTTTTTTAGGATTTAATTCAGTATTTCCATTCAAAACAGCTGTTTCCGTGCTGCCAGGACTCACAGAAAAAGCATGCGAGTCCAGCTTTCCCCGCCCACACACAGTGATTGACAGCTTTCTAAGGTTACATCTAAAAAAAAGTTTTTTTACAAAGAGAAAACAAATGAAAACATAAAAAAAACTATATATTCCCGAACTCGGCTGGTCTCCCTCTATCTTGTATCGTGCTTTAATACGAGATACGACAGATTCCCTCTAAAAGCATTTATCCTAGTCACAGATCTCCATCACAATATGCCACTGATACACCAAACCGGGCCCTGCATGCCACATATATACTGTATGCATGCTGGAATATATATTATGTAGAGTTATTAATTTCATCACCGGGGATCAGACTTCTAAAAAGCTAAATTGAGAAAGGACCGGTGTGTTTATTCTTCATCTTCTACCTTAGCCTACGGGAAGAATTCAGGGGCAAGCTGTTTTAATGTCTATTTCTGGACTAGCGATAATAAAAAAAAATTAACATTTAAATGATATATATCATAAAAATGTTTTATTAATCATCCTCCCAGCAAATAATGCAACATACATGTCGGGGCTCTTCATATGGGACTGACGCAAACAATAGCACTAAAAGTAATATATAGACTGTATATTATAAAAACATCAATATTGAGTAATTAAACTGCCCCAGACTATTGAATATATGAATAAATAAAAAATCTGCTGTCTCAGCAATATTCTGGAAGAGCAGTAATGTTTTCTATCACATTCTGTATAAGGGTTGTATGAGATTAGGAAAATAGGGTCAGCTTCACTTGATTGGAACAGAGCTGTAATAACTGGCACCAACCACGGGGGACAGTGGCGCTGTTTCTGTGCATCTGTTACAATGAATCAGTTTTGGAGGCAGCAGTGAAGAGCGCAGCCGAGGGGGAGGCAGCAGTGAAGAGCGCAGCCGAGGGGGAGGCAGCAGTGAAGAGCGCAGCCGAGGGGGAGGCAGCAGTGAAGAGCGCAGCCGAGGGGGAGGCAGCAGTGAAGAGCGCAGCCGAGGGGGAGGCAGCAGTAAAGAGCGCAGCCGAGGGGGAGGCAGCTGTGAAGAGCGCAGCCGAGGGGGAGGCAGCTGTGAAGAGCGCAGCCGAGGGGGAGGCAGCAGTGAAGAGCGCAGCCGAGGGGGAGGCAACAGTGAAGAGCGTAGCCGAGGGGGAGGCAACAGTGAAGAGCGCAGCCGAGGGGGAGGCAGCAGTGAAGAGCGCAGCCGAGGGGGAGGCAGCAGTGAAGAGCGCAGCCGAGGGGGAGGCAGCAGTGAAGAGCGCAGCCGAGGGGGAGGCAGCTGTGAAGAGCGCAGCCGAGGGGGAGGCAGCTGTGAAGAGCGCAGCCGAGGGGGAGGCAGCTGTGAAGAGCGCAGCCGAGGGGGAGGCAGCTGTGAAGAGCGCAGCCGAGGGGGAGGCAGCAGTGAAGAGCGCAGCCGAGGGGGAGGCAGCAGTGAAGAGCGCAGCCGAGGGGGAGGCAGCAGTGAAGAGCGCAGCCGAGGGGGAGGCAGCAGTGAAGAGCGCAGCCGAGGGGGAGGCAGCAGTGAAGAGCGCAGCCGAGGGGGAGGCAGCAGTGAAGAGCGCAGCCGAGGGGGAGGCAGCAGTGAAGAGCGCAGCCGAGGGGGAGGCAGCAGTGAAGAGCGCAGCCGAGGGGGAGGCAGCAGTGAAGAGCGCAGCCGAGGGGGAGGCAGCAGTGAAGAGCGCAGCCGAGGGGGGAGGCAGCAGTGAAGAGCGCAGCCGAGGGGGGAGGCAGCAGTGAAGAGCGCAGCCGAGGGGGAGGCAGCAGTGAAGAGCGCAGCCGAGGGGGAGGCAGCTGTGAAGAGCGCAGCCGAGGGGGAGGCAGCTGTGAAGAGCGCAGCCGAGGGGGAGGCAGCTGTGAAGAGCGCAGCCGAGGGGGAGGCAGCTGTGAAGAGAGCAGCCGAGGGGGAGGCAGCTGTGAAGAGCGCAGCCGAGGGGGAGGCAGCTGTGAAGAGCGCATCGGAGGGGGAGGCAGCTGTGAAGAGCGCAGCGGAGGGGGAGGCAGCTGTGAAGAGCGCAGCGGAGGGGGAGGCAGCTGTGAAGAGTGCATCGGAGGGGGAGGCAGCAGTGAAGAGCGCAGCGGAGGGGGGGCAGCTATGAAGAGTGCATCGGAGGGGGAGGCAGCAGTGAAGAGCGCAGCGGAGGGGGAGGCAGCAGTGAAGAGCGCAGCGGAGGGGGGGCAGCTATGAAGAGCGCATTGGAGGGGGAGGTAGCTGTGAAGAGCGCAGCGGAGGGGGAGGCAGCTATGAAGAGTGCATCGGAGGGGGAGGCAGCTGTGAAGAGCGCAGCGGAGGGGGGGCAGCTATAAAGAGCGCATTGGAGGGGGAGGTAGCTGTGAAGAGCGCAGCGGAGGGGGGGCAGCTATGTAGAGCGCATTGGAGGGGGAGGTAGCTGTGAAGAGCGCAGCGGAGGGGGAGGCAGCTATGAAGAGTGCATCGGAGGGGGAGGCAGCTGTGAAGAGCGCAGCGGAGGGGGGGCAGCTATGAAGAGCGCATTGGAGGGGGAGGTAGCTGTGAAGAGCGCATTGGAGGGGGAGGTAGCTGTGAAGAGCGCAGCGGTGGATCCAGCTGCAACAAGCAGTAGAGGAGGAAGCTCTATTGAGGTTGGCTTAAAGGGATGTATTGGCTATGGGTGCGCTGGAGCTTGTCAAAGGGGGGTACACAGCACTAATAAGTTTGTCAGTGAGGAAAGAAGCACTGATAAAGGCAGAGGAGGGAGGAAAGATTGCAGAGAGTGTTAGAGAGGGGGCAGCCGTAACAAAAGCATCTAAAGGAAGGCAATTGTGATGAGTACATTGGGGGTATAATGGTAGCACAGTTATTAGAGAGCCTGATTATAGGGAGTCGTGAAGAAGCTCCATGGAAATATTAAGGAGGGCTGCATATATGCACATAGTGCTAACCCCTTCACATGGGGGTAAAGCACATACCTGCAGCAAATATCTGGTAATGGGTAGATCATCAGTGTGGATGCGATCATCTAGAAACCTTGCCTTGTATCATAAGCAGAAGGCAAAGAGACACTCACGAGAAAAATAAATTAAGAAAGGAGGCGGCAATTTAGAAATATTTAAATCCTCCAAGATTTCTTCAGCAGTTTTGAAATTTATGACACATGAAACAGAAGAAAATGTAAATGATTAATACGTAGCTGGTGGGCATACACCGCCACCCATTTACCATCCCCTCAGACCAATAAAATGACTAAAAAGTATTTAGCAGCGTGCGCCCATTTAGTAATGAATCCTTCAAAGTGCCTCGGGTCTAACAAGCGAGCGGACCACCAAAGACAAATTACTCCAGTGTAAATTGTAGAAGAGGTAATGCAGCAGTGTTATAATGCGGCTTCTCTGAAATACACTGGTTGAGGACCTTACCAGAATATTAAGAAGACAGAGACGTTCCCGTGACAAGGATGTGACAAAGCTATTCTCTTATATCAGGAATGAGCCTAGAGAAGAGTCTCCAATGTCCTCCCACCATATGCAGGAGGTAGAATAGGGGACATCAGAAAGTGTGAGCCAGAAGACGGGGAAAGTCAAATTACAGGTATGAACTAGACAACATATCTGTAATTTGTAACATGGAGAGAATAACAGAAAGAGAATGTGTGAGAGATTGAGAGACAGAGATAGAAAAAAAAAGACAGCAGTTTAGAAAGACAGTTATAAAGAGTGTAGATAAAAAAGAAACAAAGGAAAGCCTGCAAGCAATGAAAGCAGAGGACACAAGTCAGAGGAAGAAAATGTGGGAGAAAGACAAAAAAAGGAACAGAAAAGAGAAGGACGACGCGAGCCGGGAAAAGAGAAGGACGACGCGAGCCGGGAAAAGAGAAGGACGACGCGAGCCGGGAAAAGAGAAGGACGACGCGAGCCGGGAAAAGAGAAGGACGACGCGAGCCGGGAAAAGAGAAGGACGACGCGAGCCGGGAAAAGAGAAGGACGACGCGAGCCGGGAAAAGAGAAGGACGACGCGAGCCGGGAAAAGAGAAGGACGACGCGAGCCGGGAAAAGAGAAGGACGACGCGAGCCGGGAAAAGAGAAGGACGACGCGAGCCGGGAAAAGAGAAGGACGGCGCGAGCCGGGAAAAGAGAAGGACGGCGCGAGCCGGGAAAAGAGAAGGACGGCGCGAGCCGGGAAAAGAGAAGGACGACGCGAGCCGGGAAAAGAGAAGGACGACGCGAGCCGGGAAAAGAGAAGGACGACGCGAGCCGGGAAAAGAGAAGGACGACGCGAGCCGGGAAAAGAGAAGGACGACGCGAGCCGGGAAAAGAGAAGGACGACGCGAGCCGGGAAAAGAGAAGGACGACGCGAGCCGGGAAAAGAGAAGGACGACGCGAGCGGGGAAAAGAGAAGGACGACGCGAGCCGGGAAAAGAGAAGGACGACGCGAGCCGGGAAAAGAGAAGGACGACGCGAGCCGGGAAAAGAGAAGGACGGCGCGAGCCGGGAAAAGAGAAGGACGACGCGAGCCGGGAAAAGAGAAGGACGGCGCGAGCCGGGAAAAGAGAAGGACGGCGCGAGCCGGGAAAAGAGAAGGACGGCGCGAGCCGGGAAAAGAGAAGGACGGCGCGAGCCGGGAAAAGAGAAGGACGGCGCGAGCCGGGAAAAGAGAAGGACGGCGCGAGCCGGGAAAAGAGAAGGACGGCGCGAGCCGGGAAAAGAGAAGGACGGCGCGAGCCGGGAAAAGAGAAGGACGGCGCGAGCCGGGAAAAGAGAAGGACAACGCGAGCCGGGAAAAGAGAAGGACAACGCGAGCCGGGAAAAGAGAAGGACAACGCGAGCCGGGAAAAGAGAAGGACAACGCGAGCCGGGAAAAGAGAAGGACAACGCGAGCCGGGAAAAGAGAAGGACAACGCGAGCCGGGAAAAGAGAAGGACAACGCGAGCCGGGAAAAGAGAAGGACAACGCGAGCCGGGAAAAGAGAAGGACAACGCGAGCCGGGAAAAGAGAAGGACAACGCGAGCCGGGAAAAGAGAAGGACAACGCGAGCCGGGAAAAGAGAAGGACAACGCGAGCCGGGAAAAGAGAAGGACAACGCGAGCCGGGAAAAGAGAAGGACAACGCGAGCCGGGAAAAGAGAAGGACAACGCGAGCCGGGAAAAGAGAAGGACAACGCGAGCCGGGAAAAGAGAAGGACAACGCGAGCCGGGAAAAGAGAAGGACAACGCGAGCCGGGAAAAGAGAAGGACAACGCGAGCCGGGAAAAGAGAAGGACAACGCGAGCCGGGAAAAGAGAAGGACAACGCGAGCCGGGAAAAGAGAAGGACAACGCGAGCCGGGAAAAGAGAAGGACAACGCGAGCAGGGAAAAGAGAAGGACGGCGCGAGCAGGGAAAAGAGAAGGACGGCGCGAGCAAGAAAAATAAGGACAGCGTGAGCAAGAATCAGAGAACAAGAAAACACAAATTAGAGAAAGAGCATAAAACAGTAAGTAAAAAATGGCTGAGAGATGGGAGAATGCAGTAAAAGAAAGCACAGGATGAGAGCACATGAGGTTGAAAACAGCACAGAAAGATGAGAGATTTGCGAGGATGAAAGAGTTTGCTAGCTACATACATGGTCAAAATTGTTGGTACCCCTCGTTTAATGAAAGAAAAACCCACAATGGTCACAAAAATAACTTGAATCTGACAAAATTAATAATAAATTAAAAAACTATGAAAATGAACAAATGAAAGTCAGACATTGCTTTTCTGCTTCCACAGAATTTAAAAAAAAATTAAACTCATGAAATCGGCCTGGACAGAAATGATGGCACCCCTGAAAATAATGTGACAAAAGGGACATGTTAAATCAAGTTGTGTCCACTAATTAGCATCACAGGTGTCTACAATCTTGTAATCAGTCAGTGGGCCTGTATATAGGGCTACAGATACTCACTATGCTGTTTGGTGACATGGTGTGTACCACACTCAACATGGACCAGAGGAAGCAAAGGAAAGAGTTGTATCAGGAGATAAAAAAAAAAATTATAGACAAGCATGTTAAATGTAAATGTTATAAGACCATCTCCAAGCAGCTTGATGTTCCTGTGACTACAGTTGCACGTATTATTCAGAAATGTAAGATCCATGGGACTGTAGCCAACCTCCCTGGACGTGGCAGCAGGAGGAAAATTGATGACAAATCAAAGAGACTGATAATACGAATGGGAACAAAAGAGCCCAGGATAACTTCTAAAGAGATTAAAGGTGAACTTCAAGCTCAAGGAACATCAGTGTCAGATCGCACCATTCGTTGATCCAAAGTGGACTTCATGGGAAACGACCAAGGAGAACACCATTGTTGAAAACAAATCATAAAAAAGCCAGACTAGAATTTGCCAAGCTACATGTTGACAAGCCACAAAGCTTCTGGGAGAATGTCCTATGGACAGATGAGACAAAAATGGAAGTTTTGGGCAAGGCATAACAGCTCTATGTTCACAGACGGAAAAATTAAGCATATCAAGAAAAGAACAATGTCCCTAATGTGAAACATGGAGGAGGCTTTGTTATGTTCTGGGGCTGCTTTGCAGCATCTGGCACAGGGTGTCTTGAATCTGTGCAGGGTACAATGAAATCTCAAGACTATCAAGGGATTCTAGAGAGAAATGTGCTGCCCAGTGTCAGAAAGCTTGGTCTCAGTCGCAGGTCATGGGTCTTGCAACAGGATAATGACCCAAAACACAAAGCTAAAAACACCCAAGAATGGCTAAGAGGAAACATTGGACTATTCTGAAGTGGCTTCTATGAGCCCTGACCTAAATCCTATTGAGCATCTTTGGAAAGAGCTGAAACATGTCGTCTGGAAAAGGCAACCTTCACACACGAGACAACTGGAGCAGTTTGTTCATGAGGAGTGGGCCAAAATACCTGTCGAGAGGCGCAGAAGTCTCATTGACAGTTACAGGAATCGTTTGATTGCAGCGATCGCCTCAAAAGGTCGTTCAACAAAATATTAAGTTAAGAAGAAGAAGAAGCATCATTTCTGTCCAGGCCTATTCCATGAGGTTAATTTTTTTAAAAATTCTGTGGAAGCAGAAAAGCAATGTCTGACTTTCATCTGTTCATTTTCATAGGTTTTTCATTTATTGTTACTTTTGTCAGATTCAAGTTATTTCTGTGACCATTGTGGGTTTTTCTTTCATTAAAAGAAGGGTATGAACAATTTTGACCACGTGTGTATATGTTAGCATTGTTTCTTTTAGGCTGACAAAATTGTATATTATGCAACTGCTCAAAAATATGTTCAAATTCTGCTGATTTTGTTGTGTAAAGTCCCCCAACTGTCTCATTAATCTGACACAGCCCCAGCCTCAGTTGTAAAAAATATCTGCAACAAAATCAGCATTTTGGGAATAGATCCCTACACTTTTAGCTGTGGTACCCCAGGTCCTATATGAGGCTTGTCAGAATTCACCTATGAAGGAGAAAGCAGCTCCTATCCTCAGTCCTTCTAACACTTTCTCGTTGGCCTTCGTCCATGCTGCACCATCGCTTTCTATATTCAGAACGATATCAGTATCCGATCAGGTACGTGTCGGCTTTTCAGTTACTTACCGTACAAAGGTCCTTGTAAGGCAGTTTCTGAAATTTCGTATCCGAGTTCCCTGCGCACAGTTCTACATACCCTAAGACGACTTGGAACACTGTGTTGTGGATTGCCTGAGTGAAGTGCATGTGCAGCTGGTCCATTGCGGTCTAAAAGGTGAGGAGGAGACATTGAAGAGAGAAAAGCAACCGTAAGAAAACTGCAATAATGATAATGAATCTAAAACAAATGACTTGTGAATCTGGGGGTTCAAGCGCTGTGATCCCCATTGATTCTGAATTGAGAGGTGGACGCCATACGTCCATTCTTGGGACTGTTGGACCCCCTCAAACCTGTTAATAAATAATGACATTTCATGATGTCAATTACCCTTTGAATCATAATGAAATGACTCTGCTTATTCAGTACCAGTCTATACAGTAAAGCGGATAAATGAGTGGCAGGAAACAGAATGCTTCAGCCGATTGTTCCTGCTCGAGTGGCCAGTGTAAGAACTGAAATATTTGAAGATTTGTAGATTATTTAAGTTAATAATAAAGGATATGCATCTTTAGCTGCACAGGTAGAGCATGTGCCCACGTGAACGCTCAGGGGACCTTTGCCAATATCACGAGCATGCGGCATCAGTCAGGGCACATCTGTCTATGGCAGCGGCATCCTTCTCCCACAATCTCACATGTGCTGGTAACAGATCGGCTTTTTCTCTTTCCTTCCAGTCCAGATTTGCTTATCTCCTCAGAGCAGCTTCACTTCCTTTACTAGTTGTTTGCATAAGAAGTAGCAGATCAGTATTTTGGTTGCAGGGGGCAGCTGAGAATATTCCTCGCTCATACATTATAGTGATGGTGTTATGAGGCCATGTTCAGATGGCACCAACTTTTTGCAAATTTTCAGTGTGGATTTAAAAGCAGGTCTGTCAGCAGATTTCACAACACAAACTGCATACATTAGTGTATAGATGTCTTAGACCTGATGAGGCTGGTGTAATCCATATTAGAATGTCTGTATAATCCTACATTGATTGGCAGATCCTCAGTTCCCCTCCTACCTGCTGGTGAAGTTCCACTAACCTATCCAAAATGACAAATTCTAAGTGTTCCTCGTCCTCTGCTGCTGACTCCCCACCTAACTAGCCTGATTGTTAGCTCCTCAATGCCCCTTCTCCTCTGCTGCTGAATCTCCACTAGCCTAAATGACAGATTCTCAGTGTTCCTCCTCCCTGCTGCTGCTGATTCCCCCACCCATCAAGCCTAATTGTCAGCTCCTCAATGCCCCTCCTCCTCTGCTGAATCACAACTAGCCTAAATGACAGATTCTCAGTGTTCCTCCTCCCTGCTGACGCTGATTCCTCCACCCACTAAGCCTGATTGACAGCTCCTCAGTGCCCTTCCTCCTCTGCTGCTGAGTCTCCACTAGCCTAAATGACAGATTCTCAGTGTCCTCCTCCCTGCTGCTGCTTACTCCCCCACCTTAAGTCTGATTGACAGCTCCTCAGTGCCTCTCCTGCTATGCTGCTGAAGCTCCTCCTCAGTGACCCTACTCTAATGCTTCTGCTGCAATCTCACACTGCTCAATACAAGCTGCAGCTGTCAATCAGGCTGTGTGGCCGTAGACTGAATACGCTTGGACTCATGAACTCTCTCATTCTAAAGCTGGACTCACAAAATGTTCATTTATTTCAGGATTAAACAGCCATTCTCAATTGGATTTGCACGGTAAATACACCAGCCTCATCAGGTCTAAGATTTTTTTGCTAATGTATACAGTCTATATTGTGAAATTTAAAAAAAGGATACAATTTAATAACATAAAGCAATATCACTTTCTAATAAAATGCATAGACACAGGATCTTCAGCACCAAGTACACAAAGTGAAAAAACCTACTCAGAAATCCGGGCACGCTGCAAACTTTTAAATCCGCTTGCTCCTTCTATAGCAGAAATGCAGCAGATTATCTCTGCAGATGGCCCTACAATCATGTCAATGGCAGTAAAATCTGTGTATGCCTTAAGGTTAATGGAGGTCATGTGCTTCCCAGCGAAACACTGAGGTCATGTCCAAAGATGAAGCCCTAACTTGGCCATACATGGGGTAGTTTGGTCCATTCATAGGAATAAAATTCGAGCACTGCCCAATAGAGGCGTCTCAAGTGAGATGTGACAAACAGATTTACTAAATATATAACACCACTATAAAATAAAGATGCCAAGAGTCCCAAAAACAGTATTTCCTCTTCATATTGACACAGATCTGACTCTTCATACATATGAAGAGTGGAGCTTGGAGAACATCCAGTGTGCCCATTAGCAGCAGGCATCTGCCAAATAGGCTCTTATGTATAATGCTAGAACCTATTTATAGTTGAAGAGGAGGAGGGAGGGCTCTGAATTAAGCTTGATCGCTCCATACAGAAGAATTAAAGTGGTATTCCCAAGTTGTCCTTGCAGTCTCCTAACTTCCTGGTTGCTTGGCTGGGGGTGGGGTTGGGAAGCTTCTTAAATCACCTTTCTGCTACTATACATTAACGGTCTGTCAGAAGATGTGAGTCTATACTGTTACCGCTACATTTAAATATACAGATAACAGTGCATTGGAACAAGCACACCACTCAGGAAAGTGAGAGCCATGACTAGGAGAACTGCTCTGGAAACTAAGGATGCGTGGGGGCAGGAGGATTGTGATTTTACAAGACTGATAAGAACCCTGTCAGGAGCTTATAAGTAGGAGGAAGGGAGTTAAGCAGCTAACAGTTATAAAGAAATCAATGGCCTGGAGAGAGCTAGTTAACACATAAGGGTTTTTGATCTTCTCCAAAATCCTCCTCGTAAACAGCTTTAAAAACACTTGTGTAACTTTTCCTATACAATGCTATGAAAAATCCACTTTGAAGTTTATATGAGGAGTTTTCCTGAGCATTTATTTTACAAAGGAGGTTTTAAAATTACACCAGGGTGAAAAAAAACTGATTAAATTTGCTCCAAACTAAGAACTGACTAAAAAAGGACTGCATAAAATGCTTCAAGAAAAAGAAGAAAAAAAACCTCTTCAGAACAAGAAAAAAACTCCTAAAAAAGCTTTTCCTGAAGCAGTCTGGACTTAAATTACTTGCAGTTTTTGACCACCTCACCAAAAATATTGTGTGAACAAAGCCTTAGAATGCAATCCATTAATTCACAGTATCTTTCCGTATTACCCATCCAGCTCCATGAGATCAATTTCTTATTTTCCACCTGGCGGCTGGTTGTGGTGTTGAGTTGACAGGTCAGTCCAAACTCTGTCATCTGAGGTTTCGCACAAGCGCCATCAGTACCTGTGATCACTGCACGAGACCTCGGCAAAAAGCACAAGCTGACAAAACTGGACTGACCTGTCAAACACAGGAGGCCGGCTCCGGGCGGGGAAAAAGGAGTGAGTGCTGGAAAGCGGGAAGTGCTACGACACGCCCCCAAAGCACTGCAAGCGAATCTCCATACAACTTCAAAGGCAGATTTCTCAGCAATATCAGTTGGATTTCTAGAAGGAATTAATTTACTTTGTGTAGAAATTCCTTCAGACAGGTTCTCTTGAAACCTGCTTTTTTTTTTCCTCTCTACAGAACTTATACAATGAGCCAAGTAAGATTAATATTTACAGTCTCAGACTTCTCAAGATTTCCAATCCAGATATCTGAAATCTTTGTCTTCTTGGTTTACTTTGTGCATAAATTGAAACAAAATAATCAGAGTATCTCGGTGTGTAAGGCTGAGTTCACACGATGAGTTTTTCATGCGTTTCCGCGGCGTTTTTGCAGTTGCGGAAACGCATGAAAAACGCATGGTAGAAGGGCAGCAATGTTCCCCAATTGAAATCCGCATGTGCTGTGCCCATGATGCGGATTTTTCCGCAGCGTAAACGCTGCGGTCAAAAATCCGCAGCATGTCAATTAATTTTGCGGAAACGCTGCTCTTTTGCCGCCATTGACTTGCATTAGACCGCATGGAATCCGCATCACTGTATATGTTGATGCGCTTTTCATGCGGTCTAATGTGCGGATGGTACCCGGGTGTGGAGGAGAGGACTCTCATCCAGACCCAGGTACCATTAAAAAAAAAAGAATAAAATAAAAAATATATATATTCTCACCTTCTGACGGCCCGCGCTGCGTCCTGCCGGCTTCCCGGGCACTTCGCGGTTGAATGAAGGACCTTCGCTGACGTCAGAGTCATGTGACCGGGTCACGTGACGCTGACGTCGGAAGGTCCTAAAGTCTTCACTGCCGGCAGCCGGGACCGATGAAGCAGGACACCGGGGGCCATCAGAGGGTAAAGTATAGATTTATTTTTTATTTTTTGACATTCACACACTATATAAATCCATGCCGGTTGCATGGATTTATATAGTGTAAAGTTGACAAGCACTTTCCAAGTGATGCTAAAATCGCTTGGGAAGCGCTTGTCAACCCGCATGCGGAAATGAAAGTGAAGAACGCTTCATTTCCGCATGTCCCTGGCAGGAAACCGCATGTACAATCCGCATGCGTTTTTTCCTGCCAGAGAGATGCAGAAACGCTCAGGAAAAAATCCTGAGCATTTCTGCATCGTGTCCACATACCCTAAAGGAAAGGAAAAAGTTCTGCTACAAACAGGGCTGTCAGGGAGAAGGTCAGAGCTGAACCGGGAGAGAAAAGAACAGGAATAAAAGGAAACGTCATTGTGAAGGTTTCAGTCCACAGCACGATTATTGAAATGGACACCGTCACAAAGACATCTCCCTTTATTTACTGAGGTCTCCCGTGTGGTGTAGTATATAGAGGATGTGTCCCGTGTGGTGTAGTATATAGAGGATGTGTCCCGTGTGGTGTAGTATATAGAGGATGTGTCCCGTGTGGTGTAGTATATAGAGGATGTGTCCCGTGTGGTGTAGTATATAGAGGATGTGTCCTGTGCGGTGCAGTATATAGAGGATGTGTCCCGTGTGGTGTAGTATATAGAGGATGTGTCTCGTGTGGTGTAGTATATAGAGGATGTGTCCCGTGTGGTGTAGTATATAGAGGATGTGTCCCGTGTGGTGTAGTATATAGAGGATGTGTCCCGTGTGGTGTAGTATATAGAGGATGTGTCCCGTGTGGTGTAGTATATAGAGGATGTGTCCCGTGTGGTGTAGTATATAGAGGATGTGTCCCGTGTGGTGTAGTATATAGAGGATGTGTCCCGTGTGGTGTAGTATATAGAGGATGTGTCCCGTGTGGTGTAGTATATAGAGGATGTGTCCCGTGTGGTGTAGTATATAGAGGATGTGTCCCGTGTGGTGTAGTATATAGAGGATGTGTCCCGTGTGGTGTAGTATATAGAGGATGTGTCCCGTATGGTGTAGTATATAGAGGATGTGTCCCGTGTGGTGTAGTATATAGAGGATGTGTCCCGTGTGGTGTAGTATATAGAGGATGTGTCCCGTGTGGTGTAGTATATAGAGGATGTGTCCCGTGTGGTGTAGTATATAGAGGATGTGTCCCGTGTGGTGTAGTATATAGAGGATGTGTCCCGTGTGGTGTAGTATATAGAGGATGTGTCCCGTGTGGTGTAGTATATAGAGGATGTGTCCCGTGTGGTGTAGCATATAGAGGATGTGTCCCGTGTGGTGTAGCATATAGAGGATGTGTCCCGTGTGGTGTAGTATATAGAGGATGTGTCCCGTGTGGTGTAGTATATAGAGGATGTGTCCCGTGTGGTGTAGTATATAGAGGATGTGTCCCGTGTGGTGTAGTATATAGAGGATGTGTCCCGTGTGGTGTAGTATATAGAGGATGTGTCCCGTGTGGTGTAGCATATAGAGGATGTGTCCCGTGTGGTGTAGCATATAGAGGATGTGTCCCGTGTGGTGTAGTATATAGAGGATGTGTCCCGTGTGGTGTAGTATATAGAGGATGTGTCCCGTGTGGTGTAGTATATAGAGGATGTGTCCCGTGTGGTGTAGTATATAGAGGATGTGTCCTGTGTGGTGTAGTATATATGTCACAGTGGCGGTGACCCGGTCTGTGACCCAGGGCGGTCAATCCAAAGGGAATATTTACAGGGGAATTAATAAAGTTTTTATATACAGTTCGTGACGCCACCTGTGGTATGCGTCTAAAGGGAGCCGCCGCTGCGGAGCAGGTCCTCTGGAGCTGATGTTAGTGCAGCAAAGCTGGTGTGGCTCTCCACAGGTAGAGCTTAGCTCCAGGGCAGTGTAGATGTTATAGGTTGTGCTGGGCGTTGTAGTGCAGGGGTGATGGCGCAGATATTAATCACAGAGACAGTGGGGTGCAGTCTTCCGAGTTTACTCACAGTTCTTAAGTTCCTCAGCTTACAGGTTTCGGAATACAACCTCCCACGTCGTGCTGCGTTCACCAGGCAGGGGTTCAGCAATCCCTCAGGTGGTTCAAGAGTGCCTGACAGGACCCCTTTCTATGTGCCTTCCTCAGTCGTCTTCCTGCGCTGGCTCTCACCCTCCTGCCCTGCGCCTCGCAATCAGTGTCCCAATCCGGTAGCCTCGGGTCTTGTCGGGCGACCTGCAGTCCCCTGGACCCTTTGTGGCCACCTTCTCGGCGATATAATTGCGCTTGTGGCCACTGCACCTTGCAAGTACAGCAGCCTCCGGTTTCTAGCTGAGCCTTGTAGTTCTCCACTAGTTTAGGGGCCGGTCCCCTCTGCGGCTCGATCCCTCCACCGCCTGGCAGATTCAGGCGTACGGGTGGCCTCCAGCACTTCCCGTACCCCTGGGATCCGTCCTGTTCCTGCAGCCTTTCTCCTGCTCCCTCTACTCTTCCTTCAGTCCTGGGCCTTTCCTCAGGCCCGCTCCGGAGCAGAACTCTGTCTTTCCAAGATGGTTCCCCCTTTTATACAGCTTCTGAAGTGCTCCCCTGGATCTACGTCCTCCACCCACACCCACTACATGGTTCCCCCTCACTTGGCTCCCCTCCACTCCAGCCAGGGACTGTGCTCTCCCTTAGGAGCAATCTCGCCGTGCCCTACTGAAGTGGATTTGTTGGATGCAGGTGTTAGGGTCCCGGGCAGCACTCTATCCTTACCTGAGAGTGGGATACCACACCTCTGGGTGAGATGTAGCATCTCTGTGGCGACTGAACCCACAGGGGCGCCACATACCCCATTGGTAAAACACAGCACGTCCGCGGGCTGGAACAGAGTAAAAACAAGGTATTTCAGACTTACAAAAATTTTAGAATGCATTCACATATAAGATTAATCAGCTAAACTTTTTCTTCCCTTTATGGGAGGCACATTACTTGAACGTTACTGGTTTCTTTGTCAAAACATTATAAGAATTTTTCAATAACATTTTTCTTCACATATAAAACATTTTCCATATAAAACATTTGTCAACTGGTAACAGCGCGATCTGTAACCGGGTGTCCATTTTCTTTATCAAGGTGCAAACTAGCAAACATGAACTTGAGGGACCCATCCGAAAACCCTCAACGTAGGCCCTGGGCGTGGCTGCAGGGCATAGATGATCCAGGTGTTGGACCACATCTTCGGCCACGCCAAACGGGTTTTTGTTCTGAGGTCAGCTTTGTATGTATAAAACCAATAAGGGGCAGTTTAAGAAGTGCAACTATTTATAATGGAGAGTTTTTGGCTGCTCACAGTCCTCAGCCTACAAGTTCTGGTACCCTTACCGGGTAATCAAATAAACACACACATAAATCTGTCACACTTGCAGTGTCTCTGCCATACCTTTCCAGGTACCTATTTACAGTTCAGTTTCTCTACTATGCTTTAGTAGTGGTGTCCCTGCTGGGGAAACACATCATTTTTGTGGGCTGACCCAGCCGGGTCATCAGCCCTAGACTGCGGGGGCAGGTCCTCTTCCTCTTCAACCACTCTGTACACTTGGAGGGCGTACCACCCACGCTCCCCTTTGTGTCGGCTGTAATTGACACGATCACCGGGGTAGAGGTTTCTGTCAGGATGTCCTTGCTCAAGATGGGACTCGACATCCCGCCGATTCACAAATACATCCCGGGCTATCTGTGGATCTCGTATGAAGCCCCATCCGGCTTCCAGGTCAAACTTGACTATAAGCCCCTCCACACGGGGACTGGGCGTGACGGATTCTGTCTTGCGGGCTTGAGATTAGGCTGCCATATTCCGGGCCTCCATTTGCTCCCAGCGCACCCGCAGGGTGTGCCGCTCCTTTTCTATCTGCAGGAGTTCTTGCCAGCAGTATTGCTCCCTACTGAGGGCTTGGGCCTGGGTCTCCCGCGGGAACCCCATAAGATTTCCCTCCCGGTGGTCCCACCGAAATTATTCTCCTCTTTGGCAGGCAACCGGGGGCGCTGGTGCAGGTAGTAGAGGGGGTCCCTGCTTGTCCTCGACTTTGTCTGACCAGTCGTAGGTGGTACGTCCGTACACCCACTTGGGTGCAGGGGCAGGTGGCTCTGAAAGGGGGCCGAGCAGTAGGTCCACGGCATGGGCGCCCGGAGTTACAGGTTCTGGGCCCAGGAGCTGCTCTAGGGCGAACGCGCCCGGGGACGGAGGTTCCTGCAGGAGGCCCAGGAGCAGGTCAGCACTTTCAGCACCCGGGACAGGGAGACTCCACTTACCTGCTCACGCGGCCGCTCCTGTGCTGCACGCTGCCTCCTGGCGGCCATCAGACTCCGCCGGGGCTGGAACGCTGCTGATGTCACATAACGCTCTCTGCTGCCGAGCAGCATTCTTCTCTAGCAACTCCTTCTTCCATCTTGCGACCGCTGCCTGCTGAGCCTCCTCCACTTTGCGGCTCAGCTCGTGCACCTCCGCCTGGAGGAACACGGTATCCTCCGGGGACTGTTTAGAGATCACCCCCTCCAGGGTGAGGGGTGTCTCTGACTGCTGCAGGCCATGGGCGGGAGCTTGGTCCTGACCTCCGTCCATGTCGGCTTCCGGGTGCGGTCTGTCTGGTCTTCGGGAGACCACACCCTGTCTCCACTGTTTCTCTCCTCCTCCTCTCTCCTTTCGGGGGTGGTTCCATGGCAGCCTGCTGTCGGTTACTCCTAGGGACGGTCCCCCCACTTTGATGGACACATCTATATACATGGTCAATGTGGCTTGGGGCAGGACCCGCTTTGGGTACCATTCTGGAACCCCGCCCACGATGGGAGGTGGTTTCTTGTTGTCTTTTGGCTCGCACATAATGGCGCCCGTTCTTCTGGGGCGGGCGCCACATTCAGTACAGAACACAGTCTCTAGGCGCACAATACCCGGCGATAACTGGTGGGCTCAAATCCTGTTCGTGACGCCAAAGGTGACGCGCCCCGTGGGCCGTGGGGTTCTAGGTGCTGGGCCTGTCGTTGCTAGGGGAGATGTCACAGTGGCGGTGACCCAGTCCGTGACCCAGGGCAGTCAATCGTAAGGGAATATTTACAAGGGAATTAATAAAGTTTTTATATAAAGTTCGTGACGCCACCTGTGGTATGCGGCTAAAGGGAGCCGCCGCTGCGGAGCAGGTCCTCTGGAGCGGATGTTAGTGCAGCAAAATTGGTGTGGCTCTCCACAGGCAGAGCTTAGCTCCAGGGCAGTGTAGATGTTATAGGTTGTGCTGGGCGTTGTAGTGCAGGGGTGATGGCGCAGATATTAATCACAGAGACAGTGGGGTGCAGTCTTCCGAGTTTACTCACAGTTCTTAAGTTCCTCAGGTTACAGGTTCTGGACTACAACCTCCCACGTCGTGCTGCGTTCACCAGGCAGGGGTTCAGCAATCCTACAGGTGGTTCAAGAGTGCCTGACAGGACCCCGTTCTATGTGCCTTCCTGTCGTCTTCCTGCGCTGGCTCTCGCCCTCCTGCCCTGCGCCTCGCAATCAGTGTCCCAATCCGGTAGCCTCGGGTCTTGTTGGGCGACCTGCAGTCCCCTGGACCCTCTGTGGCCACCTTCTCGGCGATATAATTGCGCTTGTGGCCACTGCACCTTGCAAGTACAGCAGCCTCCGGTTCCTAGCTGAGCCTTGTAGTCCGGCCACTAGTTTAGGGGCCGGTCCCCTCTGCGGCTCGATCCCTCCACCGCCTGGCAGATTCGGGCATACGGGTGGCCTCCAGCACTTCCCGTACCCCTGGGATCCCTTCTGTTCCTGCAGCCTTTCTCCTGCTCCCTCTCCTCTTCCTTCAGTCCTGGGCCTCTCCACAAGCCCGCTCGGGAGCAGAACTCCTACAGAGCCTTTACTCCCCTCACTTTCTTCCTCCAACTGATCTGTCTTTCCAAGATGGTTCCCCCTTTTATACAGCTTCTGAAGTGCTCCCCTGGATCTACGTCCTCCACCCACACCCACTACATGGTTCGCCCTCACTTGGCTCCCCTCCACTCCAGCCAGGGACCAGGGACTGTGCTCTCCCTTAGGAGCAATCTCGCCATTCCCTACTGAAGTGGATGTGTTGGATGCAGGTGTTAGGGTCACGGGCAGCACTCCATCCTTACCTGAGAGTGGGATACCACACCCCTGGGTGGAATGCAGTACCTCTGTGGCAACTAAACCCGCAGGGGCGCCACATAGTATATAGAGGATGTGTCCCGTGTGGTGTAGTATATAGAGGATGCATCCCGTGCGGTGTAGTATATAGAGGATGCATCCCGTGCGGTGTAGTATATAGAGGATGTGTCCCATACGGTGTAGTATATAGAGGATGTGTCCCGTGTGATGTAGTATATAGAGAATGTGTCCCGTGTGATGTAGTATATAGAGGATGTGTCCCGTGTGGTGTAGTATATAGAGGATGTGTCCGTTGTGGTGTAGTATATAGAGGATGTGTCCCGTGTGGTGTCTTATATAGAGGATGTATCCCGTGTGGTGTAGTATATAGAGGATGTGTCCCGTGTGGTGTAGTATATAGAGGATGTGTCCCGTGTGGTGTAGTATATAGAGGATGTGTCCCGTGTGGTGTAGTATATAGAGGATGTGTCCCGTGTGGTGTAGTATATAGAGGATGTGTCCCGTGTGGTGTAGTATATAGAGGATGTGTCCCGTGTGGTGTAGTATATAGAGGATGTGTCCCGTGTGGTGTAGTATATAGAGGATGTGTCCCGTGTGGTGTAGTATATAGAGGATGTGTCCCGTGTGGTGTAGTATATAGAGGATGTGTCCCGTGTGGTGTAGTATATAGAGGATGTGTCCCGTGTGGTGTAGTATATAGAGGATGTGTCCCGTGTGGTGTAGTATATAGAGGATGTGTCCCGTGTGGTGTAGTATATAGAGGATGTGTCCCGTGTGGTGTAGTATATAGAGGATGTGTCCCGTGTGGTGTAGTATATAGAGGATGTGTCCCGTGTGGTGTAGTATATAGAGGATGTGTCCCGTGTGGTGTAGTATATAGAGGATGTGTCCCGTGTGGTGTAGTATATAGAGGATGTGTCCCGTGTGGTGTAGTATATAGAGGATGTGTCCCGTGCGGTGTAGTGTATAGAGGATGTGTCCCGTGCGGTGTAGTATATAGAGGATGTGTCCCGTGTGGTGTAGTATATAGAGGATGTGTCCCGTGTGGTGTAGTATATAGAGGATGTGTCCCGTGTGGTGTAGTATATAGAGGATGTGTCCCGTGTGGTGTAGTATATAGAGGATGTGTCCCGTGTGGTGTAGTATATAGAGGATGTGTCCCGTGCGGTGTAGTATATAGAGGATGTGTCCCGTGTGGTGTAGTATATAGAGGATGTGTCCCGTGTGGTGTAGTATATAGAGGATGTGTCCCGTGTGGTGTAGTATATAGAGGATGTGTCCCGTGTGGTGTAGTATATAGAGGATGTGTCCCGTGTGGTGTAGTATATAGAGGATGTGTCCCGTGTGGTGTAGTATATAGAGGATGTGTCCCGTGTGGTGTAGTATATAGAGGATGTGTCCCGTGTGGTGTAGTATATAGAGGATGTGTCCCGTGTGGTGTAGTATATAGAGGATGTGTCCCGTGTGGTGTAGTATATAGAGGATGTGTCCCGTGTGGTGTAGTATATAGAGGATGTGTCCCGTGTGGTGTAGTATATAGAGGATGTGTCCCGTGTGGTGTAGTATATAGAGGATGTGTCCCGTGTGGTGTAGTATATAGAGGATGTGTCCCGTGTGGTGTAGTATATAGAGGATGTGTCCCGTGTGGTGTAGTATATAGAGGATGTGTCCCGTGTGGTGTAGTATATAGAGGATGTGTCCCGTGTGGTGTAGTATATAGAGGATGTGTCCCGTGTGGTGTAGTATATAGAGGATGTGTCCCGTGTGGTGTAGTATATAGAGGATGTGTCCCGTGTGGTGTAGTATATAGAGGATGTGTCCCGTGTGGTGTAGTATATAGAGGATGTGTCCCGTGTGGTGTAGTATATAGAGGATGTGTCCCGTGTGGTGTAGTATATAGAGGATGTGTCCCGTGTGGTGTAGTATATAGAGGATGTGTCCCTTGTGGTGTAGTATATAGAGGATGTGTCCCGTGTGGTGTAGTATATAGAGGATGTGTCCTGTGTGGTGTAGTATATAGAGGATGTTTCCCGTGTGGTGTAGTATATAGAGGATGTGTCCCGTGTGGTGTAGTATATAGAGGATGTGTCCCGTGTGGTGTATTATATAGAGGATGTGTCCCATGTGGTGTCTTATATAGAGGATCCGGGAGGTTTTTTTTGTCAATTTACTAATAAACTTCCAGGAGGAATAACAGAGGAACGGCATAATATTCTACCAGCTTAATGAACGCTGCAAGAAAAAAATCCTTGATTCCTGACAGTAATGTGCACCGAGCACGGAGGATGTGAATGCACATTAGTGATGAGCAGACTGAGCATCGATCAGTAGGATGACAGACTGCAGTTTCCTAAAATGAAAATCAATCCAACCACTTGACGTTCAAATATCAAAACATTAATGGCTGCTATTAGGCTTCTGATTATTATGCCCCACAATCTGGAGTGGATTTTTTTTTAAGATGGGTTTTAATTATGTTTTTTCTTTCTCCTTTATAAAACATTTTTGTCTTAAAAGAAGGTTTAAACCATGCTCCACCTAAGTGGTTCAATAACATAATGTACTGAGCGACATCAGCTCATTGTCAAGAGCTGAAAGTTATGTATTTTAAAATACAATTTTTCTTCTATACAGTCTCTTCCCTTTATGAAGTTTGCTCTCCCTTTGGTGGTTTCCTATAACCCAAACAACCCATAATCCTAACAGTCCATAAAAAAATCTCTTAGCTCCTCCCTGTTCTCCCACAGGACACAGTGTCACAGACACAGTGAGAAACTGCAGCTCCATCTCCCCCCCCCCCTCTTCTATTCACAATATTACAGTTACCATACTTGAATCAGGATAAGAAGGAAAGGAAGGGAAGGGAAAAAAAGAAGGAAAGGAAGGGAAAGAAAGAAGGGAAAGAAAAGAAGGGAAAGAAAAGAAGGAAAAAAGGAAAGGTAGGGAATGAAAAGAAAAAAGGAGAGGAAGAAGGAGAGGAAGAAGGAGAGGAAGAAGGAAAGGAAGAAGGAAAGGAAGAAGGAAAGGAAGAAGGAAAGGAAGAAGGTAAAGGAAGAAGGTAAAGGAAAGGAAGGAAAAGAAAAGAAGGAAAAGAAAAGAAGGGAAAGAAAAGAAGGGAAAGAAAAGAAGGGAAAGAAAAGAAGGGAAAGAAAAGAAGGGAAAGAAAAGAAGGGAAAGAAAAGAAGGGAAAGAAAAGAAGGGAAAGAAAAGAAGGGAAAGAAAAGAAGGGAAAGAAAAGAAGGGAAAGAAAAGAAGGGAAAGAAAAGAAGGGAAAGTAAAGAAGGGAAAGTAAAGAAGGGAAAGTAAAGAAGGGAAAGTAAAGAAGGGAAAGAAAAGAAGGGAAAGAAAAGAAGGGAAGAAACAAGGAGAGGAAGGAGAGGAAGAAGGAGAGGAAGAAGGAAAGGAAGAAGGAAAGGAAGAAGGAAAGGAAAGGAAGAAGGTAAAGGAAAGGAAGAAGGGAAAGAAAAGGAAAGGAAGGGAAAGGAAGAAAAAGAAAATAGAAGGGAAAGAAAAGAAGGGAAAGAAAAGAAGGGAAAGAAAAGAAGGGAAAGAAAAGAAGGGAAAGAAAAGAAGGGAAGAAACAAGGAGAGGAAGAAGGAGAGGAAGAAAGAGAGGAAGAAGGAAAGGAAGAAGGAAAGGAAGAAGGAAAGGAAGAAGGAAAGGAAGAAGGAAAGGAAGAAGGAAAGGAAGAAGGAAAGGAAGAAGGAAAGGAAGAAGGAGAGGAAGAAGGAGAGGAAGAAAGAAAGGAATAAGGAAAGGAATAAGGAAATGAATAAGGAAATGAATAAGGAAAACAAAAAGAAAGAAAGGAAAAAAAGACAAACAAAATGGAAAAAAAAGAACAGAAAAAAGAAAAAAAGAGAAAATTAGGAAAAAAAGAAAGTAAAAAGAAAAAAAAGAATAAGAAAGGATAGATAGACAGACAGACATTAGTTATTAGAGAATGACAGACCGATATTAAACACATACTGGATGGTAGGTTTTGCCCTTTATACCCATTTCAGGCTACATATAACGACTACACTCCCTTCTTACTATGCCTCTGAATATAAGTTATTATGTCAGAATCACTGGAGCCGCCCTGTAACACAATAATGTCAGGTGCCATCTCCACACACAATTCTCTTCTGCTGTGGATTGTGCCCACACTCGTTGCCAGATCAGTGGGCACGTGCCCTTTTATTTTGCTGTTCATGTAACACAGCCCAGAAGACACAGGCCGGCGATGCACATTTATTGTTTCATTCATTCTACATTGAAATAGGATGGTCTCGGCCTCAGAGGTGTACCCTCCACCTCCCCCGGATATTCTTACCGAGGATTTATTTGGAACTCCACCTCTTCCCTCTCGCCGTTTAATCACAGAGCCCGGAGATATTTTCAATAATTAATTACCAATCTTAGTGGGTCTTCTCCTTACCTGTGTTTTTCCCAGGAGCCGATATGCTTGCTGCACCTTTGTATAGTGAGAAACATCAAAGTTCTTGCAGATTTTACAGAGGGCCACATCTAACTGTTCCTATAGGGAGGAAAAATAATGTTATATTTAGTTTCTGGATGGGTAAAGTGTGTTCTTAAACCCCTGGTAAAGAGTACACCCAACTACATTCAGGACACGACGGACCTACTGAATAAACTATCAGCAATAGGTCCTCTACCACAGAGGTCCCCAACCGCCGGTCCGCGGACCAGGACCGTGCCGTTGGGGTTTTTCAGCCGGTCCGCGGGGAGAGGGGGCCCCTCCAGCCTCCAGCAGGGCCGCCATCAGGGCATGACTGCCCTGACTCCAGTATGGGGCCCGGCCGGTAGGAGCCCCCTCGGAGCCCCCCTCTTGTGCGTCTCTCTCCTCATGGGGCCCCTGGCCGCATGCTAAGCGCCGGGTCCGGGACATCTTAGCGCTGCGCTGCTGCGGCAGCACCTTCATGATTCCCCTGACTTCCGGTCATGTGACGGCGCCGTCACATGGCCGGAAGTCAGGAGAACCTGGTGTCAGCGATTTGGACGAGCGCCAGGATTCTGCAGGGATCGCATGGGGGTAAGTATAACAAGTTTTATTTTTTTTTAAATACAATTAACTAGGAGTGGGGGGAATGGGAGATGCACATGGGGGGAGGGGAGAGATGAGAGATGCACATGGGGGAGGGGAGAGATGAGAGATGCACATGGGGGGGAGGGGAGAGATGAGAGATGCACATGGGGGGGAGGGGAGAGATGAGAGATGCACATGGGGGGAGGGGAGAGATGAGAGATCCACATGGGGGGGAGGGGAGAGATGAGAGATGCACATGGGGGAGGGGAGAGATGAGAGATGCACATGGGGGAGGGGAGAGATGAGAGATCCACATGGGGGGGAGGGGAGAGATGAGAGATGCACATGGGAGGGAGGGGAGAGATGAGAGATGCACATGGGGGAGGGGAGAGATGAGAGATGCACATGGGAGGGAGGGGAGAGATGAGAGATGCACGGGGGGGTGAGAGATGCACGGGGGGTGGATGAGAGATGCACGGGGGGTGGATGAGAGATGCACGGGGGGTGGATGAGAGATGCACGGGGGGTGGATGAGAGATGCACGGGGGGGATGAGAGATACACGGGGGGTGGATGAGAGATGCACGGGGGGGTTGAGAGATGCACGGGGGGTGGATGAGAGATGCACGGGGGGTGGATGAGAGATGCACGGGGGGTGGATGAGAGATGCACGGGGGGTGGATGAGAGATGCACGGGGGGTGGATGAGAGATGCACGGGGTGGATGAGAGATGCACGGGGGGTGGATGAGAGATGCACGGGGGGTGGATGAGAGATGCACGGGGTGGATGAGAGATGCACGGGGGGTGGATGAGAGATGCACGGGGGGTGGATGAGAGATGCACGGGGGGTGGATGAGAGATGCACGGGGGGTGGATGAGAGATGCACGGGGGGTGGATGAGAGATGCACGGGGGGGTTGAGAGATGCACGGGGGGGATGAGAGATGCACGGAGGGGGATGAGAGATGCACGGAGGGGGATGAGAGATGCACGGAGGGGGATGAGAGATGCACGGAGGAGGATGAGAGATGCACGGAGGGGGATGAGAGATGCACGGAGGGGGATGAGAGATGCACGGAGGGGGATGAGAGATGCACGGGGGTGAGCTGCACATGGGGGGGTGAGAGATGCACATGGGGGGGTTATGTTTACATAACTTTGTTGCCTTATGAAGGGCGGGGGGGGCCCCCAAAAATTTCTTCCACAGGGGCCCACTACAGTCTGTGTCCGCCCCTGGGATGAAGTAAATGCAGCTGAACAGCAGCTGTCAGGACAGCTGCCCTGTCCTGCTGCAGGGCGTGATGGGGCCTCAGTGATGCGGCTCCTGGCACAGCACATTATGTGGGGCTCCTGGCATAGCTCCTGGCGGGGACCTGGTCTACACTATATGATAAGTATGCACTAAACTCCAAATCCCTCCATTACCCCGCCCCCATATGACCAAAGCCCCGCCCACCCCACCCCCTCCTTGCTGGGCCATGGAAAAATGATCTTGCTTCAAGCCGGTCCCTGGTGCAAAAAAGGTTGGGGACCACTGCTCTACCAGAAGGAACCATCCTGGCCACCATGGATGAGGAATCATTGTACTCGAATATCCCAGGATGGATTAAATGCCTGCAACATCTTCATGGAAAATACAGGAATTGTTGCTGATTCTGTGGTGAAACTTACAGAATTCATCCTCACCCACAATTACTTTGAATTTGATAACAACATATATCTACAGGAGACTGGTACAGCGATGGGAAGTAAAATGGCTCCACAGTACGCAAATCTTTTCACGGCCAAGCTTGAAAGTGACTTTTTCTCCTCATGTCCCATCAGGCCTCTGGCCTACTACCGTTTCATTGACGATATTTTAATCATCTGGACGGGGTCTGAACAACAGCTGAAGACAGTCCATGAACACTTTAACCCCTTCGCAACCTTGGGTTTTGTCGTTTTTGCTTTTTCGTTTTTGCTCCCCTTGTTCCCAGAGCCATAGCGTTTTTATTTTTTGGTCAATATGGCGGTGTGAGGGCTTATTTTTTGCGGGACAAGTTGTACTTTTCAACGCCATTACTAGTTTTACCATATCGTGTACGGGAAAACGGGAAAAAAATTCCAAGTGCGGTAAAATTGCAAAAAAAGTGCAATACCACAGTTGTTTCTTATTTATTTTTTTTACCACGTTCACTGAATGCTAAAACTCACCTGCCATTCTTATTCTACAGGTCATTACGAGTTCATAGACACCAAACATGTATAGGTTATTTTATATTTAAGTGGTGAAAAAAAATTCCAAAATTTGGTAAAAAAAACCTAAAAAAAAAAATAGCGCCATTTTCCGAGACCCGTAACGTCTCGATTTTTCGGGATCTGGGGCCGGGTGAGGGCTTATTTTTTGCGCACCGGGCTGATGTTTTTATTGATAACATTTTGGGGTAGATCTGATGTTTTGATCGCCCGTTATTGCATTTTATTGCAATTTTGCGGCGACCAAAAAACGTAATTCTGGCGTTTAGAATTTTTTTCTCGTTACACCGTTTACTGATCGGATTAATTCTTTTTTTATATTGATAGATCGGGCGATTCTGAACGCGGCGATACCAAATAGGTCTATGTAGGTTTTTTTTATATATATATATTTTATTTTGAATGGGGCGAAAAGGGGGTGATTTAAACTTTTATATTTTTTTTATATTTTTAAAAACTTTTTTTTTTCACTTACTGCATGCTTCAATAGTCTCCATAGGAGACTAGAAGCAGCGGTTGTCTGATCGTCTCTGCTACATACAGGGGACGAGCAGATCCCCTGCATGCAGCAGAAATGGTCCTGTGCTATGAGCGCCGACCACTAGGTGGCGCTCATAGCGACCAGATCATGACAACCACAGGCGTCTGCTGCAGACCGTGGGTTGTCATGCCCACCCATCGGTGACCCGCGATCACGTGACGGGGTCGCCGATGGGTGGGGCTTATGACGCGCAACCTGGAAGCGCGCGTTAAATGCCACTGTCGGAGATTGACAGCGGCATTTAACATGTTAACAGCCGCGGGTGGATCGCGATTCCACCCGCGGCTGTTGCGGGCACATGTCAGCTGTAAGAATCAGCTGACATGTGCTCGGTTCAGTGAGGGCTTAGCGCAGCAGCCCTCACTGAACCGGGGGTACGCAAATATGCGTACTAATACGGCAAGGGTTGGAAAGGGGTTAATCAATTTCATCCCACCAGCAACCTAACACTCAACTACTCCTGTACTGAATTAACTTTTTGGACACCATCATCATCATCATCAAGCTACAGAACAATGAAATAGAGACATCCTTGTACCGGAAACCAATCGACCGTCCTACATACCTTAAATGGGACAGTTTCCATCCAAAACACATAAAAAACTCTATTGTCTACAGCCAAGCCATCAGATACAATCGGATATGCTCCAACCAGATGGATAGACAAACACCTTGATGGCCTCAGAAAGACCTTTTTGAAACAGGGCTACCATCCAAGAACAATTGAGAACCAGATTACAAGAGCCACCAGAATATCAAGGAATCATCTCCTACATTACAAAACCAAACAAGAAAGCAGCCGGGTGCCTCTAGTAATCACCTACAATCCAAATCTGGAGGCGCTAAGAAGAGCTGCACGGAAACTACAACCCTTACTACAAAAAGATGCCCGATAACAATCCATATTTCCGGACCCCCCACTTCTGTGTTTCAGGCAGCCCCCAAATCTAAGAAGCATCATTGTCAGAAGCTCCCTGTCATCTCCACCAGCTACAGGAAACTTTCCTTGCAACCAGAAAAAATGTAAAACCTGTTCGTTTATAACGACCACAGACAAGATAAAGATTCCCAATTCACATCAGGACTATAAGATCCCAGGTACTTTCATCACATCTAATGTAGTGTATTCAATTATATGCACCAAATGTCCATCAGGGGGTCTGTATTTAGTGGAGACAGGTCAAAAACTTAGGACAAGGATGAATCATCATCGCCACACAATAAAAGAAGAAAAAATAGATCTACCTGTAGCCAGGCATTTTAGTTTCCCTGATCACAACAACACAGACATGAAATTACTGGTATTAAAAGGTAATTTAAAATCTCAGAGAGAAAGAAAAGTTTGGGAATATAAACTAATGGTGACCTGTGACACCTTCAGAGCAGGAATGAATGTGTAGCATGGATTTATGTCATTCTACATCAACTAAGAAATGTGCTCCTCAGAGCTTTGGGGTCATCATAACAGTCCTCATCTATGAACCAATCCAATATTTACAGCCAGAACTGTTTATCTTTCTCCCACAGTAATAGCTCTGCTTAACATTACCTGTCTCATCTATTGCATCATTCCTGTGTCCTATTGTGTATAAATATGTAACTCTTCAGATTTTGTGTTATAATAGCCTGATGAAGAGGCCTGAGTAGCCTCGAAAGCTTGCAATTTGTTACCATCTTTTCAGTTAGCCATTAAAAAGGTATCAACCACTGAGGACTCTCAAATCGTAATATTTTTCTATCTACTGGCTAACACAGTACAAAAATATATATTTTCCCTGTACCAGTTACATCATAACAGATGCAAAACCCTTTCCCATGTATAGACAAGGGCACAATAACTGCTTCAACCAATAAAACACATATACAGTACAGACCAAAAGTTTGGACACACCTTGTCATTTAAAGATTTTTCTGTATTTTCATGACTTTGAAAATTGTACATTCACACTCAAGGCATCAAAACTATAAATTAACACATGTGGAATTATATAACAAAAAAACGTGAAACAACTGAAAATATGTCTTATATTCTAGGTTCTTCAAAGTAGCCACCTTTTGCTTTGATGACTGCTTTGCACACTCTTGGCATTCTCTTGATGAGCTTCAAGAGGTAGTCACCGGAAATGGTCTTCCAACAATCTTGAAGGAGTTCCCAGAGATGCTTAGCACTTGTTGGCCCTTTTGCCTTCACTCTGCGGTCTAGCTCACCCCAAACTATCTCGATTGTGTTCAGGTCTGGTGACTGTGGAGGCCAGGTCATCTGGCATAGCACCCCATCACTCTCTTTCTTGGTCAAATAGCCCTTACACAGCCTGGAGGTGTGCTTGGGGTCATTGTCCTGTTGAAAAATAAATGATGGTCCAACTAAACGCAAACCGGATGGAATAGCATGCCGCTGCAAAAAGGCTGTGGTAGCCATGCTGGTTCAGTATGCCTTCAATTTTGAATAAATCCCCAACAGTGTCACCAGCAAAGCACCCCCACACCATCACACCTCCTCCTCCAAGCTTCACGGTGGGAACCAGGCATGTAGAGTCCATCCGTTCACCTTTTCTACTTCGCACAAAGACACGGTGGTTGGAACCAAAGATCTCAAATTTGGACTCATCAGACCAAAGCACAGATTTCCACTGGTCTAATGTCCATTCCTTGTGTTCTTTAGCCCAAACAAGTCTCTTCTGCTTGTTGCCTGTCCTTAGCAGTGGTTTCCTAGCAGCTATTTTACCATGAAGGCCTGCTGCACAAAGTCTCCTCTTAACAGTTGTTGAAGAGATGTGTCTGCTGCTAGAACTCTGTGTGGCATTGACCTGGTCTCTAATCTGAGCTGCTGTTAACCTGTGATTTCTGAGGCTGATGACTCGGATAAACTTATCCTCAGAAGCAGAGGTGACTCTTGGTCTTCCTTTCCTGGGGCGGTCCTCATGTGAGCTAGTTTCTTTGTAGCGCTTGATGGTTTTTGCAACTACACTTGGGGACACTTTCAAAGTTTTCCCAATTTTTCGGACTGACTGACCTTCATTTCTTAAAGTAATGATGGGCACTAGTTTTTCTTTACTTAGCTGCTTTTTTCTTGCCATAATACAAATTCTAACAGTCTATTCAGTAGGACTATCAGCTGTGTATCCACCAGACTTCTGCACAACACAACTGATGGTCCCAACCCCATTTATAAGGCAAGAAATCCCACTTATTAAACCTGAGAGGGCACACCTGTGAGGTGAAAACCATTTCCGGTGACTACCTCTTGAAGCTCATCAAGAGAATGCCAAGAGTGTGCAAAGCAGTCATCAAAGCAAAAGGTGGCTACTTTGAAGAACCTAGAATATAAGACATATTTTCAGTTGTTTCACACTTTTTGGTTAAGTATATAATTCCACATGTGTTAATTCATAGTTTTGATGCCTTCAGTGTGAATGTACAATTTTCATAGTCATGAAAATACAGAAAAATCTTTAAATGAGAAGGTGTGTCCAAACTTTTGGTCTGTACTGTATATATATGCAAAAAGATAAACTGTGTGAGCAAACTATCAAGTAACATGTAAGAATAAACTTTCCTATGTGTGTACATGAGGAATAATCACTATATCTTGGTACTATGTGACTTGTATCCTTCATTTTCATCAGTTTTCCCCCATGCGGGCTCTCTCTTTCTCATCTTCAGTCTTCTGTGAGCTACTGGGTGGACACTAGCTATGATCTCTCCCACACACAGCACACACAAACATAAGATATGTCTGCTCTTCATTCCTTTGGTCACATAGAAAAATATCCAGCAGCGCTGAGCAGTGTAGATGTGAATCCAGCTCTGAGATCATGTAAAAGACTTGTTAGAAAACTCAGCAAGATCTTTCTGTGTCTTCTTCTGCTTGTTTACTCAAGCTGCTCCTCCCTCACTCTTCCTTCCCTCTCCATAAAGTATAATAAGAGGTGTAACCTGACACCTCACTGTGCCAACAGTCTGTCTTGCCTTGAGCTGTTTTTTTTTTCTTCCCCAGAGTGAGTGATGAGTTCAGGAAGAGGAAGAAGTGGCTCACAAGTGGAGAAAGAAGCAGATTTCACTCACAGATTTTCCACCTAAATGCTCCAGAATTTTGTCATACTTTGGACAACTGTTTGGAGATTTGAACTATATTTATTATACGCTTTTGATACTTTCACACCTAGTTTGACAAGGAGGTGTGGTTTTGTTGAAGAAGAGTATGGCTTATCTGAAAGTGGGTGTGGTCTGGTAAATTTCTGCTGCAAAATAAAACAACTGAATGGTTGTGAAATCTTAGATATTTAAGTCCCTAAATATGATAGATTTATTAAATAGCGCAAACAATTGTGTGCTGCCCTCCAATCTGCTCCTTAAGGGTGGTCCTAAACACGGAGCCGCCTCTATGATATTCATAAGTCATAATGGCGTAATATGAGCAGGTATTCTGGTTGGGCGGCAGGAAGACCTGTCACCAGGTCAAAAATATAAAAAAAAATGTCTTTTTACCGAAGGGACAAGGCTCAGAGGATCCTCGGGGGCGGGTCTCACACTGTTCTGCATAATTACTGTGAGCCTTGCCCCCTAAGACCATAAAAATGTAGCGCTGAGTAAAAATGCCCATATTTCTGGAACCGTATGGCAGATTTAAAAAAAGAAAAAAACTGACTGATCAAGAGAGCAGCAGGAATAAAATAAGAGTAAAAAAATGGACACTTTTGATCATCAGTAGCCTTAGTGGTCAGGTGACTGTATGGATGGAATGTCACCATTTCTGTTTAAAAAACTGGTAGAAACGCCATTTAAATTTTCTTTAAGCACCATAACATAAAATGAGCGGCATGGAAGAGAAAATACAAGTAATCTCCAACCCGAGCAGCAGGCTCTGAGAGCGACACATCCTAGCGGTCCCCCCCTCCCACCGAGTAATCGCTTCAGGACTTGGATTTTTCAATTTCTTCTTGCTGAAAATATGATTACCTACATTATACAGTACAGTGTGTTAAAGTGAACGGCGGCCACTGCCATCAGCGGAGAAGAGCCGATATTTAAAGTAATCCTTGGATAATAGCCAGGGATTAGATAAAGATAGGCTTTCCTACCCGAGACGTGGAGGGAGGCGGCGTGAGAAGACTGTGTGTGGATACAGATATGCTTATTTCATGATGCCAAGGGATATGCTCCCCGAGTCTTCACCCTGAGACAATGCCGCCCGTGAAGGGAAGGAATTCCAATTATTCACATGGGCACACCACAAATGAGTTGGTGCCGTACAGGATCGCGGTGGGTGCATGCGTCTATGAATGGCTGGGCTTGGGAATATTCTGCTCACTATTACATTTTACATAATCTATTTTCTTAGCACAATTACGAAAAACTTAAAAAAAAATTGCTACAGACAAAAGACCTATTGACTTCTACAGGAGAAAAATTCTCTGTTCTCAAGGATTAAATATAAAGAGTGTGGGGGGGGGATACATGTACTGTATATACAGAGCAGGGGATACACGTACAGTATATACAGAGCAGGGGAATACACGTACTGTAAATACAGAGAAGGGGGATACACGTACTGTATATACAGAGCAGGGGAATACACGTACTATATATACAGAGCAGGGGGGTACACGTACTGTATATACAGAGCAGGGGATACACGTACAGTATATACAGAGCAGGGGATACACGTACAGTATATACAGAGCAGGGGAATACACGTACTGTATATACAGAGAAGGGGGATACACGTACTGTATATACAGAGCAGGGGAATACACGTACTGTATATACAGATCAGGGGGGTACACGTACTGTATATACAGAGCAGGGGGATACACGTACAGTATATACAGAGCAGGGAGATACACGTAGTGTGTATACAGAGCAGGGGATACACGTACAGTATATACAGAGCAGGGGGATACACATACTGTATATACAGAGCAGGGGGATACACGTACTGTATATACAGAGCAGGGGGATACACGTACTGTATATACAGAGAAGGGGGATACACGTACTGTATATACAGAGAAGGGGGATACACGTACAGTATATACAGAGCAGGGGGATACACGTACAGTATATACAGAGCAGGGGAATACACGTACTGTATATACAGAGAAGGGGGATACACGTACAGTATATACAGAGCAGGGGAATACACGTACTGTATATACAGAGAAGGGGGATACACGTACTGTATATACAGAGCAGGGGGATACACGTACAGTATATACAGAGCAGGGGGATACACGTACAGTATATATAGAGAAGGGGGATACACGTACAGTATATACAGAGCAGGAGGGATACACGTACTGTATATACAGAGAAGGGGGATACACGTACAGTATATACAGAGCAGGGGAATACACGTACTGTATATACAGAGAAGGGGGATACACGTACTGTATATACAGAGAAGGGGGATACACGTACTGTATATACAGAGAAGGGGGATACACGTACTGTATATACAGAGCAGGGGGATACACGTACTGTATATACAGAGCAGGGGGATACACGTACTGTATATACAGAGCAGGGGGGTACACGTACTGTATATACAGAGCAGGGGGATACACGTAGTGTGTATACAGAGCAGGGGATACACGTAGTGTGTATACAGAGCAGGGGATACACGTACAGTATATACAGAGCAGGGGAATACACGTACTGTATATACAGAGAAGGGGGATACACGTACTGTATATACAGAGCAGGGGGATACACGTACTGTATATACAGAGCAGGGGGGTACACGTACTGTATATACAGAGCAGGGGGGTACACGTACTGTATATACAGAGCAGGGGGGTACACGTACAGTATATACAGAGCATGGGAATACACGTACTGTATATACAGAGCAGGGGGATACACGTACTGTATATACAGAGCAGGGGGTACACGTACTGTATATACAGAGCAGGGGGATACACGTACAGTGTATACAGAGCAGGGGATACACGTACAGTATATACAGAGCAGGGGATACACGTACTGTATATACAGAGCAGGGGGATACACGTACAGTATATACAGAGCAGGGGGATACACGTACAGTGTATACAGAGCAGGGGATACACGTACAGTATATACAGAGCAGGAGGGATACACGTACTGTATATACAGAGAAGGGGGATACACGTACTGTATATACAGAGCAGGGGGATACACGTACTGTATATACAGATAAGGGGGATACACGTACAGTATATACAGAGCAGGGGGATACGTACAGTATATACAGAGCAGGGGGATACACGTACAGTGTATACAGAGCAGGGGAATACACGTACAGTGTATACAGAGCAGGGGAATACACGTACTGTATATACAGAGCAGGGGGATACATGTACAGTATATACAGAGCAGGGGGATACACGTACAGTGTATACATGAGCAGGGGATACACGTACAGTATATACAGAGCAGGAGGGATACACGTACTGTATATACAGAGCAGGGGGATACACGTACTGTATACACAGAGCAGGGGGATACACGTACTGTATATACAGATAAGGGGGATACACGTACAGTATATACAGAGCAGGGGGATAAACGTACAGTATATACAGAGCAGGGGAGATACACGTACTGTATATACAGAGCAGGGGGATACATATACAGTATATACAGAGCAAAGGGATACACGTAGTGAGTATACAGAGCAGGGGGATACACGTACAGTGTGTACAGAGCAGGGGGATACATGTACAGTATATACAGCGCAGGGGGACACACGTACTGTATATACAGAGCAGGGGGATACACGTACAGTATATACAAAGCAAAGGGATACAAGTACAGTATATTCAGAGCGGGGGGATACAAGTAGTGTGTATACAGAGCAGGGGGATACACGTACAGTATATACAGAGCAGGGGGATAGATATACTGTATATACAGAGCCAGGGGGATACACGTACAGTGTATACAGAGCAGGGGGATACATGTACAGTATATACAGAGCAGGGGGATACACGTACAGTATATACAGAGCCAGGGGGATACAAAACAGTATATACAGAGCCAGGGGGATACACGTACAGTATATACAGAGCAGGGGAGATACACGTACAGTATATACAGAGCAAAGGGATACACGTAGTGAGTATACAGAGCAGGGGGATACACGTACAGTGTATACAGAGCAGGGGGATACATGTACAGTGTATACAGAGCCAGGGGGATAGATATACTGTATATACAGAGCCAGGGGGATACACGTACAGTGTATACAGAGCAGGGGGATACACGTACAGTATATACAGAGCAGGGGGATACATGTACAGTATATACAGAGCAGGATAATACACGTACAGTATATACAGAGCAGGGGGATACACGTACAGTATATACAGAGCAGGGGGATACACGTACAGTATATACAGAGCAGGGGGATACACGTACATTATATACAGAGCCAGGGGGATACACGTACCGTATATACAGAGCCAGGGGAATACATGTACAGTATATACAGAGCAGGGGGATACACGTACAGTATATACAGAGCAGGGGGATACACGTACAGTATATACAGAGCAGGGGGATACACGTACAGTATATACAGAGCAAAGGGATACACGTATAGTATATACAGAGCGGGGGGATACACGTAGTGTGTATACAGAGCAGGAGGATACACGTACAGTGTATACAGAGCAGGGGGATACATGTACAGTATATACAGCGCAGGGGGACACATGTACTGTATATACAGAGCAGATGGATACACGTACAGTATATACAGCACATGGTGGGATACACGTACAGTATATACAGAGCAGGGGGATACACGTACAGTATATACAGAGCAAAGGGATACACGTATAGTATATGCAGAGCGGGGGGATACACGTAGTGTGTATACAGAGCAGGAAGATACACGTACAGTGTATACAGAGCAGGGGGATACATGTACAGTATATACAGCGCAGGGGGACACATGTACTGTATATACAGAGCAGAGGGATACACGTACAGTATATACAGCACATGGTGGGATACACATACAGTATATACAGAGCAGGGGGATACACGTACAGTATATACAGAGCCAGGGGGATACACGTACAGTATATACAGAGCCAGGGGGATACACGTACAGTATATACAGAGCCAGGGGGATACACGTACAGTATATACAGAGCCAGGGGGATACACGTACAGTGTATACAGAGCAGGGGGATACACGTACAGTATATACAAAGCAAAGGGATACACGTACACTATATACAGAGAGGGGGGATACACGTAGTGTGTATACAGAGCAGGGGGATACACGTAGTGTGTATACAGAGCAGGGGGATACACGTACAGTATATACAGAGCCAGGGGGATACACGTACAGTATATACAGAGCCAGGGGGATACACGTACAGTATATACAGAGCCAGGGGGATACACGTACAGTATATACAGAGCAGGGGAGATACACGTACAGTATATACAGAGCAAAGGGATACACGTAGTGAGTATACAGAGCAGGGGGATACACGTACAGTGTATACAGAGCAGGGGGATACATGTACAGTATATACAGAGCAGGGGGATAGATATACTGTATATACAGAGCCAGGGGGATACACGTACAGTGTATACAGAGCAGGGGGATACACGTACAGTATATACAGAGCAGGGGGATACACGTACAGTATATACAGAGCAGGGGGATACACGTACATTATATACAGAGCCAGGGGGATACACGTACAGTATATACAGAGCAGGGGGATACACGTACAGTATATACAGAGCCAGGGGGATACACGTACAGTGTATACAGAGCAGGGGGATACATGTACAGTATATACAGAGCAGGGGGATACACGTACAGTATATACAAAGCAAAGGGATACACGTACAGTATATACAGAGCGGGGGGATACACGTAGTGTGTATACAGAGCAGGTGGATACACGTACAGTATATACAGAGCAGGGGGATACACGTACAGTATATATAAAGCAAAGGGATACACGTACAGTGTATACAGAGCGGGGGGATACACGTAGTGTGTATACAGAGCAGGGGGATACACGTACAGTATATACAGCACATGGTGGGATACACGTACAGTATATACAGAGCAGGGGATACACGTACAGTATATACAGAGCAGAGGGATACACGTACTGTATATACAGAGCAGGGGGATACACGTACTGTATATACAGAGCAGGGGGATACAACTACAGTATATACAGAGCAGGGGGATACAACTACAGTATATACAGAGCAGGGGGATACATGTACAGTATATACAGCACAGGGAAAAACAAGTACAGTATATACAGAGCAGGGGGATACAACTACAGTATATACAGAGCAGGGGGATACATGTACAGTATATACAGCACAGGGAAAAACAAGTACAGTATATACAGAGCAGGGGGACACACATCCAGTATATACAGAGGAGGGGAGATACACGTACTGTATATACAGAACAGAGGGATACACGTACTGTATATACAGAGCAGGGGAATACATGTAGAGTATATACAGAGCAGGGAGATACAAGTACAGTATATACAGAGCAGGGGGATACACGTACAGTATATACAGAGCAGGGGAATACACGTACTGTATATACAGAGCAGGGGGATACAACTACAGTATATACAGAGCAGGGGGATACACATACAGTATATACAGAGCAGGGGAATACACGTACTGTATATACAGAGCAGGGAGATACACGTACAGTATATACAGAGCAGGGAGATACACGTACAGTATATACAGAGCAGGGAGATACAACTACAGTATATACAGAGCAGTGGAATATATGTACAGTATATACAGCACAGGGTGGGATACATGTACAGTATATACAGAGCAAGGGGATACAAGTACTGTACGTACAGAGCAGGGGGATACATGTACAGTACATACAGAGCAGGGGGATACAAGTACAATATATACAGAGCAGGGGAGATACACGTACTGTACATACAGAGCAGTGGAATACACGTATAGTATATACAGCACAGGGTGGGATACATGTACAGTATATACAGAGCAGGGGGGATACACGGACAGTATATACAGAGCAGGGGGGATACACGTACTATATATACAGAGCAGGGGCGATACACGTACTGTATATACAGAGCAGGGGGATACACGTACTGTATATACAGAGCAGGGGATACAACTACAGTATATACAGAGCAGGGGGATACATGTACAGTATATACAGAGCAGGGGGACACATGTACTGTATATACAGAGCAGGGGGATACAACTACAGTATATACAGAGCAGGAGGATACATGTACTGCATATACAGAGCAGGGGGATACATGTACTGCATATACAGAGCAGGGGGATACATGTACTGTATATACAGAGCAGGGGGATACACATACTATATACACAGAGCAGGGGGATACACGTACTATATACACAGAGCAGGGGGATACATGTACAGTATATACAGAGCAGGAGGGATACACGTACTGTATATACAGAGCAGGGGAATACACGTACAGTATATACAGAGCAGGGGGATACACGTACAGTATATACAGAGCAGGGGGATACACGTACAGTATATACAGAGCAGGAGGGATACACGTACTATATATACAGAGCAGGGGAGATACACGTACAGTATATACAGAGCAGGGGGATACACGTACAGTATATACAGAGCAGGGGGATACACGTACAGTATATACAGAGCAGGAGGGATACACGTACTATATATACAGAGCAGGGGAGATACACGTACTGTATATACAGAGCAGGGGGATACATGTACAGTATATACAGAGCAGGGGGATACACGTACTGTATATACAGAGCAGGGGGATACATGTACTGTATATACAGAGCAGGGGGATACACAGTAAATACAGAGCAGGGAGATACACGTACTGTATATACAGAGCAGAGGGATACACGTACTGTATATACAGAGCAGAGGGATACACGTACTGTATATACAGAGCAGAGGGATACACGTACTGTATATACAGAGCAGGGGGATACACGTACTGTATATACAGAGCAGGGGGATACACATACAGTATATACAGAGCAGGGGGATACACGTACAGTATATACAGAGCAGGGAGATACACGTACTGTATATACAGAGCAGAGGGATACACATACTGTATATACAGAGCAGGGGGATACACGTACTGTATATACAGAGCAGGGGGATACACATACAGTATATACAGAGCAGGGGGATACACGTACAGTATATACAGAGGAGGGGGATACACGTAGTGTATATACAGAGCAGGGGGATACACGTACTGTATATAGCAGCACTCCTCTGCTCTGGCGCACTCATTGAGTGAAGTGAATACTGAATATATGCCGGATATTAGATGAGCGTCCTGTAAATGTGCAGAAACCTTCTCATAAATTATTCATTTTCCCTCTAAAGTGAATCCCTTCATCGTCCGTCCTCCCGGGAAATCACCGCGATCAAAGCCTGTTTGTATTATGTGCACAATAATCATCCATAATCTACAGATAAAAGGGACGGCAGCCATCAGCCGACGATCACAGCGCGCCGTCCGGGCGGACTAGAGGAGAGATGCTGACAGGTGTGACGTGTACCGCGGGGATGGGGGTAATTACACTGCGAATCACTTGGGGGGGAATATGGTCTGATGCACAGATCATCAGGAAGATTAGAGCTTGAAACATATCTACAGGCCAATGTCGCCATCTCCACATCTGCAGACAGGTACAATCTTTTTTGGAACAGCTTTTCATTTTCCTTATGAAGATTAAAAATCCTGACCAGAGGAACATCTGAATTTATCTTTATACAGAGCGCTCAAAAATCCCCTGCATAGACACAGATTTTCACGAAAACTTTTTTATTTCCAGCAGCAGCCACTAGAGGGAGCTTTGATACTGAACTTGATGGTAACACAGTCTGCACTAAGCTCCTCAGCTCCCTCTAGTGGTGACTGCAGGAAGTAACAATTTCATCTTTAGACATTGATATTTATGCAGGGACTTTGAAATAACAAAAAGCATTGTGCAGAAGCAAGATTTTCATGGCGCTAGTGACAGAAGCACAAAAAAAAGAAAAGAAATGAAACTCATAAGGGTGCTGCAGAGCTGTTAATCAATGGACCCGACCGAGCTGAAGTCGCAGCCGCATTTATATAAAGTTGAATTTTCTTAACAATTAAATATCAACAATAACCATGTAGACAGACACATGATCTCCCTCTACAAGCACAACTTTATCTCAATAACAATTTAATAGCATTAAATATAACTTTGACCTATGTAGTTGAAAAAATAAATTAACAGAAAGTACCGACCATTTTCAAATACTGTCAGAAGTTTTCACCAGTGGCGCGGAAACATTTCTAAATCTATCGTAATGTTGCGGGAGCTCCGCACCTAGTACATAGTAATACATAAAAAAGAAGACATTCTGTCTGCCAACAGCCACCACTAGAGGGAGCTCAGGAGCTGACTGCATACTGAATTCTCCAATATGCAAGTAAAAACTACTTTATTATTATTTTTTTTTTTTTTACTTTTCCTTTACAGTTGTTTCTTTTCTTCATCCCCTTTCTGGTTAACCTGTTCATTTACATGACGCACCATTAATCATAGAGTGGGTGCAGGGGTATAGAGCGGGCTCAGGAGCTGATTTGTTTGGGCAGAGGACAAAAGCATTGAGATGTACCGTTTGGACGCCCATTACCCCTAATCACCCCACCTCATGATGGTAGGCTGCCAATGCTTTGACATGGCACCTAGGGGCCTGTTGGCATCGGCCATGTTGGTACTCGGTGGAAAAATAAAAAAACAGTTATGGCTCTTAGAAGAAGGAGGAGGAAAAAAAAAGAAAATATACAGCGGCATTGTGAGCCAAGGGTCCAGTACTGCGTTCCAAGCTACAGTGCCCCTTAAGAAGGTGTCGGACAAAGGGAGGTACGGGCATCAGTCCTACACATTTTGGATAGAGTGCATCAATGACCAACTTTCCATCAAACAGGGTAAATATGTGGGGGTTCTAGAGGTGGGACTGCCAAAAATCAGAAACTTAGTATTTATTTTATGGATAAATATTGATTTTGGGACAATCCCCTTTAACTATAATTTGCCTAGAATCCAGCTGAAAAAACAACTGGGTGGAGCTCTGCATGCTGTCCTTTTCAGCCACAGGCCAGGCTCAGTGCTGATGTCTCACGATAGACCATTTTTTTTTTTTTTTTTTTTTTTTATAATCTTTAGCGGTGGACTTACCTCAATTTGTTCTAAAGTGTCCTGCAGCTTTGAGTTGAGTTCACTACAAAATAAAGAAAAAAAATCGGTTTGTTACAGTTGTAAAATTATCTAGAATTATAGGGGGAGAAAAAAAAGCAATCCTAATCCAACCCCATTAGCTACAGAGGAAAATGTATATTTGATTTCTGCATTAACCGATACAACAAAGCCCCGGCCGGCTCGGATTTCTATTCTACGACCAGTCACCTGTAAGCCATTATGCAGTTAAATGTCTAATTCAGCTCTGCTACATCTGCAAAAAGCCAATTACATCAATTATACCATGTGACACAGCAAACAGAATGAATACATAAAGGGGGAGCATGTCAGGTTTATTAGATATATTATTAGACTACCTGCGGGTCAGAACTAATGTCTCTGTCACATTGTGCATGTGCGACGCAGCTAAGTAGTAGTGTGAACAAGAAAGGCATCAATTAGAGGGAGAAAACCTAACAATGGCGCTAATAATAGGCGAGATATAATAGAAACATTATTTCAGCAGAATATATGGAAGTGCTGTGTATATAAGCGGTATGAAATGTTTATATATATATGTGTATGTATGTATGTATGTATAATATATATATATCTATATATATCTCCAAGGAGGGGATATATCACCCCAACATTGCACATATACAAGTAACCATAACTAGGGAAGAGAGAAACTAATTAAAACAGGGAAAGTGAGAGAGCTGACACTTCCATCTCCATTGAAGTAGGGGCTTCCTGCATTGACCAAGTAATTACAGCAGGGAGATTTGCTGGGAAAAAGACACCAAGTCTAAGATTCGTTTACGCAGAGGCGAGAATTACTTTTCCAAACCAGAGAGCTTCCTCTGATCAAAGAATCATTCTGAGACACTTCGGAGCCAGTGGTCAGTGATGAATATTGGAGTTTGCATCAATCCGATAGTTATAGAAGACATATTTTCGGCTTCGTAGCAAAGGGACGTAAATAACGCATTCACTCACATCACCGTAAGGCCGGTAGAAATTCTTCAACTTAATATTGGTCCAATGGATGATGAAATCCATGCCATGTTTCATTTCTACAGAAAGGTAAAATCGCAATAAGAAACATGACGACAATATCTGAATTAGGAGCGCAGGTGGTCTTCTCATCCATCCTCCCAGTGGATGGCCATGGAACAATGAGGTGGAATAAGATTCTACAGGTGAACAACTGGCTACGTCGATGGTGCCGTCAACAAGGATTTGGATTTCTGGATCACGGAATGAATTACCTATACGATGGACTACTTGCTAGAGATGGGGTGCACCTTACGAAGACTGGAAAACATGTATTTGGAAGTCGCCTTGCTACACTCATCAGAAGAGCTTTAAACTAGAACAATGTGGGAAGGGAAGCAAAAGGCCAGAAAAAGCCATACAGCTGACAAATACTATTGAGATCTCTGCTACTGGAAGTGGAAAGGAAGAACAAAGACAAAAAAATCTAAATAATAAAAATATGGGAGGAAGAGAAACCAATCACAAACTAAAATGTTTTTATACAAATGCACAAAGCATGGGCAACAAACAAGGAGAATTAGAACTACTAATGCAGGAAAAGGAATATGATGTCATTGGAATCACTGAAACTTGGTGGGACGATACACATGATTGGAATAAAAGGCTAAAAGGATACAACTTATTTGCAAGAAACAGACTTGATAAACGAGGAGGAGGTGTTGCATTGTATGTTAGAAAAGCGTATATCTGCACAGAGATTGAAGCTTCAGAGACTGGGAGTTCTGTGGAAACTGTTTGGGTAAGAATACAAGGAGAGAACAACGGAAAGGACACCATTGTAGGCATTTACTACAGGCCACCTGGGCAAGCTGAAGATATGGATGAACTCTTTATGTATCAAATGACCAAGTTCTCCAAAAAATATGACGTAGTGGTCATGGGAGATTTCAACTATCCAGACATTTGTTGGGAATCTCTCTCAAGTAAAACTAACAGGTCAAGCAAATTCTTATCCTCTCTTGCTGACAACTTTATCTTCCAAAAGGTAGGGGAGAAAACAAGGGGATCTGCTACTTTGGATCTAATCCTTATAAACAGGGAGGAAATGGTTGAGGAGGTAAAGGTGGCTGGGACCCTAGGAAGCAGCGATCATGCTATTATAGAATTTTGGATAACTAGAGGAGGAAGATATGTGAAGACTCAAACTTCAAGGTTAGATTTTAGAAAGGCAGATTTTAAGAGACTCAGAAAGAGAATAGGAGGGATCCAATGGCTGGATGTCCTTAAGGACAAAAATGTCCAGGAAGGATGGGAAATTTTTAAAAATGAGATTCTCAAAGCACAATCGTTAACAATCCCGAAAAGTAGGAAGAATGGGAAGCATTTAAGGAAACCAGGATGGATGAACACAGAACTTAAACACATGCTAAAAAGAAAGAAAGAAATGTTTATTAAATGGAAAGATGGAGGCATATCTAAAGAAGATTATAATGCAGTCTGCAGATCCTGCAGGGCACGTATCAGGTTAGCTAAAGCTGACAATGAATTAAGGCTTGCAAGAGATGTCAAAAACAATAAAAAAGGATTTTGGGGGTATGTCAGAAGTAAAAGAAAAGTCAAAGATGCTATAGGATTTTTACAGGATGAAAATGGAGAAATGGTAAGAGAGGATGTTGAGAAGGCCGAACTTTTTAATTCCTATTTTGCATCTGTTTTCTCTCAGAAAGAAAATGTAACATCAACTGATCTTCACTGTCCATTTAAAGGAATAGAGGAATTCAAGTTATCTGTAAACAGAAAGATTGTGAGGGAATATTTAGCTAACATAAATGAGTTCAAGTCTCCAGGTCCAGATGAATTACACCCCAGAGTACTGAAGGAGATCGTAGAAGAAATTTTAGAACCACTCTCCATAATCTTTGAAAATTCTTGGAGAACAGGAGAAGTCCCAGAAGACTGGAGAAGAGCAAATGTTGTTCCTATCTTCAAAAAGGGGAAGAAGGTGGACCCAGGGAACTATAGGCCGGTGAGTCTGACTTCTATACCAGGAAAGATCTTTGAACAAATTATTAAACAACATGTATGTAAGTACATGGATAAGGATGAAGTGATTAACCAGAGTCAGCATGGGTTTGTAACTAACAAGTCATGTCAGACTAACTTAATTTCCTTCTATGACAGAATCACTGACTGGGTGGATCAGGGAAATGCTGTAGATATAGTATATCTTGACTTCAGCAATGCATTTGACAAAGTATCTCAGACCATCCTTATTGAAAAAATGACCAAGTATGCAATGGACCAGGCAACTGTTAGGTGGATTCATAACTGGCTTAGTGATCAGACTCAAAGGGTGGTTGTAAATGGCTTCACATCCAGCTGGATGAATGTCTCAAGTGGGGTACCACAGGGCTCCGTCCTGGGACCTGTATTGTTCAACATCTTTATCAATGATTTAGATGAAGGAATTGAGGGTAAACTGATTAAATTTGCTGATGACACAAAGCTAGGAGGGATAGCTAATACTAGAGAAGAGAGAGAGAGGATTCAAAAAGACCTAAATAAACTGGAGCAGTGGGCAGCAACCAACAGAATGGTTTTTAACAGGGAAAAATGCAAAGTACTACATCTGGGCAATAAAAATGAAAAAAACATATACAGAATGGGAGGAATAGAGCTAAGCAACAGTACATGTGAAAAAGACTTAGGTATACTAATAGATCATAGACTGAACATGAGTCAACAGTGTGATGCAGCAGCAAAAAAGGCAAATACAATTCTGGGATGTATTAACAGACGCATACAGTCTAGATCACGTGAAGTCATTATCGGTCTTTACTCCTCTTTGGTCAGACCTCATCTGGAATACTGTGTACAGTTTTGGGCACCACATTTTAAAAAAGACATAGACAAACTGGAGCAAGTTCAGAGAAGAGCGACCAGAATGGTGACTGGTCTGCAAACCATGTCCTATGAGGAACGGTTGCAGGATTTGGGAATGTTTAGCTTGCAAAAAAGAAGACTGAGAGGAGACTTAATAGCGGTCTACAAATATGTCAAGGGCTGTCACATTGTAGAAGGATCATCTTTATTCTCATTTGCACAAGGAAAGACTAGAAGCAATGGGATGAAACTAAATGGGAGGAGACACAGATTAGATATTAGAAAAAACTTTTTGACAGTTAGGGTGATTAATGAGTGGAACAGGCTGCCACGAGAGGTGGTGAGTTCCCCTTCAATGGACGTCTTCAAACAGAGGCTGGACAGACATCTGTCTGAGATGATCTAGTGAATCTTGCTTTGAGCAGGGGGTTGGACCAGATGACCCAGGAGGTCCCTTCCAACTCTACCATTCTATGATTCTATCTACCGCCTGGGACCTCTGGGGATAAAGATATCCCGAAAGTTAGGGATCTCATAAAATTCTAACAGACCTAGCATATCCCACAATCAACCCCCCACATTAGTTCATCAAGGGGAGGTATGTGTGTGTAGACTTGATCTAATAAAAAGTAGAATTTGGGCATCTGTCTTGGTTCATTTGGGAAATCAGAGGTCGCAGTGAGAATGTTCCATTTTCCCAATCAGAGCACTTCCCTCCGCTAAGCTCTGAGCCATTTCCGTGACAAGGTTTATTAATTAGCTTTGTTTATCCTTTATATCTTCTGTAATTGTACATATTGTATTGTTTTGTTCCCATTTTGTATCATCTTTGTATATCTTTTATAAACACTGCCTACCTTTCCGGATTAAATATATAAAATTTAATACCTCTGTTCTTCTTGCTCTGTAAACTGCACCCCTGAAGCCATGCGCTTCCTGTAACGGGTGTCCAATCAGCCTGTATAAACGATTGGTGTTGGCAGCTACTAGTGGTTCCTTTTTTTGTTATTGCGGAGCTGGCAGTGAGCGTACGGTGGTATATACACACATTCCATGAGTTGGAATCAGAGGTGTATATACCATACACTCACTGTGAGTTTCCCAATAACCGGCCTAGTAGTGGAAACAGCCGCCGCCTTGGCCATCACTCGTCAGTGCGTAATTGTCCTGACGATTGTAGGTAGCGTAGTTGCGATCTTGGGATCGATCGTAGGAGGTCCCAAGGATCACCAAGTTATCCACTATCCTATGGATGGGTAATACAAGGTTAGTCATAAAAAAAAAAAAAACACGTTAAGATGAAATAATGTAAATGTGCCTATTTATACTGGAAAGGACTAAAGAGTCCTGTCCAGCAGAAGCCAACACATTTACATCATGCCGGTTCCAGGGCTGTAAAGAGATCGACTAAATTAAACGACTAAAAGTCTTAACTTCTCAGGAAAAGCAAATCTGGCAAAGAGAAGCCATTACAGGCGAGACGAGCAATGAAGGGGAAAGAAGCTGCTGCCTCAAGGCTCCACTCTGGAAGGCGCGAGATTCAGCATAAATAAGTGCCGAAATGTATAAAAGAGCAAGGAGATGCGTTAATAAATGGCAGCCGGCCAGAAGTGCAATATGCCAAGAAGTAAAAACCACCGTAAAAAACTGAGGCGCAAAGCCGAAGTGCAATTATACTGTTAGGAGTCGACGGGTGATTAGCATAAAAGTCAAGTGACTGGGGGACTCGGAGATAAACCTGGAGCACAGACACTGCACCGATACCGCCTCGAATACAGGGCGCAGCTCCGCTATACATGGGAGAATAAAGTCTGAAGATACATAAAAAGTTGAGTAACTTTGGAAGGTAATTTCATTTACTGTGTTTTTTTTATGTTCTTTTCTGTTTTATACATGAAGCCGCTTACGAAATTCTGTAGATTTCATTTACAACAGAAGTTTAGTTCAGCAATACATGAGTATCTGACTGGCAGAATAGTGAGTGCAGCTCTGCAGTATAATACAGGATGTAACTTAGGATCAGTAATGTAATGTATGTACACAGTAACTGCACCAGCAGAATAGTGAGTGCAGCTCTGGAGTATAATACAGAATGTACCTCAGGATCAGTAATGTAATGTATGTACACAGTGACTGCACCAACAGAATAGTGAGTGCAGCTCTGGAGTATAATACAGGATGTACCTCAGGATCAGTACAGGATCAGTAATGTAATGTATGTACACAGTGACTGCACCAGCAGAATAGTGAGTGCAGCTCTGGAGTATAATACAGGATGTAACATAGGATCAGTAATGTAATGTATGTACACAGTGACTGCACAAGCAGAATAGTGAGTGCAGCTCTGGAGCATAATACAGGATGTAACTCTGGATCAATACAGCATGGCCACCTTTACGTTTCATCTCTGGAGTAGACCTCCCTTTCTCCAGAAGTAGAACCTCCATCCATCAGACATTGCATAGGTTGTGGATATGTCTCACAAGCTGCCTTTAGAAGTGGCACAATGTGGCACACGGACCAGGAAAGGTTGTGAACTGCAGCTCTGGAAATCCTCCTACCCATCTGCATTCACAGCACATAAAATAATAATTTTCTAAATTTACTACTGAAACCATAATAATGATCGGGAATTCCAAGACGCGATGCGTGAAGCCTCAGGAGGCCTCTTAAGGAACAGGTTTCCACGATTGGATTTCATTTACTGCCACATGTTTCAGTGCCACAGATTATAACCTGACAGCGCGGATTGCCAGAAAAGTCAATACAATTACATAGAACATGACTATACATACGAGCCGCGGCATGAAGGTGCGGGGAGGGAGAACGCTTATTGATCTGTTAGGCTGTAGCGCTGCCTCTAGGGCTCAGGCCACGACAAACCCTCACTAACTCACCCTTAAAGGGAGTGCGGCAGCCGAAACTGACCGGATGAACTGAGCACATTGCCGAATCGGGGACACAACCCTTAGGGCCGATTCATCAAAAGCTGATTGTGTCAGAATTCAGGAGTAAAACTGCATGAAACGTTGCAAAAAATACAGAAATCAGTGCTAGAATGGAGGCTGCTTTAAAAAAAAAAAAAAATCACAGACAACTTCAGAGGCATTGCTTTATGTATATGCATGGATTGTATTGTATTTGTATTGTATTGTAGGCATAAAAATAGTAATTGGAATAAGGTTTCATTATAAATTTTGAACCAATCATCTTCTGCCGCCTCTATGTATCACTATACATTAATATCCAACAGGTCATAAATCACTATAACAGGAAACAACTGTATTGTAAAGATGGAAGCAGAACACACAGCTCTGCCCCGCTCCCTGTGTGCTGACCTCCGCCCCCGCTCCATGCGTGCGCTGACCTCCGCCCCCGCTCCTTGTGTGCGCTGACCTCCGCCCAGCTTACTGCGCGCTGACCTGACCCCCGCCCCATGTGTGCGCTGACCTCCGCCCAGCTTACTGCGCGCTGACCTGACCTCCGCCCCCGCTCCCTGTGCGCGCTGACATCCGCCTAGCTTACTGCGCGCTGACCTGACCTCCGCCCCCGCTCCTTGTGTGCGCTGACCTCCGCCCAGCTTACTGCGCGCTGACCTGACCTCCGCCCCCGCTCCTTGTGTGCGCTGACCTCCGCCCAGCTTACTGCGCGCTGACCTGACCTCCGCCCCCGCTCCTTGTGTGCGCTGACCTCCGCCCAGCTTACTGCGCGCTGACCTGACCTCCGCCCCCGCTCCTTGTGTGTGCTGACCTCCGCACAGCTTACTGCGCGCTGACCTGACCTCCGCCCCCGCTCCTTGTGTGCGCTGACCTCCGCCCAGCTTACTGCGCGCTGACCTGACCCCCGCCCCATGTGTGCGCTGACCTCCGCCCCCGCTCCGTGTGTGCTGACCTCCGCCCAGCTTACTGCGCGCTGACCTGACCTCCGCCCCCGCTCCTTGTGTGCGCTGACCTCCGCCCAGCTTACTGCGCGCTGACCTGACCTCCGCCCCCGCTCCTTGTGTGCGCTGACCTCCGCCCAGCTTACTGCGCGCTGACCTGACCTCCGCCCCCGCTCCTTGTGTGTGCTGACCTCCGCCCAGCTTACTGCGCGCTGACCTGACCTCCGCCCCCGCTCCCTGTGCGCTGACCTGACCTCCGCCCCCGCTCCTTGTGTGCGCTGACCTCCGCCCAGCTTACTGCGCGCTGACCTGACCTCCGCCCCCGCTCCCTGTGCGCTGACCTCCGCCCAGCTTACTGCGCGCTGACCTGACCTCCGCCTCCGCTCCCGCTCCGTGTGTGCTGACCTGACCTCCGCTCCCGCTCCGTGTGTGCTGACCTGACCTCCGCCCCCGCTCCCTGCGCGCTGACCTCTGCCCCCTCTCCCTGTGCGCTGACCAAGCCCAGCTTACTGCAGGCTGACCTGACCTCCGCCCCCTGTGTGCTGACCTCCACTCTGGTTACAAGCACAACATTCTCTCCCACAGAGCGCGCTAGCAACAATGCCCCGCAGAGCGCGCCCACAAAGATCCCCCATAGGGCGCGACCGCAACGATCCACTGCAGAACAGGCCCGCAACAATCCCCCGCAGAGGGTGCTCGCAAAACTCTCCCCCACACAGCACGCCCGCAACATTCTTCCCCACACAGCACGCCCGCAACATTCTTCCCCACACAGCACGCCCGCAACATTCTTCCCCACACAGCACGCCCGCAACATTCTTCACAACACAGCACGCCCGCAACACTCTTCCCAACACAGCAAGCCCGCAACACTCTTCCCAACACAGCAAGCCCGCAACACTCTTCCCAACACAGCAAGCCCGCAACACTCTTCCCAACACAGCACGCCCGCAACACTCTTCCCAACACAGCACGCCCGCAACACGCTTCCCAACACAGCACGCCCGCAACACTCTTCCCAACACAGCACGCCCGCAACACTCTTCACAACACAGCACGCCCGCAACACTCTTCACAACACAGCACGCCCGCAACACTCTTCACAACACAGCACGCCCGCAACACTCTTCACAACACAGCACGCCCGCAACACTCTTCCCAACACAGCACGCCCGCAACACTCTTCCCAACACAGCACGCCCGCAACACTCTTCCCAACACAGCACGCCCGCAACACTCTTCACAACACAGCACGCCCGCAACACTCTTCACAACACAGCACGCCCGCAACACTCTTCACAACACAGCACGCCCGCAACACTCTTCACAACACAGCACGCCCGCAACATTCTTCACAACACAGCACGCCCGCAACATTCTTCCCCACACAGCACGCCCGCAACATTCTTCCCCACACAGCACGCCCGCAACATTCTTCCCCACACAGCACGCCCGCAACATTCTTCCCCACACAGCACGCCCACAACATTCTTCCCCACACAGCACGCCCGCAACATTCTTCCCCACACAGCACGCCCGCAACATTCTTCCCCACACAGCACGCCCGCAACATTCTTCCCCACACAGCACGCCCGCAACATTCTTCCCAACACAGCACGCCCGCAACATTCTTCCCAACACAGCACGCCCGCAACATTCTTCCCAACACAGCACGCCCGCAACATTCTTCCCAACACAGCACGCCCGCAACATTCTTCCCAACACAGCACGCCCGTAACATTCTTCCCCACACAGCACGCCCGCAACATTCTTCCCCACACAGCACGCCCGCAACATTCTTCACAACACAGCACGCCCGCAACATTCTTCCCAACACAGCACGCCCGCAACATTCTTCCCAACACAGCACGCCCGCAACATTCTTCCCAACACCGCACGCCCGCAACATTCTTCCCAACACAGCACGCCCGCAACATTCTTCCCAACACAGCACGCCCGCAACATTCTTCACAACACAGCACGCCAGCAACATTCTTCACAACACAGCACGCCCGCAACATTCTTCACAACACAGCACGCCCGCAACATTCTTCCCCACACAGCACGCCCGCAACATTCCCGCAACATTCTTCACCACACAGCATGCCCGCAACAGTGACCCACACATCACGCCCGCAACATTCTTCCCCACACAGCACGCCCGCAACATTCTTTCCCACACAGCACGCCCGCAACATTCTTCCCCACACAGCAAGCCTGCAACATTCTTCCCCACACAGCACGCCCGCAACATTCTTCCCCACACAGCACGCCCGCAACATTCTTCCCCACACAGCACGCCCGCAACATTCTTCCCCACACAGCACGCCCGCAACATTCTTCCCCACACAGCACGCCCGCAACATTCTTCCCCACACAGCACGCCCGCAACATTCTTCCCCACACAGCACGCCCGCAACATTCTTCCCCACACAGCACAGCACGCCCGCAACATTCTTCCCCACACAGCACGCCCGCAACATTCTTCCCCACACAGCACGCCCGCAACATTCTTCACAACACAGCACGCCCGCAACATTCTTCACAACACAGCACGCCCGCAACATTCTTCACAACACAGCACGCCCGCAACATTCTTCACAACACAGCACGCCCGCAACATTCTTCACAACACAGCACGCCCGCAACATTCTTCACAACACAGCACGCCCGCAACATTCTTCACAACACAGCACGCCCGCAACATTCTTCACAACACAGCACGCCCGCAACATTCTTCACAACACAGCACGCCCGCAACATTCTTCACAACACAGCACGCCCGCAACATTCTTCACAACACAGCACGCCCGCAACATTCTTCACAACACAGCACGCCCGCAACATTCTTCACAACACAGCACGCCCGCAACATTCTTCACAACACAGCACGCCCGCAACATTCTTCACAACACAGCACGCCCGCAACATTCTTCACAACACAGCACGCCCGCAACATTCTTCACAACACAGCACGCCCGCAACATTCTTCACAACACAGCACGCCCGCAACATTCTTCACAACACAGCACGCCCGCAACATTCTTCACAACACAGCACGCCCGCAACATTCTTCACAACACAGCACGCCCGCAACATTCTTCACAACACAGCACGCCCGCAACATTCTTCCCAACACAGCACGCCCGCAACATTCTTCACAACACAGCACGCCCGCAACATTCTTCACAACACAGCACGCCCGCAACATTCTTCACAACACAGCACGCCCGCAACATTCTTCACAACACAGCACGCCCGCAACATTCTTCACAACACAGCACGCCCGCAACATTCTTCACAACACAGCACGCCCGCAACATTCTTCACAACACAGCACGCCCGCAACATTCTTCCCAACACAGCACGCCCGCAACATTCTTCCCAACACAGCACGCCCGCAACATTCTTCCCAACACAGCACGCCCGCAACATTCTTCCCAACACAGCACGCCCGCAACATTCTTCACAACACAGCACGCCAGCAACATTCTTCACAACACAGCACGCCCGCAACATTCTTCACAACACAGCACGCCCGCAACATTCTTCCCCACACAGCACGCCCGCAACATTCTTCCCAACACAGCACGCCAGCAACATTCTTCACAACACAGCACGCCCGCAACATTCTTCCCCACACAGCACGCCCGCAACATTCCCGCAACATTCTTCACCACACAGCATGCCCGCAACAGTGACCCACACATCACGCCCGCAACATTCTTCCCCACACAGCACGCCCGCAACATTCTTTCCCACACAGCACGCCCGCAACATTCTTCCCCACACAGCAAGCCTGCAACATTCTTCCCCACACAGCAAGCCTGCAACATTCTTCCCCACACAGCACGCCCGCAACATTCTTCCCCACACAGCACGCCCGCAACATTCTTCCCCACACAGCACGCCCGCAACATTCTTCCCAACACAGCACGCCCGCAACATTCTTCCCAACACAGCACGCCCGCAACATTCTTCCCAACACAGCACGCCCGCAACATTCTTCCCAACACAGCACGCCCGCAACATTCTTCACAACACAGCACGCCAGCAACATTCTTCACAACACAGCACGCCAGCAACATTCTTCACAACACAGCACGCCCGCAACATTCTTCCCCACACAGCACGCCCGCAACATTCTTCCCAACACAGCACGCCAGCAACATTCTTCACAACACAGCACGCCCGCAACATTCTTCCCCACACAGCACGCCCGCAACATTCCCGCAACATTCTTCACCACACAGCATGCCCGCAACAGTGACCCACACATCACGCCCGCAACATTCTTCCCCACACAGCACGCCCGCAACATTCTTTCCCACACAGCACGCCCGCAACATTCTTCCCCACACAGCAAGCCTGCAACATTCTTCCCCACACAGCAAGCCTGCAACATTCTTCCCCACACAGCACGCCCGCAACATTCTTCCCCACACAGCACGCCCGCAACATTCTTCCCCACACAGCACGCCCGCAACATTCTTCCCCACACAGCACGCCCGCAACATTCTTCCCCACACAGCACGCCCGCAACATTCTTCCCCACACAGCACGCCCGCAACATTCTTCCCCACACAGCACGCCCGCAACATTCTTCCCCACACAGCACGCCCGCAACATTCTTCCCCACACAGCACAGCACGCCCGCAACATTCTTCCCCACACAGCACGCCCGCAACATTCTTCACAACACAGCACGCCCGCAACATTCTTCACAACACAGCACGCCCGCAACATTCTTCACAACACAGCACGCCCGCAACATTCTTCACAACACAGCACGCCCGCAACATTCTTCACAACACAGCACGCCCGCAACATTCTTCACAACACAGCACGCCCGCAACATTCTTCACAACACAGCACGCCCGCAACATTCTTCACAACACAGCACGCCCGCAACATTCTTCACAACATAGCACGCCCGCAACATTCTTCACAACACAGCACGCCCGCAACATTCTTCCCCACACAGCACGCCCGCAACATTCTTCCCCACACAGCACGCCCACAACATTCTTCCCCACACAGCACGCCCACAACATTCTTCCCCACACTGCACGCCCACAACATTCTTCCCCACACAGCACGCCCACAACATTCTTCCCCACACAGCACGCCCACAACATTCTTCCCCA